>NC_135721.1:0-319500 GCF_964656455.1 Halichoerus grypus
ACCCTAACCCTACCCTAACTAATAAAACCCTACCCTAACCCTAACCCTAACCCTAACCCTAACCCTAACCCTAACCCTAACCCTAACCCTAACCCTAACCCTAACCCTAACCCTAACCCTAACCCTAACCCTAACCCTAACCCTAACCCTAACCCTAACCCTAACCCTAACCCTAACCCTAACCCTAACCCTAACCCTAATAACCCTAACCCTAACCCTAACCCTAACCCTAACCCTAACCCTAACCCTAACCCTAACCCTAACCCTAACCCTAACCCTAACCCTAACCCTAACCCTAACCCTAACCCTAACCCTAACCTAACCCTAACCCTAACCCTAACCCTAACCCTAACCCTAACCCTAACCCTAACCCTAACCCTAACCCTAACCCTAACCCTAACCCTAACCCTATCCCAACCCTAACCCTAACCCTAACCCTAACCCTAACCCTAACCCTAACCCTAACCCTAACCCTAACCCTAACCCTAACCCTAACCCTAACCCTAACCCTAACCCTAACCCTAACCCTAACCCTAACCCTAACCCTAACCCTAACCCTAACCCTAACCCTAACCCTAACCCTAACCCTAACCCTAACCCTAACCCTAACCCTAACCCTAACCCTAACCTAACCCTAACCCTAACCCTAACCCTAACCCTAACCCTAACCCTAACCCTAACCCTAACCCTAACCCTAACCCTAACCCTAACCCTAACCCTAACCCTAACCCTAACCCTAACCCTAACCCTAACCCTAACCCTAACCCTAACCCTAACCCTAACCCTAACCCTAACCCTAACCCTAACCCTAACCCTAACCCTAACCCTAACCCTAACCCTAACCCTAACCCTAACCCTAACCCTAACCCTAACCCTAACCCTAACCCTAACCCTAACCCTAACCCTAACCCTAACCCTAACCTAACCCTAACCCTAACCCTAACCCTAACCCTAACCCTAACCCTAACCCTAACCCTAACCCTAACCCTAACCTAACCCTAACCCTAACCCTAACCCTAACCCTAACCCTAACCCTAACCCTAACCCTAACCCTAACCCTAACCCTAACCCTAACCCTAACCCTAACCCTAACCCTAACCCTAACCCTAACCCTAACCTAACCCTTACAACCCTAACCCTAACCCTAACCCTAACCCTAACCCTAACCCTAACCCTAACCCTAACCCTAACCCTAACCCTAACCCTAACCCTAACCCTAACCCTAACCCTAACCCTAACCCTAACCCTAACCCTAACCCTAACCCTAACCCTAACCCTAACCCTAACCCTAACCCTAACCCTAACCCTAACCCTAACCCTAACCCTAACCCTAACCCTAACCCTAACCCTAACCCTAACCCTAACCCTAACCCTAACCCTAACCCTAACCCTAACCCTAACCCTAACCCTAACCCTAACCCTAACCCTAACCCTAACCCTAACCCTAACCCTAACCCTAACCCTAACCCTAACCCTAACCCTAACCCTAACCCTAACCCTAACCCTAACCCTAACCCTAACCCTAACCTAACCCTAACCCTAACCCTAACCCTAACCCTAACCCTAACCCTAACCCTAACCCTAACCCTAACCCTAACCCTAACCCTAACCCTAACCCTAACCCTAACCCTAACCCTAACCCTAACCCTAACCCTAACCCTAACCCTAACCCTAACCCTAACCCTAACCCTAACCCTAACCCTAACCCTAACCCTAACCCTAACCCTAACCCTAACCCTAACCCTAACCCTAACCCTAACCCTAACCCTAACCCTAACCCTAACCCTAACCCTAACCCTAACCCTAACCCTAACCCTAACCCTAACCCTAACCCTAACCCTAACCCTAACCCTAACCCTAACCCTAACCCTAACCCTAACCCTAACCCTAACCCTAACCCTAACCCTAACCCTAACCCTAACCCTAACCCTAACCCTAACCCTAACCCTAACCCTAACCCTAACCCTAACCCTAACCCTAACCCTAACCCTAACCCTAACCCTAACCCTAACCCTAACCCTAACCCTAACCCTAACCCTAACCCTAACCCTAACCCTAACCCTAACCCTAACCCTAACCCTAACCCTAACCCTAACCCTAACCCTAACCCTAACCCTAACCCTAACCCTAACCCTAACCCTAACCCTAACCCTAACCCTAACCCTAACCCTAACCCTAACCCTAACCCTAACCCTAACCCTAACCTAACCCTAACCCTAACCCTAACCCTAACCCTAACCCTAACCCTAACCCTAACCCTAACCCTAACCCTAACCCTAACCCTAACCCTAACCCTAACCCTAACCCTAACCCTAACCCTAACCCTAACCCTAACCCTAACCCTAACCCTAACCCTAACCCTAACCCTAACCCTAACCCTAACCCTAACCCTAACCCTAACCCTAACCCTAACCCTAACCCTAACCCTAACCCTAACCCTAACCCTAACCCTAACCCTAACCCTAACCCTAACCCTAACCCTAACCCTAACCTAACCCTAACCCTAACCCTAACCCTAACCCTAACCCTAACCCTAACCCTAACCCTAACCCTAACCCTAACCCTAACCCTAACCCTAACCCTAACCCTAACCCTAACCCTAACCCTAACCCTAACCCTAACCCTAACCCTAACCCTAACCTAACCCTAACCCTAACCCTAACCCTAACCCTAACCCTAACCCTAACCCTAACCCTAACCCTAACCCTAACCCTAACCCTAACCCTAACCCTAACCCTAACCCTAACCCTAACCCTAACCCTAACCCTAACCCTAACCCTAACCCTAACCCTAACCCTAACCCTAACCCTAACCTAACCCTAACCCTAACCCTAACCTAACCCTAACCCTAACCCTAACCCTAACCCTAACCCTAACCCTAACCCTAACCCTAACCCTAACCCTAACCCTAACCCTAACCCTAACCCTAACCCTAACCCTAACCCTAACCCTAACCCTAACCCTAACCCTAACCCTAACCCTAACCCTAACCCTAACCCTAACCCTAACCCTAACCCTAACCCTAACCCTAACCCTAACCCTAACCCTAACCCTAACCCTAACCCTAACCCTAACCCTAACCCTAACCTAACCCTAACCCTAACCTAACCCTAACCCTAACCCTAACCCTAACCCTAACCCTAACCCTAACCCTAACCCTAACCCTAACCCTAACCCTAACCCTAACCCTAACCCTAACCCTAACCCTAACCCTAACCCTAACCCTAACCCTAACCCTAACCCTAACCCTAACCCTAACCCTAACCCTAACCCTAACCCTAACCCTAACCCTAACCCTAACCCTAACCCTAACCCTAACCCTAACCCTAACCCTAACCCTAACCTAACCCTAACCCTAACCCTAACCCTAACCCTAACCCTAACCCTAACCCTAACCCTAACCCTAACCCTAACCCTAACCCTAACCCTAACCTAACCCTAACCCTAACCCTAACCCTAACCCTAACCCTAACCCTAACCCTAACCCTAACCCTAACCCTAACCCTAACCCTAACCCTAACCCTAACCCTAACCCTAACCTAACCCTAACCCTAACCCTAACCCTAACCCTAACCCTAACCCTAACCCTAACCCTAACCCTAACCTAACCCTAACCCTAACCCTAACCCTAACCCTAACCCTAACCCTAACCCTAACCCTAACCCTAACCCTAACCCTAACCCTAACCCTAACCCTAACCCTAACCCTAACCCTAACCCTAACCCTAACCCTAACCCTAACCCTAACCCTAACCCTAACCCTAACCCTAACCCTAACCCTAACCCTAACCCTAACCCTAACCCTAACCCTAACCCTAACCCTAACCCTAACCCTAACCCTAACCCTAACCCTAACCCTAACCCTAACCCTAACCCTAACCCTAACCCTAACCCTAACCCTAACCCTAACCCTAACCCTAACCCTAACCCTAACCCTAACCCTAACCTAACCCTAACCCTAACCCTAACCCTAACCCTAACCCTAACCCTAACCCTAACCCTAACCCTAACCCTAACCCTAACCCTAACCCTAACCCTAACCCTAACCCTAACCCTAACCCTAACCCTAACCCTAACCCTAACCCTAACCCTAACCCTAACCCTAACCCTAACCCTAACCCTAACCCTAACCCTAACCCTAACCCTAACCCTAACCCTAACCCTAACCCTAACCCTAACCCTAACCCTAACCCTAACCCTAACCCTAACCCTAACCCTAACCCTAACCCTAACCCTAACCCTAACCCTAACCCTAACCCTAACCCTAACCCTAACCCTAACCCTAACCCTAACCCTAACCCTAACCCTAACCCTAACCCTAACCCTAACCCTAACCCTAACCCTAACCTAACCCTAACCCTACCCTAACCCTAACCCTAACCCTAACCCTAACCCTAACCCTAACCCTAACCCTAACCCTAACCCTAACCCTAACCCTAACCCTAACCCTAACCCTAACCCTAACCCTAACCCTAACCCTAACCACCTAACCCTAACCCTAACCCTAACCCTAACCCTAACCCTAACCCTAACCCTAACCCTAACCCTAACCCTAACCCTAACCCTAACCCTAACCCTAACCCTAACCCTAACCCTAACCCTAACCCTAACCCTAACCCTAACCCTAACCCTAACCCTAACCCTAACCCTAACCCTAACCCTAACCCTAACCCTAACCCTAACCCTAACCCTAACCCTAACCCCTAACCCCTAACCCTAACCCTAACCCTAACCCTAACCCTAACCCTAACCCTAACCCTAACCCTAACCCTAACCCTAACCCTAACCCTAACCCTAACCCTAACCCTAACCCTAACCCTAACCCTAACCCTAACCCTAACCCTAACCCTAACCCTAACCTAACCCTAACCCTAACCCTAACCCTAACCCTAACCCTAACCCTAACCCTAACCCTAACCCTAACCCTAACCCTAACCCTAACCCTAACCCTAACCCTAACCCTAACCCTAACCCTAACCCTAACCCTAACCCTAACCCTAACCCTAACCCTAACCCTAACCCTAACCCTAACCCTAACCCTAACCCTAACCTAACCCTAACCCTAACCCTAACCCTAACCCTAACCCTAACCCTAACCCTAACCCTAACCCTAACCCTAACCCTAACCCTAACCCTACCACCCCTAACCCTAACCCTAACCCTAACCCTAACCCTAACCCTAACCCTAACCCTAACCCTAACCCTAACCCTAACCCTAACCCTAACCCTACCCTAACCCTAACCCTAACCCTAACCCTAACCCTAACCCTAACCCTAACCCTAACCCTAACCCTAACCCTAACCCTAACCCTAACCCTAACCCTAACCCTAACCCTAACCCTAACCCTAACCCTAACCCTAACCCTAACCCTAACCCTAACCCTAACCCTAACCCTAACCCTAACCCTAACCCTAACCTAACCCTAACCCTAACCCTAACCCTAACCCTAACCCTAACCCTAACCCTAACCCTAACCTAACCCTAACCCTAACCCTAACCCTAACCCTAACCCTAACCCTAACCCTAACCCTAACCCTAACCCTAACCCTAACCCTAACCCTAACCCTAACCTAACCCTAACCCTAACCCTAACCCTAACCCTAACCCTAACCCTAACCCTAACCCTAACCCCTAACCCTAACCCTAACCCTAACCCTAACCCTAACCCTAACCCTAACCCTAACCTAACCCTAACCCTAACCCTAACCTAACCCTAACCCTAACCCTAACCCTAACCCTAACCCTAACCCTAACCCTAACCCTAACCCTAACCCTAACCCTAACCCTAACCCTAACCCTAACCCTAACCCTAACCCTAACCCTAACCCTAACCCTAACCCTAACCCTAACCCTAACCCTAACCCGTACCCTAACCCTAACCCGTACCCTAACCCTAACCCGTACCCTAACCCTAACCCGTACCCTAACCCTAACCCTAACCCGTACCCTAACCCTAACCCGTACCCTAACCCTAACCCGTACCCTAACCCTAACCCTAACCCGTACCCTAACCCTAACCCGTACCCTAACCCTAACCCTAACCCGTACCCTAACCCTAACCCTAACCCCTAACCCGTACCCTAACCCTAACCCTAACCCGTACCCTAACCCTAACCCTAACCCGTACCCTAACCCTAACCCTAACCCGTACCCTAACCCTAACCCTAACCCGTACCCTAACCCTAACCCGTACCCTAACCCTAACCCTAACCCGTACCCTAACCCTAACCCTAACCCGTACCCTAACCCGTACCCTAACCCTAACCCTAACCCGTACCCTAACCCTAACCCTAACCCGTACCCTAACCCTAACCCTAACCCTAACCCCTAACCCTAACCCTAACCCCTAACCCTAACCCGTACCCTAACCCTAACCCGTACCCTAACCCTAACCCTAACCCTAACCCTAACCCTAACCCTAACCCGTACCCTAACCCTAACCCGTACCCTAACCCTAACCCTAACCCGTACCCTAACCCGTACCCTAACCCTAACCCTAACCCGTACCCTAACCCTAACCCGTACCCTAACCCTAACCCTAACCCGTACCCTAACCCGTACCCTAACCCTAACCCCTAACCCTAACCCTAACCCTAACCCGTACCCTAACCCGTACCCTAACCCTAACCCTAACCCTAACCCGTACCCTAACCCGTACCCTAACCCTAACCCGTACCCTAACCCTAACCCGTACCCTAACCCTAACCCTAACCCTAACCCGTACCCTAACCCGTACCCTAACCCCTAACTCCCTCGTCCTAACCCCTAACCCCTAGCTATAACACCCTGACCCCCACCCCAAACCCCATAGCCCGTACCCCGAACTCCCTCACCCAGACTCACCTTTGAAGATATCCACCCTTCTGGCCGATCACATCTTCCAACCTTCAGGACCTTAACCCAACCTCAGATATACACACGGGTAAAAACACGGACACACATTTCTCCAACAATAACATACAATTGACTAACAAACACTTGCATAATGCTCCCTGTCACCTGGCTTCAAAGAAACACAAATCTTGACCACAACACATTACCCCAACACGCCAAGCGGAATGCCTAAAATTCACAACACAGGAAACGACAAATGTTGCTGGGGATGTGGAGGAAGGAGAACCCTCTTACAATGTTGGTGTGAAATCAAACTGATGCAACCACTCTGGAAAACAATATGTACGTTGCTCAAAAAATTAAAAATACACCTGCCCTACGACCCAGCAATTGCACTACTGGGTATTTCCCCAAAACACACATATAAATATTGAAAATAAGGGTCACCTTTACCGCCCTGTTAACAGCCGCAATGTCCCCTATAGCCAAACTGCGGAAACAGCCCACATGTCCAGAGACAGATGAATGCATAAGCAGCTGTGTTACAAATGTACAATGGAATATTTTTCAGCCGTCAGAAACGATGAATACTTCCCATCACATGCACCTGTATGAAACTGCATAGTATTATCCTGACTGAAGTAAATCTATCAAAGACAGACAATTCTCATATGGTTTCACTCCTATGGGAAATAAAAAACACACGTGACCATAATGAAAGAGACAGATAACTACATGGGAAATCATCAGACAGAAAGAAAAACCATAAGAGACTCTTAACTCTAGCAACAAAAGGAAGATTGCTGGACGGCTGGTGGGTGGAGGGACTGACTGTTGTGCATGAAGGAAGCCGGGTGATGCAACGAGCAATGGGTGTTATACACAACTGATAATTTCTTGAACACGACATGTGAAACGAATGATGTACTGTAACTTGGCTCACTGAATTTAAGTTTAAAAAAAAAACTCAAACGATCCTAACATTTTAAACAGAACCACAAAAGATAATGAACAGACAATGCAATGTTCAGAAAAAAACAAAGCTGGAGGAGTCACAATTCCAGATTTCAAATTCTAATACAAACCTATCCTCACCCTAACAGTAGGGTACGGGCACAAAAATAGACACAGTAAACAACAACACAGGACAGAACCTCACACATGAACCCAAAAAGCGGGCAAGAATATCAAAAGGACAAAGGACGCTCTCTACAACAAATGGTGTTGGGGACACTGCACACCTATGCACACGAGAATGAAATTCGACCGTTTTCTTACACCATACACACAGATTCAAAATACTTTCAAGACCTAAATGTGAGTCCTGAAACCATGAAAATCCTACAAAATGGCGAAAACATTAATGCCATAGACCATACCAACATTTTTCTACACATGTCTCCTGAGGCAAAGGAAACAAAAGCAAAAATAACCTACTGGGACTATATCCAAATGAAAAGTTTCCGCACAGCACAAGAACAATGGAAACGTAATACTACGAACACAACCTACCAAATGAGGGAAGATATTTTAAAATATCATATGCAATAAAGAGACAGTGCCCAGAATGTATAGAACAGATACAACTCAACACCCAAAAAACAAATAATCCACTTAAAAACTAGGCAGGACACATGAACAGACATTTCTCCAAAGAAGAAATACAGATGGCCAACATTCACATGAAAAGACGCTCATCGTCACCCATCATCGGAAAAATGCTAATCAAAACTACAATGAGATATTACCTCATACTGTCAAAAAGACTAACATCAACAGCACAAGAAACGACAGGTGTCGGGAGGCTGTGGAGAAATGGGAACCCTCGCGCACTCTGGGTATAAATGCAAACTGTTCCACCCACCGTGGAAAACAGCATGGAGGTTCCTCAAAAAATTGAATCTAGAACTACCCTACAATCCGGCGATCACACGACTGGCTATTTACCCAACGAACGTGCAAATAATAACTCAAAAGGATCCATGGACCCCTATGCTTCTTGCAACGTTACTTACAATATCACAATATGGAAGCAACCCAGATGTCTCTTGATACACTGATAAATGAGATCATACATGGGTGTACACACACAGACGCATACACACACACGGGAATACGACTCATCCATACAAAAGAATGACATCTTGCCATTTGCAGCCACGTGGATGGAGCTAGAGGGGATTATCCTAAGTGAAATCAATCAGAGAAAGAAAAATACCATGTGATGTCACTCTTATGTGGAATTTAAGAAACATACATAAATACACAAATAAAGGAGAGAACAGACAAACCAAACTACAGACTCTTAACGATAAAGACCTGATGCTTACCAGAGGGGAGGTGGATGGAAGAATGAGTGAAATAGATGAAGGGGTTAACAGTACACGTTTCTTAATGAGCTCTCTATTGTACACCTGAAACTAAGACAACAACGGATGTTAACTCTACTGAAATTAAAATACATTTTAAAAAGATTTTCCTTTCAGTTCCTCTTTGAAAAAGCTTTTCCTGTACAATGTTCTAGAGCCCTACTTGGGACTACTTACTCTACAATAATTTTTCATTCTATGCCTTGAATTCAAATTTCACTGAGTTCTTATACTTTACCTCTTAATCCTACCCCACGGGAGACATGGTCCCTTTCTCTCCAGGCTCAGCACCGATGCGCTCAAGAGTGTAACTACCACAGATGCCACTTGACAATCCAGAAAGCTATTATTGTTTCTCTTTTGGTGTCAGATGCTCACATAGTGTGGCATAGTTTTCAGACGAGATTTCTGATATATCCTGGATCTCTAATTCAATGCTCATTACCTGAATCCGTATGGCTGATAGTTTTGCTGTAGATGGCCTTGCTTCCAAGCCCATACATGGAAGATGCAAACGTGGGAGGACTCGGTGCGGGACAGGAAGAGCACCAAGTACAGACAAGGATACGACCCCTCCCCTGATCCGGGAACTGCCGTGGGAGCCGCTATGGGAAGCTGAACCAATGGAAAACCACCAAGGTCACCAGCTGAAGGCAGGAGGCACAGGTCAACGGATCTCGAGGATGCAGGGCTTGGACGCTGCTCTGAGCTACCTCTGGGAGGGAGGGGGGGAAGGAATGAGAAGGAGACACTGCCTGTCCCTGGCCCTTACCACCTACCCACCACTCCTGCTGCACATCAGTCTCCACAGCGGACACAGAGCCTGCGAGTCCCTCATCCCTCACGGGGACAGCTGCCTCCAGGGATCAGGGACATGCTGAGGGAGGTGGAAATGAACGCTGCCCCTCCTGGGTCATCCCCACCTTGAGCACACAGCCCTCCGAGACTGCTGAAAACCCACTAACAGGACTGAAAACCATGCCATGGATGAACTAAGGCATTAAGAAATATAACACAATGTTCATTTTTAAGTTCAGAGCTTTCAGCTCAGGAAGTGGGGAGAGCTCCCATGAGGAAGACTAAGGGGAGCGCAGGCCAGGCTAAAAACGGAGACGTGGCTCTCCTGACTGGGGACCTGCAGCCCCCTTCCAGGGCAGGGCATCGTGCTCGCCTCACAGCGAATCCATGGAAGTGTTCCATCACGGGATTCACGGGGCTACCTCTCAAGAACACAACCGTGGCATCGGCTTGCACAGGACACGAGAGAGGAGGGCCAGATGGAGGGAGGGCAACACCCCAGAGGCCATGTGGCAACACCACAGGCTCACGACCATGAAGATGAAAAGCAGGAGGCGACAGTATGAGAGCCGGCCCGCGTCAAAGTGCCAAGGGCACAGTGCCCACAGCTACACTGACTGGGGGCCTTCTGGGCCAGGTCTGGCTGACTTCAGTGGGCTCCAAACTAGTCCTGGCCACAGCCTTAGGAAGCGGGCACCACCACCACCCTTCTCTCCTCATGCTCCTGCTGCTAGGAATCATAGTCACAGACCCCAGTTTTCATGGAAACCAAGCATTGGCTCCTGCCACACACTGCCCCTCTGGGGGCGGTCCAGTGCAACCCTCCTGCCTGGCCAGAGACTGCCGTCTACCTGTCTCCACACAACTCGACACACAGGAGGATGACCCCAAATTCCACAGGATCCGAGAAGACAGATTCACAGACCCCACTCCCCCACCCACCGCCAACACCCAGTGGGTCACTCAGAGCTCAGCTATTGTCATGAAGCTCACCATGCCCTGTTTCTGACACTTCCAACACAAAGCCTGCTTCTGATCCCCCACAACACCATACGTCCTGATTGCTGACCTGGGGCCGTGCCATGAACCCACATGATACCTTTCTGTTGGAGAAGGCCGCCCCTGCACCTCCTACAAAATGTTTCTAATCAAGTACAAGTCCATCAGGACGATGGTGTGAACAGTGGTACACAGCCTACATGGTAGAAGTCACTGATTCTAACAAGGATTGACCCCCCCCCATCTCACAAACCCTTCCTCTGTCCCCACGGAACTCGTGGTCTACCCTCACAAAAAACCCAAGAAACAAACCTTGAATCTGCATGCTCCCTTCACCTTCTGGTTCCAGTCTTGTCCAACCACAATGAATGAATATGAAACTAGAAATCAGTCACAAGAAAAAATGGGACAGTCAAGACTATGTAGAGATTTAACAACATGCTACTGAACAACCAACGTTCAAAGAAGAAATCAAAAGACATTTTAAAAGTACCTTGAGACAAATGAAAAAGAGAACCTACGAAAACTTATGGGATGCAGCCAAACTACTTCTAAGGGGGAAGTTCATAGAAATACAGGTCTTCCTCAATACACGAGAAAGCTCTCATATAAACAACCTAAGTATACATGAGAAAGAAGTAGGGGGAAAAAAAAACCAAATTAGTAGAAATAAGGAAATAACAAAAAAGAACGTGGAAATAAATCCAGTAGAGACTAAAAAGAGAAAAGATCAATGAAAATAAGAACTGCCTTTTTCGAAAAGATAAACAAAATGGACAAACTTCTGGCTACACTCACCAAAAAAGACAGAGGGCTCAAATACAATCGTGAAACACAGATGATTGATTCCTCTCTCACATCAAAATCATAGAGAACACAGACAGCAACCTCTTCGACCTACGACACAGCACCTTCTTGTAAGACACGTCTCTACACGCAAGAGAAACAAAAGCAAAAAGGAACTTTGGAGACTTCATCAAAATAAAAAGCTTCTGCACAGCAAAAAAACAATCAACAAAACTAAAAGGCAACCTACAGAATCAGAGAAGATATTTGCAAATGACATATCAGAAAACGGGCTAGTATCCAAAATCTATAAAGAACTTTTCAAACTCAACACCCAAAAAACAATCCACTCAAGAAATAGGCAGAACACATAAACACACACTTCTCCAAAGAAGACACGCAAATGGCCAACAGACACATGAAAAAATGCTCCACATCACTTGCCATCAGGGAAATACAAATCAAAATCACAAGCAGATACCACCTTACACCAGTAAGAATGACTACAATTAACAAAACAGGGAATGACAGATGTTGGCGAGGATGTGGAGAAACGGGAACCCTCTTACACTGTTGGTGGGAATGCAAGCTCGTCCAGCCGCTCGGGAAAACAGTATGGAAGTTCCTCCAGACGTTAAAAATGGAGCTACCCTACGACCCACCAATTGCACTACTTGGTATCTACCCCAAAGACACAGACTTAGTGAAAAGAAGGGGCACCTGAACCCCAATATTCCTAGCAGCAATGTCCACAATAGCCGAAATGTGGAAGGATCCGAGATGCCCTTAAACAGATGAATGGATAAAGAAGATGTGGTCTGTATATACAATGGAATATTACTCACCACCAAAAAAGTGAATACCTACCATTTACATTCACATGGATGGAACTGGAGGGTGTTATGCTGGTTGAAATAAGTCAACCGGAGGGGCGCCTGGGTGGCTCAGTTGGTTAAGCGACTGCCTTCGGCTCAGGTCATGATCCTGCAGTCCCTGGATCGAGTCCCACATCGGACTCCCTGCTCGGCAGGGAGTCGGCTTCTCCCTCTGACCCTCCCCCCTCTCATGTGCTATCTCTCCCATTCTCTCTCTCTCAAATAAATAAATAAAATCTTTAAAAAAAAAAAAAAAGAAATAAGTCAAGCGGAGAAAGACAATTATCCTCTGGTTTCACTCATACGTGGAACATAAGGAATACCACAAACGATCATAGGGACAGGGAGGGAAACCTGAATGGGAAGAAATCAGAGAGGGAGACAAACCACATGAGACTCTTGACTCTGGGAAACAAATTCAGGGTTGCTGGAAGGGAGGTAGGCGGGGAGATGGGGTAACTGCGTGATAGGCATTAAAGAGGGTGCACATGTGGTGATGAGCGCTGGGTGTTACGCTCAACTAATGTATCATTGAAAATTACATGAAAAAGTAATGATGTACTATACCTTCACTAATTGAATTTTTAAAAATGTGAAAAATTAAAAAACAAAAAAGGAAAGCAAGATGAGCCATGACAATGAATGCCACAAAAATATAAACGATCAATACAGAGTGCTGTAAGCAAGTGGAAGCCAACACATTGGACAACCTAAAAAAATGGATAACTTCCTACCAACAACCTAGAAAGACTGAAGCATGAAGCAAAAATATCCGAACAGACTGATCACTAGTAAAAAGATTCAATAATCAAAAACCTCCCAACAAACAGATGCCCAAGACCAGACAGTTTCACTGAGCAGTTCAACCAGACAATACAAGATTTAATACCAACCCTTCTCAAACTCTTTAAAAAATAGGAAAGGAGGGCATATGTCCAAACTCATTTAATGAAGCCAGCATTACCCTGCTACCAAAACAACACAAGGATGCTACAAGAAAAGGAAACACCAGGGCACCTAGATGACTCAGTCGGTTAAGAGTCTGCCTTCACCTCAGGTCATGATCCCACGGTCCTAGGATCGAGGGTCGCATCGGGCTCCCTGCTCAGCAAGGAGGCTGCTTCTCCCTCTCCCTCTGCCTGCCACTCCCCCTGCTTGTGCTCTCTCTCTCTGTCTCTCCTGACAATAGATTCTTTAAAAAAAAAAAAAAAAAAAAGGAAAGCCCACTATCCCTCTTGAACATAGATGCAAAAATCCTCAACAAATTATCAGCAAATTGAATGGAACAATACATCAGGAGAATCACACAACACGATCAAGTGGGATTTATTCCAGGGATGCAAGGATGATTCCACATCTGCACATCAAACAACAGGATACACCACCTTCACAAAATAAAACATAAAATTTATATTATTGTTACAATAGATGCAGAAACAACAC
This sequence comes from Halichoerus grypus, assembly GCF_964656455.1. NCBI lineage: Eukaryota > Metazoa > Chordata > Mammalia > Carnivora > Phocidae > Halichoerus > Halichoerus grypus. Next base: position 14,105 of record NC_135721.1, read on the forward strand.
TTAACAAGATTAAATATGCATTTATGATAAAAACGCTAAACCATCTGGGTATAGAGGGAACATACCTCAACACAACAAAATCGCTCTATGAAAAGCCCACGGCTCACATCATACTCAAAGGTGAAAAGCTGAAAACTTTCCCACTAATATCAAGTACAAGACAAAGATGCCCACTCTCATCACTTTCATTCAACATAGTACTGAAAGGCCTAGCCAAAGCATTTAGACAAAAAAAGGAAAAGAAAGATATGAAATTCAAATAGGAAAACTGTCACTATTTGCAAAGGACATGATACTAGATATAGAAATCCCTACATATTCCACCAATAAACTGTTAGAATAAACAAATTCAGGAAAGCTGCAGGATACAAAGTCAATATACAGAGACCTGATGCATTTCTTTTTTTTTTTAAGATTTTTATTTATTTATTTATTTGACAGAGAGAAAGCACAAGCAGGGTGAGCATCAGAGGAAGAGGGAGAAGCAGAGTCCCCCGCTGACCAGGGAGCCCCATGCAGATCTCGATCCCAGGGCCCCGGAATCATAACCTGAGCCAAGAGCAGATGCTTAACTCAATGAGCCACCCAGGCGCCCCAACTTGTTGCATTTCTGTGTACTGACGACAGACTTTCACTACGAGAAATTAACAGAGCAATGCCATTTACAATTACATCAAGAAAAAAATCTCGGAATAAAGTAACCAAGAGTGAGAAAGACCTGATACACTAAACACATGGTGGAAAAGAAAGGAAAAACATGTGTATGTTGGGGGGGGGCGGAATGTATGGAACCAAGATTTGGAAGAGGACACTATAAATGGAAGCACACACCACGCTCAGTAACTGGAAGAGTTAATACTGTTAACATCTCCATCAGAGCCACACCAATCGACAGACGGCATGAAATCCCTATCTGAATACCAATGGCATTATTCAAAGAAACAGAATACAGTCCTAAAATGCATACACAATCACAAAACACTCCAAATACCCAAAACAAGCTGGAGACAGTAGAAAAGAGCTGGAGTCACCACACTCCCAGACTTCAAGCTACATTACAAAGCTGTAGTCCTCACAACAGTATGGTACTGGCATAAAAACAGACACACAGGTCCACGGAACAGAACAGAAACCTCAGAAACTGATACTCAAAGCACTTCTGGCGAAGTTTATTCATTAAAGTCAGTACATTAAAGTTATATTTAAACTTAGCTCTGATAGATTATCAACTCTGACTGAGAATAGCTGATTCCAATAAATGCATTTCTTTTATATAAAAAAGAAACATGTTCTTTTATATATATTATAAAATAAGGATTATTTAGAATCCACATTTTTAAGAAAACTTAAATTCACTTTAATAAACCTATCATGGAAAAGGAAATATAGATATCAATCATCACAACTGATAACATCACAATAGAAGACAATCACACACAATCTGTTTCTGATGTAAGAATATACTACGACTTAAGTAGTTCTGCCCAAATGTTAAACCTGTTGAAAGCGATACATCGAGCTACTCATTTACAAAAAAACATATGTCAGAGAAATATCCTAACAAATGGTATGAACACATAATCAATAAAGTACACACTGCATATATTCCTATGGGAAAAAGATTTTCCCAACAAATAAACTGTAAGACCAAAGGAAAAAAAAAGAAAGCTCAGAAACTAACACACACATATGATCTTAACTTACGGCACAGGAGCAGGAAATCTACAATGGGTAGAGGACTGTCTCTTCAGTGAATGCTACTTGGAAAACTGGACACAAAATGCAGAAGAATGTAACTGGATCACTTTCTTACAACACATGACCCTGTGCATGCCCAAAATGGATGAATGACTGAAACATAAGACCTGAATCCATAAACTTCCCAGAAGAACATAGAGGTATTAAGTTTCTCGACACTGGTTTTGGAGAAGAGTTTTTTTCGATCGGACACCAAAAGCAAAGGCAACAAATGCAAAAATAAACAAATGGAAAGACATCAAACTGAAATCTTATGCACAGAAAAAGAAACCATCAAAAACTTAAAACGCGACCTACCCAATAAAAAAACATACCTACAAGTCACATGTGTGAGAAGCAGCAAACACCCAAAATACACAAAACACTCATACAAATCAAAACAACCAAACCTATATAAAAAATGCGGAGATGGGGCGCCTGGGTGGCTCACTCTTTAAGCATCTGTCTTCGGCTCACGTCATGATGCCAGCATCCTGGGATCGAGCCCCGCATCGGGCTCCCTGCTCTACTGAAAGCCTGCTTCTAACCCTCTCCCACTCCCCCTGCTTGTATTCCCTCTCTCGCTGTGTCTCCCTCTGTCAAATAAATAAATAAAATCTTTAAAAAAAAAAAAAAAAAAACAATGGGGAGAATACATGAATAGACACTTTCCAAAGATGGCACCCAGGTGGCCAACAGACACAGAAAAAGTTGTTCAACATCACTAATGGTCGTCAGGAAAACCTAAGCCAAACCCGCAATCAGTTACCACCTCACAACTGTAGGGACGGCGATCCTCCCAAAGACAGACCCCACATGTGGTCGAGGGTGTGTAGACAAGGGGGCCCTGTGCACTGTTGGTGGGAATTTAAATTCGTGCAGCCACTGCAACAAACAGTATGGAAGTTCCTGGAAAAAATGAGTACAACTACCACATGACCCAGGAATTGCTCTACTGAGTGGATTTATTTGGAGAACACAAAAACACTACCTCAAAAAGATAGATGCACTCCATGTTCACTGCAGCATTATTCGCAATAATCAGACATAGAAACAGAGACCTTGGGAGCATTATGCTAAGTAACTCAGACACAGAAAGACAAATACCAGATGCTCATGGACATTCCACGTGGAAAATAAAAATACTGAATGCATAAATACTGAGAACAGATTGCTGGTTGCCAGATTCGGGGATGGGGGGGGATGGGGGAAGGTGGTCAAAGGCTCAGTTTTTGAGTGATAAAATCCGTAAGTCATGGAACGTTCTGTGCAGCATGGAGACTAAAGCTAACCCGGCAGTATGGGGTACAGGTCCCCCAGCTATTTGGAAGTACCGTATTCCTAGGAAACCTTTCACAGCAGGAATGGTGTAAACGAAAGAAGGAATTACCATTCATTTATACAGAAAAATTACTGGGCGTGCTCAGACTCCAAAAATGACTTCTCTTTGGCTTTTCTTAGGCCTCGGGACACAACTTCCTAAAGGATGCCCAAAATAAATACAGATGAAGCACAGCAGATGCTCACAGACACAATTCAAAGTGCTGGGGGCTGGACGTGCAGAGCGGTTCCCAGGAAGGAGCTGGTTGGGGTGCTCACCGCCTCTGCAGTGGCTCCCAGCAAAACAGACGCTGAATGCGATGCTCACTTTTCGACTTTTTTCATAAGACAGAAATCCTCTTCAGATTTCCTCCCGTTACTGAAGCCAGGTAATAACGTCGATCTTTCAAAAAAGCCCATTGTCTTACCGTGACCTTTTAAAAAGTGGGGAATACTTGTACTAGAAAGTTGCTGAGGGAGAAGATGTTAAATGTTATCCCGGACACACACATCAGCAGATCCACCATCAAAGGCACCTTCCTCAGCATGGGGAACACGGATGACCTCCTACCCCCAGAAACCTCCTCCTTCCCCTCGCTCAGGACAACCAGCCACAGCTGGGAGTTACCCCAATTCCTCCTTTCTCCCATGCCCAATACCTAACCCATCAGCAAATCCGGTGAGCTCCATCTCCAAAAGGTACCCAGAACAGGACTGACCACTCCTGCCAAAGACACCTCTCTGGTCCACACTGGAGCCCATCTCTTGCCTGAGTTCCGGGAAAACCTTCATCACGGACCTCCCTTGACCATCCTCAACCCTCTATCATCTGTTCTCAACACTATAGCCAAGATGGGACACTGAAACAGGGTCCCATGGGGTCACAGTCCTGCAATGGCTTTCTGTCTCCCTCTGTCACCTCCCTGAGGTCATGTCCTAAGCTGTCTCCTGTGGCCACAGGGCCTTCTTGCTGCTCCTGGACATACCTGGTATGCTCCTGCCCCGGGGCCTTTGCACATGCTTTCCCTTCCATTTAGAATGCTCTTCACGTGCTATCACTCACCTTCTTTAGATCTTGACTCAAGGATCACCTGCGTACTGAAATCCCACCTGGTCCCTATGTGAATAGGAAGCACCACCCCCACCTCCCCTTCGGCACCTCAACCCTGTCTCCTGCTCTGTATTTCCACAGCAGTTATCACAGTCACCAGTCCATCTTGGCAGGGCAGAAACGGAGGCCTACACGAATGGTTTCACCACTGACTCCCTCCGATTTCCCGGTCCAAAGCTCCAGGTAAAAGGTGCTCCAGGGCTCCTGCACAGCCAGGATGCCCGGGACAAGGGGGTCTACCTACTGCACCCTGAACACCATCAAGAAAATCAGCCACATGAGGATTCCGCCTGCACATGAAACCTGAAGCCACACACCTTCCTCGATTACAGGTGAGAACAAATACTTCCTCTCCTTGCCTAAGGTGCTCATCCGAGAAAGCTGAGCAGAGACCCATCCCAGGATCCAAATCTCCCTGTCGCCAAGGTCCTGGGAAACAGACATCTCTCCTCCCTGCACCAACCACCTGGGATTGATGTCCGGAATCCTCCTGTGGTCAGGCAGAGTGGTGCACCTGTCCCTCTTTCCTGTGATATCATCACAAACCAGGCTTTGCTGCACACTTTTCAGGAAGGAGCCTGCAGCAGCGTCAGCAGACCACCCAGGCTCGGCCTCAGTCTGGCACCTCAGGTTCCACTTGGAACTAGACCTGCCTGGGGCCTGGTGTCTTGCGTGGCCTCAGATCCGAAAAGAGGAGCTGAGATTTCAGTTCCAACTGAAAAGTGACCTCTTGCACACAGCACAGGAACGTGGAGAGAGGATTTCTCAGGGGTGTGGCTCTGGAAGAAGTGCTTCTGCCGGCTAAATTCACAGACACCAGGCACAGGACATCTCCTGTGCCTCCTCTGAGGAAGCAGGCGGCACACTAGGCAAGAATCGATAATGCTGCGTGTGGGCCGCTTCCCACCAACCACCCTGCTGAGCCGAGGGCTGGAGAACCAAACAGGAAGCAACTCTCTTCTCACATCTGCAGCAGGAGGGCTGGCCAGGGAGGAGAACCCAGTCCCTGTCCCTGGAGCAAGCTGGCCTGCCCATCATGAGCGATGGTCCACCACCATGGGGTCACAACCCCCCAGCTATCTGATCCGACTACCCTGCCAGGCTCAGACCTGCTCACACAGGGAGTCATAAGACCCAGAGACTTCTTTCCACTCCAGCTCCATGCTTCTCACGGAGAAGCAAACTCCAGCCTCACAGATGTGCTCATCGTTAACTCTGGCATTCCCTGGGTGGTGTCTACACTGGCGCACACAGGTGTCCCATCCAGACCACTCCACAAATGCCCTAGGGTCTCAAGCCACTTCCAAGCTGCCCTTAGAAAGGCAGGAACTGCCCGATTAGGCACACCAGCCAAGTGACTCCATGTGCTAGAAACTCGGACAACATCCTCGCTGAACACCAACGCTTCCAAGTCCGAGCCTCAAACCTTCGCTCACTGGGCACTGAGCACCATGTCACCATCAACACTGCTCTTTCAATTCACTTGTCTCCCGTTCCTTAAACTCGGAAACCAAGCTCCATCACCGCTCCATTTTCCCTTCAGCGAAATAAGGCAAATGATAGAATAAAACACTATGTGTGCACAGCACACTTCTATCAAAATATAATACCTTGGTCTTTCTCATACGGGCAGCCCTACATTACCCATACTAATGAGAGAGGCCACGAGTTCAATCACTATATATATATTGGACCTTGTATTTTTCCTTTTGATATTTGTATCTGGAAGTCAAGGTCTAGATTGCTTTCTTAAAATAATAATAATAATAATGATGTGGTCACATAAGGGTCTGGATCTCCATAGCCACACACCATGGCTCTGGTCCAGATAAGGATAAAGACACAACCTCAGCCCAGGAAGCGAAACCCACACCCTCAGGGATCCCGACATGCCTCACGGGTGATGAGTTCCTTTGCTACATGGAGTTGTCCGAGTACAAAGGATACAGGCACCCTCCAGGATTCCTTCTGTTTTCTTCATAAATTCCCCAGCTCAAGTCGCAAGTAACTCACGGGGTCAAGCTTCCAGAGCCCAGGATGGGCCACCAGGTAAGCAGCCCCCTCAGGGAAGGCTAACAGGGGGCTCGATTTCCTTTGGGAGCAGGATGAGCCACTCCCCGACCTCCTAAAGAACCCACACCCCTTCTCCATGCGTCCCTCTCACAAAGGGCACTGCACCCTGTTACAGCTCTGAGGCTGTGTTTTACTTTAAAACATAATTTCTAATATCAAAATGTGGTTCATGGAAGAGGAAAACATGAACACTCACAAAGCATTCTCATAATATTTCAGAAGATGGTTTTCCCATTGTTTATTTAAAACAGGAAATAAAAACACACAGATAGCCCCTTCCACTAGCAGGTATGATTCTCTTCGGTGACTGAAAGAAGAGCAGGAAATAAAAGAGTAACAGATGTTCTGACGACCTGTCATTTCCATAATCAAACTTTTGAAACTTCACACACACTCAAAGAAAGAAGCTCAAACCATCGTCTCGGTCTGGCAACTCTGAGACGTCTGACCTGGACTGACAGGGACGGACGATGAGCTGTGTGTGTTGGGTGAGGCTGGTGGCACAGAAGAAGGTGCTCGACCAGCTCTCCACCTGGCCCTCACCTGTCCTCAGCCAGGAACCTGCTCACGGCCCTCACCTGTCACAGCTCTCACACGGGAGACCCACAGCCACCCCTGAAGCCCACCCTGCCCAATGCACTCAGCTCTCCTCTGAGACCCCTGTCAGCGTTACCCAGACCTGGAACTCCCCCATCTGCTGCAGAGCTCCAGGATTCCCCCTCTTCTTCCAAAATGACACTGGCCCAAGGCTTTCATGAGAAAGGTGGAAGGCTACCGAATGAATGGGTCACACGTACTTTCCCCTTCTTTCTCTCCACTTACCTTCCGACCTGTGCAAACTGTAAGTAACATATCAATGGAACATGAACATGCTCTGAGATCTGATTCTTTCACTGCAGCCTTCTGAGGATTCCTTGTACAATAAAATACCATATCCTATGACGGGGGGGGGGTTAAAACTATTATTTACAGAATAATACAGCCCAAATCCCCTCATTTTTAATGGCTCTTCATTAGGCAGAACAGTTTCTGTGGAAAAAGACTTTCCATAGATATTACCTTCCAGCAATTTCATAAGGAGTCAACGGAAGCTCTGTGGGCTGACCTCACTCACCTAGGCTCAGGCAATCAGTTCCAGGACTCAGCCCACTGCTCCTGACAACAAGCCCCTTCATGCCACCAGCATGTCTCCATCCAAAATTCCCAAACACTCTCCTTCTGACTCCATCACCAAAGAAACCACAGAGGAAATACAGCGTGTCAAAATATCTAGATGATACATTTAAAAAAACTAGAAAATCAGGCTCAACTTTTAAACAGTAAAAGCCTGCTTTGAATAATTTTGAGTTTTCCCTTGACCCTAATTGTAACTCTTCTGATGAAAAGACTAATCGATTATGAAACATCACCTTTGACAAATGACAAGACATCATCCGAATCTGTATCTGACGACAAAAAGCCACCTGACTCTAGATGCTGGCCACTCAACCATCTCCTAGGCCCAATTGAATAAACCCTATTAGATTGAGGAACAAAAGATATCTTAAAAACACACAAAGAGTAAATTTCACCTTCCCTTTCTAATAAAAGTGACTTCTAGGAAACAGATGATCAGAATATATTTTGTAAGCAATAAATGAACACAGAAAATGGGATGCCCTGCAATGTTCTACCCGCAGGGAAAGTAACTCTTGACCCAAATGGAGAATGCTGACAGCTACTTTTTACTTCATGGCTCAACTAGACAAAGAGGAAAGCCCAAGAGGTTTGGGGTTAATGAGAAGTTTTACCTCGAGTCCTGACATGAAGATGACATTGTGCCAAATGGACCTGCTGCTTTCTCTGAATGCTGACGTCCTGTGACAAGCTGCATCACTGACTCACATGCTGATGTTCAGAACTTCGGGTCTCATAGAGCCAGAGCACAGAAGTGCTGTCACGTGTGGATAAGTGGGACCTCCGACCTATGGCCTGCACACCTACTTCGGTTTCTGGGAGAAGGGGAAACACATACTTGTTTTTTAAGTACTAATTATCGTCATTCTAAAGTAGACCAATGACTGACATTTCTTGAAGAGCGAAATTACTCTTCCAAATGAACACCTCAACTCATCTGTTCCTCATGCAACTTGACTGGGATCTGGTTTAATCCAGCCTCCAAGCCCCCACCTAGAGGACCCTCCTGCACAATCCTGACAACCCATTACCGCCATCCCCAGGGGAACATGGGGCACAATGCTGAAGTTGGGGGACGGCTCTGGGGCTTGTTACCGCCACACCTGTGCCTGGGGGAGCAGGAACCTGGAGGACCCTCCCGCAGGATCCTGACAGCCCATTGCCACCATCCCCGGGGGACATGGGGCACAATCCTAAGTTGGGGGACGGCTCTGGGGCTTGTTACCGCCACACCTGTGCCTGGGGGAGCAGGAACCTGGAGGACCCTCCCGCAGGATCCTGACAGCCCATTGCGACCATCCCCGGGGGACATGGGGCACAATCCTAAATTGGGGGACGGCTCTGGGGCTTGTTACCGCCACACCTGTGCCTGGGGGAGCAGGAACCTGGAGGACCCTCCCGCAGGATCCTGACAGCCCATTGCCACCATCCCCGGGGGACATGGGGCACAATCCTAAGTTGGGGGAAGGCTCTGGGGCTTGTTACCGCCACACCTGTGCCTGGGGGAGCAGGAACCTGGAGGACCCTCCCAGACGATCCTGACGGACCATTACCACCATCCCTGGGGAACATGGGGCACAATGCTGAAGTTGGGGGACGGCTCTGGGGCTTGTTGCCACCACACCTCTGCCTGGGGGAGCAGGAACCTGGAGGGCACTCCCGGACGATCATAACGGACCATTGCCACCATCCCCCTAAGGACATGGGGCACGATGCTGAAGTTGTAGGACCGCGCTGGGGCTTGTTACCGCCACACCTGTGCCTGGGGAAACGGGGGACACCCTGCTGAACTCGGAGTGCTGCTCAAGGTCCATTACCTGCACTCTGCCAGGGGACAGGGGGCACCCCACTGAAGTTGGGGACTGTGTGCGGTCCTTACGTGCACTCTTCCACAACACGGGAAACCCTGAAATCTCCGCAACCATCCCACAAAACCTCGGGTGCGCGGGGCCCTGGAGTTCAAGGGGCTGGGGGATACGGCCAGTTGAAGGACTTTCAACGATTAGGAAACTCATCTGAGTTCGCTCCCCGCCGCCTTCGACGACCCCCCAACTCCCGGGTCGCACCCTACCCCCGGGACCCCACCCCGCACAGCGTGGTCTCACCCAGCCGGGAACTCCACAGGTGAACTCTCCGGGAGCGGGCCTTCTTCCCCTCCTCTGCATCCCGGGGCAGCTCCGGGTCCTCCCACAGAGGTAGCTCCACCCCCGCGCAGTGATTGGTCGGGGAGGGTGGTGCCCCGAGCCCATTGGATGCCGCGCCTGCCTCTACCGAGCAACCCGCCCTCAGACCGGCGGCTCCCTGCGACGGCAGGTGGTCCAGGAGGCCCCTCCTCACGCCAACACCTGGCTTGGCGGCGCTAGCATGGCCGGGGGTTATGGACGGGGTCCGCCCCCGACACACACCCGGCCCATTCCGCGGAGGCCTCTGGCTGCAGACCACCCCCGGAGCCCTGCCCCTTCCTTTCGTGCACCAACCCCTGCCTGCAGGGCTGTTCCTGGCTCCCGGCAAGGTCAGCTGCCCTCGGACCTTCCGAAGCTTTGGGCTTTAGGAAATGCAATGGTTTCACGCATTTCCAAGGCAGTTTTAAAACCCAAAAAGTAATGCTCTAAGCGGGAAAACCTTCACCTTCTGGTCTCACCCATGGAGTGGATAGTGCTTCTTGGACCTTCAAAGCATCCTTGTAGGATGAGCCCGTTTATGCTGGAGTATATATACACATGCTTGGTTCTGCAGGGAAGCTCCAGGATAAAAAACAGCCGCCCTTCTGTGCTGTTGGAGTTGTGAACCAGGAACATTTATTTTCCACTTAAAAAGAAAACATTGTTATTTCCGACACTAAATGAACAAACCCTTATAAACAGTTTAGAGAGAAAGGAAGAGAGTTTTATTCTAACCCAAGTCAGGACAGCTGCCTGGGAGACACAATCTTCACAAAAAAGGGAGTACTCCGGGGAAGGAACATTTGAGGCAGGTTTATATATTTGTTCTGTGTTGTTTTACATACAGAGTTACACATCATCATGAGGAAGAACATTCCAGAAAGTTACAGACTTTTTCTTACGTTTTCAGATTGTGCAAGTCGGTATGACTTTAATCTTATGGGAGCCAGAGAGGTTCTTTTGTTTTTCTTATCTTTATGTTTGCAATGGCATTTTTGGGTGATCTTTTTCTTCTCAAACCAGATGTGCAATATGTGCTTGGGACAGAAATAGGACCCATGCTCTGAGGTTTTGCCCAGTCATTTTAAGCTTCGTAAAATGGTAAAGGATAGCTTCCCTGGGAGCCCAGGATCCTGGCCCATGGATGGTAAAAGATAAAACTTTCCATTATCATTAGAATTACTACTAAAGGGAGGAACTTGAGACAAAAGTACCTTTAACAATAGTACCAAGAAATCAAAATGATGCCTACAGAAGGTTACCTGTTCCATGGTCCACACAGGTAACAGAGGGGTTCACAGACGCTGGGCTCCTCCCCTTCTCCTGCCCAAATCTCTGAAGCACACAGATAATTTAAAGTCAGAATTTTAGGACTGCCAGACACCTTAGAGATGTCTGGCACCATTCCCTTGGACTATAGAATAAAACAGAGTAGCTCATTTTCACACCACTAATGTAAACATAAAGTACCCCTAAAGCTTGCATACACTGTCTCATTTCTTTCCTTGCAGATTTTGACTAATGTAATTCATAGTCATACCATATAAACACTACGATGGTTGGGAAGTAAATAATCGTAACTAAGGGACTATTTTAGCAATGTTTATAAGCACTGTCTCACTTCGTAAAAGAGGCTGAACTGAGTGTTTTTAAATACTATTTCAGACCTGTCTTACAGGACACTCTGAACATACCAGAGCCTGAATCAATTAAAAAAAGATAGTTCTTTCAGTAACTGTAATATTAGAAAAATACTATAATGTCTCTATTCCTAGAGATCTTTGATTATGTTACTCAAAGGTTCTCCACCAATTACGATGGGCAGAGGTTAAAATGCCAGCTGAATTCGTTCCAGTTGGCCACACAACAAGAAAATCCTGATATTTCATATGTTTCCAGATAAAGAAGACCAGAGATAAGAGGGAAATACTACCGTGTATGGAGTATCAAGGGATTTGAAGTCAGTTTGGAGATCCCACTTAGCTTTCTGACACTAAAATCCTCTGTGACTCACATTGTCTCTGAGCCCCTGTCTAACCATCTAGAAAATGTAACTAATAATGCCTACATCATAGTTTAAAAGTTTAAGAGGGAGAATTCCACAAAGAGCCAGTGTGATGGCTCTCAAGGGCAGATGCTCAGGAAGCCATAATTACTATTTGGATCTATTTCTTTTCCAAGAGAAAGAACACATGTTGAAAGCATATTTCTAATAGATGACTCACAAGATGATTTTCAAACCTTAAGGAAGGTCAAGAAGCTGCTTTTGTGTCATATTTCACTCAGAAATCATGTTGTTGGATTGGTGAGGACAATACAATAGCACCATCATCACTAGGGGTGTGGAGCTTCCCATTTCCTTATAGCCATGTTGTCCCCCTTAGCTCAGGGCCACTAGAAAGGGCAGCTTGGGTGGGAGACACCGTCATCACTAGGACTGTGGAGCTTCCCATTTCCGTATGTCCATGTTGTCCCTCTTACCTCAGGGCCACCAGAAAGGGCACCTTGCGTTGGAGGCACCATCGTCACTAGGAGTGGGGAGCTCCCCATTTCCATATGGCCATGTTGTCCCCCTTAGCTCAAGGCCACCAGAAAAGGCAGCTTGGGTGGGAGACACCGTCATCACTAGGAGTAGGGAGCTTCCCATTTCCATGTGGCCATGTTGTCCCCCTTAGCTCAGGCCTACCAGAAAGGGCAGCTGGGACCGACCACAGGCCAAGGCTGCCAGGTGTGGCTGAGGCAGGCAGAACTCAGACTTAAGGTTCAACTCCTGTCTGCCTTATTTATAGTACTCTTCACGGATAGAATGCCATTGTCTGTGAGCTCTGATGTAGGAAAGATCGAGAATTTCCATTGTGATTCCCTCTGACCCTTAGGATATATACCAAAGTTACATTTAAGTTTTAAACATTGAGGGACTTCCTGGTTTCCTTTTCATTATGACTATGGCTCAATTCCCCTGTGGTCTAAGAATATAATCTAGTTAATATCAGGCTTTTAAACTGCGTAGACTTGATTCATGGCCCAACGTATCATCTATTTGGATAAATATTCTAGGACCACTTGAAAATAATGTATTCTGCACTTACTATGTAATGTTCCATATATGTCAATTAGGTCACATGTCTTACCAATGTTTTGTCTGCTTTTTCTATCAGATATTGAGAAAGGTATATTAAAATCTTCAAACAATGCTGATCTAGTCAACATTGCATTGGAGAATCTCCCAAGTGTTATAAGCCAAAAGAAACAAAAAGAATAAGAATTAAGGAGATCGTTGTGACTATTCACAGATAATATGATGGTGTACATAGAAAATCCAAAGTACTCTATAAATACACTATTAGAATTAGACATAGAAAACTTGCAAATCTTAGAACCAAGGAAGCAATCCAGAAAGCAGCCAGGGGGAAGAGATTTCTTACATACGGAGGGAGGAACATCAGAATAACGTCAAACCTGTCCATACGGACCTGGCAAGCCAGAAAGGGCCAGAAATACACATTCACAGTACTAAACGAGAACATGCGGCCAAGGATACATAGCCAAGGAAATGTTGCAAAAGAAAACCAAAGCTGGGGGCATCACAGTGCCTGACTTCAATCTATATTACAAATCTGTGACAGGATGGTATTGGCTCAAAAACACATAGATCAATGGAACAGAATAGAGACCCCAGAAATGGACCCTCAACTCTATGGTCAACCAATCTTTGACAGATCAGGAATAAATGTCCAATAGAAAAAAGACACTCTCTACAATAAATGGTGCTGGGAAAATTGGACAGCCACATGCAGAAGATTGAAACTCGACCATTCTCTAACATCCTACACAAAGACAAACTCAAAATGGATAAAAGACCTCAATGTGAGACAGGAGTCCATAAAAATTATAGAGGAGAACAGAGGCAGTAACCTCTTTGACATCAGCCACAGCAACTTCTTTCAAGACACATCTCTAAAGGCAAGGGAAACAAACGCAAAAATGAATTTTTGGGACTTCATCAAGATGAAAAGCTTCTGCACAGCAAAGGAAACAGTCAACAACACTAAGAGGCAACCCATGGAATGGAAAAAGATATTTGCAAATGATATTACAGATAAAGGGCTGGTATTCAAGATCTATAGAGAATTTCTCAAGCTCAACACCCAAAATAATAATAATAATGATAATAATAATAATAATCCAATCAAGAAATGGGCAGAAAACATGAACAGACATTTCTCCAAAAAAGACATACAAATGACTAACGTTTAACATCACTAGCCATCAGGGAAATTCAAATCAAAACCACAATGAGATACCACCTCACACCAATCAGAATGGCTAAAATTGACAAATCAGGAAATGACAGATGTTGGCGAGGATGTGGAGAAAGAGGTACCCTCTTTACACTGTTGGTGGGAATGCAAGCTGGTACAGCCACTCTGGAAAACAGTATTTAGGTTCCTCAAAATGTTAAAAATAGAACTACCCTACTACCCAACAATTGCACTACTGGGTATTTACCCCAAAGACACATATGTAGTGAAAAGAAGGGGCACCTGCACCCCAAAGTTCATAGCAGCAATGTCCACAATAGCCACACTGTGGAAGGAGCCGAGATACCCTTCAACAGATGAATGGATGAAGAACACGTGGTCCATATATACAATGGAATATTACTCAGCCATCAGAAAGGATAAATACCTACAATTTGCATTGACATGGATGGAACTGGAGGGGATTATGCTAAGTGAAATAAGTCAAGCAGAGAAAGACAGTTATCAAATGGTTTCATCACATGTGGAACATAAGGAATAGCATGGAGGACCAGAGCGGAAGGGAAGGAAAACTGAATGAGAAGAAATCAGAGAGGGAGACAAACCGTGAGAGACTCTGGACTCCAGGAACCAAACTGAGGGTTACAGAAGGGAGGGGGGTGGGGGGATGGGGTAACTGAGTGATGGGTATTAAGGAGGGCACATGTGATGAGCACTGGGTGTTACATGCAAATAATGAATCGTTAAACACTACATCAAAAACTAAAGATGTACTATATGTTGGCTAACTGAACATAATTAAATAAATGAGTACATAAATAAATATGCTTTCTACATTAAAACCAAATAATAATGGGTACAGAATTTCAGATTTGCAAGTGAAATGCTCTCAAGATATGGTCCTAAAACTAGCAGGAAGGGAGCTCCGAGGGCGGAGACGAGACTCCAGGAGGATTCCCATCCAGGGAAAGGGGGCCCGCTGAAGGGCAATGAAGCAGCCAGCCCCACCGACCCACAGGCCATTTGCACAGGATCACCTCCCGCGCTTCCTTAGCACAATGTCCGTCTTCGTGTGTGCACAGTGACTGGCCCACTCATTCCTGGTGCACCTCCAGAGGCAGACGAGAAACTTTCCACTCCTTGCTCATGGGTCAGAGGACCACCGCCCAAAGAAGCAGAGGATGTCCCTCTTCCTCCAGAGCTGGGGAAGGCAGCCACCATCCTGGGGCAGGACCGGGTCCAGGAGTGTGTTCTTTCTGAAGCCCCCGCCTTCAGTGGGCGTTGCTGTGCCAGAGAAAGGCCCCCTCAGCCCTAGAGTCAGGGGCAGTGAGGGGCTGTCTCTAGCCCTGGCCCAGGATGATGACCTGAAACCATCCTGTCTTTGGGAGGACAGGCCTCCTTCAGGAGCCAGGGAGGGGACTGGCCCCTCTCCCCTCCCCAGGTCAGGATGCCTGGGACCCTGCAAGAGCTCCTCATTTGAGGAGGAGTCATGGAGAGCGTGTGTGTCTCCTCAGCCCAGCAAGTGAAAGAACCAAACCCCAACGCTCAGGTTCTAACAGAGGCAGAATTTCAATGTACTGTTTGGGGACAGCCTCCTCCCCTCTTACGTGGCCTTGGGGGACCCCAGGGAAAGTCTTCTTTGTTCTCCTTCCCCCAGAGAGAGGAGATGGCCCCATATCACGGGGTCCCCACCGTGTCCCACTGCTGAGGAAGAGCCACACACAGGGGCCTGGTGTCAGGAGTGTGGTCGACTGCTGCTCCTGGGCTCCCAGCCAGGGGCCTGGGGGCTGCATGGAAGGGCTGGATTGCTTTTGGGCAGAGGGGTGCTCACTGCCGACACCGCTCACCATCCCCCACTGCACTCTGCAATCCAGGCTCTGTGCCCAGCTTAGATCAATCACCAGCACTCCACATGTTCCTGCCATGGGAGGGATCATTCAGCATCACCCCATTGCACAGAGGAGGAGAGCGAGGCCCAGAGAGGGGAGGTAAATGGCTCCAGTCCCAGGGCTGGTCAGCAGAGAAGCTGGAAGGCCAGTGCTCCAGAGCCCCTGCTAGCCCAGCCACAGACTCCCTGAGCTGAAAGCGAGCCCTCCCCTGCCTGCCCAGCCACGCACTGGCCCCTGAGCTTCATGATGGCCTGTTCTTGGCCCTGAAGGTGTTGCTGGCCGACTAGGAGGGGGAGTCCAGCTCGGGGGACAGGCTGTAGATACAGGACAGAGTGACATGTCTGACCTAGCAGGAGCCACACTCTGGTCTCCCTCCTAGAGCCTGCCCGGGAGCAGGAGTCTGGGTGCCCTAGGGGCCAGCACACAACAGGGTCTGTGCTGACCAAGGAGCCAGCGCCCCCAGGGAGAGTCCACACTGCCCTCTCCCCACTCCTGCCTGGCCTCACCTCTCCTCACTGTGGGGCCGCAGGACCCGGAATCAGGCCCCATAGGACTGGCTCGGCTCCAGCTTGTAATGATTTCGCAGCCCCCGGAGCCCCTAGATTTCCCGGGTCTGGAGGGAGGACTGGTTTCAGACAAGGACTGGGCTGGGGAGGATGCGGGGCCTTGTGGAGGATGAAGGATGCGGCAGGGGCCGAGTCCTGGGGCTGAAATCCCCGAATGCCCACGGGGTCCCTCATTATAGTAATGACCCCCTTCACACTCGGGCATCCTGCTGGTGGACCCCTCCACCCCAGCCTCCTGCCTGCCCCTCTGACTAAAGCCAGAGGCTGGACCTCTGTCCCGGGTCCTGCCAGGAAAACAAGGCAGAAGGAGGAGAGGAGAAGGGAAAGGGGCGGACTGATCTTCTCCCTGCCCTGAGTTGGCCTCCACTGATGCCTCCAGGTCCTCTGGCCCTGCCCTGTACTTAGGTGGACCCTGGGAGGGAGCCTGCATTCCAGGCCAGCTGGGTGGGGGGTATTCAGTGACCTGTGCATCCCCAGATGTCCAACCCACCTGGCCTTGCATCCTGAGGCCTGCTGCCCAGGGTGGGCATGGTTGCGAGGGTCAGTGGACTTTGGGGCCACAGAGCAGTTGGCGGTGGTGAGGGAACGTGGGGGACTGGTCAGGTGCGGAGCCATGGGTCTCATGCACATCTGCCGCAGGGCTGGGTCATGGTACAGGTGCTATGGGCAGGTCGTCTGTGCACACCTGGCCATGACACACCTGCTGCCCCTCTCGGTGGGGAGGCCTGTGTGCCCGGTGCACCTGCCCCCACCTACCCCTGGAGGAGCAGCCATGTTCAAGCATTTCCATATCCAACCCTCGGGGACAGTTGGGAACCTGGGTCAAGAGAGGCAGGGACTGTCCCAGGACAAATGAGGAGTGAAGAGTCCAAGGAGCAGGGCCGCTCTCCAGTCCTAGGCCAGCCCCAACCCTCCCATGAGGTTTGCTTTGGGGGTGAGAGCCCCTCAGATCCTCGGGGATAGCTACCCACCCCGTCCCCTGTGGGGACATGACCTTGGGCATCCCCAGGCACGTAGAGGCATGCGCACCTGGACACACACACACACACACACACACACACACACACACCCACACACACCACTCTGACTGCCCAGCTGGGGGTCAGAAGGGGAGGACACCCTGGGAGCGAGGTGGGGGATAAGGGGGAAAGAAGAAAGAGGTTGCAAACAGCTGGGCCATGGGGCAGGGCAGCAGGACTCCTGGCAAGGACCCAGATCCATAGCATGGGGAGGGGAGACAGGCCACGCTGATGGTCAGGGGTCCCCAAGGGGCCCAGGGGGGTTGCCAGGGCACTGGGAAAGGACAGGGTCTGAGTTCCAGTGTCCATCATCACCCTGGGCACTTGGAAGCAGGAAGAGATACCCACCCCCAACTCCAGACAGGGCTACAGCACAAAAGGCCTCACCTTACTCTTCTGTCACTTGGGCTGTAGACATGCAGTGTCCCTAGGGTCCCACAGGCTTGTAGAAGAGCCTCTTGGCCTTGGATCTCCATCCCTGACCCACTGTGCTCCCAGTCCTGGGAAAATACTTTGTACTCCCTCGAGGTCCTTCTGAGCAGAGGACAGCCTGGGGGCTTGGGGGGATGAGGACCTGGGTACGCAGAACATGGCAGAGCACTGACCACTGGTATGGGGACCAAGGTCAAGACCCTCCTTGTTGCAGCCTCAGGGTCCCCATGTGGAAGAGGTTCCAGAATCACTGCTCTGCTCAGGGTGACAAGGCCTTAGGAAGGAACAGAGCACCGGGACAGGAGAGGGAAACAGGGACAAGGGAAGCTTCTGAGGTTTCTCACATTGCCCATGGAACCCACAGATCCTGCTCCTGTGAGAGACACAGAGACAGAGACAGAGAAGGAGACAGAGAATAAACACAAGTGAGATGGAACCAGGAGAACTCACAGACTTTCCTCGATCAGCTTGGAAATGACATCCCAGCATTTTGCCCCATTCTATGCCTGAGAGCGCGGTCACACAGGCCATCCACCCTGGAGGGGAGGAGATTCCATAGGGATGTGTGACCAGGATTCGGGGATGCTGGGAGGCACTGTGGGGACTGCCCAGCACATGGGCACAGACGAGGCCCTGGGACCTGAGCCGAACCCTAATGGGAGCCCCTGGAATTCTGTCTTGTGGGGAGAGGACAAGGTCAGAATCAGTTCATTACAACCTTCCCACGGGGGCTAGGACACAGGCAGGAGGGGGGTGGCTTTGCCCGGACCCAAGAGCAGACCCAAACCCCTCTGAGCTGTGTTCCATGCCAAGCTCAGCTCCTGGCTCATCCTTGCATTGCCAAGTGTGCACCAGCCTCCTGTGATAGCAGGTACGGAATGTATGTAGAGGTCCTACCCTTGATGGCGTCCCTAGAAGTAGAAGCCAGAATACCCCAATGTGCAGATGGGGAGCCTGGAGAGGCCCTGAGAGGCACGGGGTCTGTCCTGGGTCACAGCCCTGGGCACGCACAGGAGCCCGGTCTGAACCCAGCTCTGTGTCCTCACAGCGGGGACACCGGCTGCACCCAGGCCTCCCGGGGGCTCTGGGTGGGCTGTGTGGGTGTCACTCTATGGATGGGGCATGGGGGGAAGGTGAGCATTGAGCAGCTGGGGGAGGGGGGCCCTCAGGGGGTTCTTGCGTGAGGAGAAAGTACGGTAAGGGGACCCCAGGCAGTGGCGACCTCACTTCCCTGACAACAGAGCCCAACAGAATTTGGAACCCCGGTCACCAGGAACCCACATTCCAGAGACAGCCCCCTGCCCAGCTCATTTCGTTGGAGATCCTCGAACAAACATGTTTGCGTGTTACATCCCAAACTCCGGAGGCTGCAGGCTGAAGAAAGCGCGCCCTGCAAACGCTGTCCCCTGCTGGGGATGTCGTGTCAGGGCTCCCCACCGCCTCTGGCCATTTGGCCGGAAGGACAGAAAGGTGACACCAGGAGGCCCAGAGCCGGCCACCCAGCCCCACACACTCTGATCTGACCTGTGCAGACCCAGGTCCCCTCCGTGTGTGTGTGTGTGTGTAAAGAGGCGTTATGCGGGGTGAGGCCACCCCGAGCAGGAGCAGGCTGATGAGGGGTCAGATACTCAGTGGGCAGGTCATGTTCAAGGTCAAGGCTGGCTGGGTGGGATGGGGTGTGGGGGGCTGCGAGCTTCTCCCAGGGTTTATCCCGATAGCCCTGCAGGGATGGGTCACTGCATCCCGGGTGCAGGGCTGTGCACACACAGGTCTGCGTCTGATCTGGGAGCAGCAGGGGGACTGGGAAGGAGGACAGAGAGGATGACCGGGCAGGGCTGTGATGGCTCCAGCCGGCTACCCGCCCCTGTCTTTGCAGACCGCGGATGAAATTGGGAGGAGGCTGGCGGACACCCATTCCATCTACGGGACCTGGGGCGTGACCCCACAGGGGTCCCCAGGAACAGGTAATGGGGATTGCGGGGGAAGGCCTCCGACACCACCCAGACCACTGTCCCTGGTGGTCATTGACTGGATTCTGCTCCAGGAGCCGGAGCCCACGGAGGCCGAGCCCGAGGCTGAGAAGCCTGGGGCTGGGTGCCTGTGGGTATGTGGGGACGGGTCAGGGCTGGCCCCACAGGGAAAAGCCCCCAGAGGCTGGTGTGGGGCCTGGAGCAAAGACTGGGCGCAGAGTACCCAGCGGGTGGACGGCAGTCGGGGAGACATCCCGGGGAGGGCCCCTTCCTGGCTGCGGCTTCTCTGGGAGGCCCTGGGCTGGGTTCTGCGTCCACAAAGGCCCACGGAGAGCAGGCATGGGGATGAGCTTTTCTCCTCTCACAGCTGCTCCACCACCTGAGGAGCTAGAGCCGGCTCCAGCTCCATCGGCAGCTCTGGAGGGAGGGGTGGTGCCTGCAGCGACTTCAGGAGGAGACCAGGAGCCAGCAGGTGACCTGGCACCCGCCCACGGAGAGCCTGATGTGGGCCAGGAAGAACTGGCACCTGCTTCTGCCCCAGCCCCTGTTCCTGCCCCTGCCAGAGCCGCTGCCCCTGCCTGTGCTCTTGTTCCTGCCCCTGACCCAGGTCCTGTCCCTGCTCCTGCCCTGGATCCTGCACCTACCACTACTGCTGACCCTGTCCCTCCCCTTGCCCCTGCCCCTGGCCCTGCTCTTACACCTGTCCCTCCCCTTGCCCCTGCCCCTGGCCCAGCTCTTACACCTGTCCCTGTCCCTGCCCCTGCCCCTGCCCCTGCCCCTGGCCCTGCTCTTACACCTGTCCCTGCCTCTGCCCCTGGCTCTGCTCTTACACCTGTCCCTGCCCCTGGCCCTGCTCTTACACCTGCCCCTGCCCCTGGCCCTGCTCTTACACCTGTCCCTGCCCCTGGCCCTGCCCCTATCCTAACCCCTGCCCCTGCTCCTGCTCCTGCTCCTGCAGAGCTCCCAGAGCCACATCCAGAGCCCACAGCCCTGCGGGGAGAGCTCCCTGTACAATTACCCTTAGTTCCATCACCGGACCCCGACGCCCCGCCAGATTGTTTCATCCATTCCCCTTATGTTCTTTCTCTCTGGTACATATTAACTGTTATTTTATCCTTCCATGTCCTATATACTGTTTATGATTTGTTTTAAATAAAATTACTTGTTTTCATTTGAATACGTCATGAGCATTAAATACATTCCCAACGCTGTGCCACCACACCATAGAACATTGCTGCAGAATATCTCATTGCCCAAAGGAGTCCCCGAACCAGAAGCCCTCCCTGCCCATTTCTCCCCCCACCCAGACCCTGGAAACCCCTAAGCTGCTTTCTCTCCCTGTTCCTTTCCCTGTTCTAGATGTTTCCGTAAGTGGAATCACACAATAGGTGCCTTTGTGTCTGCCCACCTATTTTCAAAGGGGACTTGTTTTCTTCTGTGTTTATTTGTCATAAAATTTCCCTTATTCGATATTGAAATCCCCGATGGATTACACATCAGATGTAATCATAGAGGCCACTTTAGGAATTATGGGCACAATCTCAGGGCCGAGACCCCTGTTCCTGTTGGGACACCACAGCCTGACCCCAGGCAGGACAGGGCTGGTTTCTCCTGTGGCCCACACAGAAACCAGGGAAATGCAGAAAGCTGGAAGACACACCACAAAGCAAGGCCAGAGAAACGTTTCACCTGACTCTGGTCCAAACCACGCTCCAAGTCACTGTGTTCCACAGGGACGGAGACCAAACACATTCCAGTCCAAGGGGGAGGATAGACATGCAGGGAATATGTGTCAGAGATGTGGAGCTCCTGGGGAAGGACTCCGGCAAAGGAAACCCTATGGAGACAGTGCTGGTCACCCTCAGACTGGCAGGTGTCTGGTCTGGGGAGAACATGAGGAAGCGGAGATCCAATGCAGGTCCCCTAGAGGAAAGGGTGACGGGCACCCCTGTCTGGGAGAACAGTGAGCAGCACCCATCCCAAGCCACAGGGCACCCATCACCTGGCATGCTCGGCCTCGGACTCACCCCTGGAAACTCTGGCTCAATTTTTCACAGATGTATTTTCAGGAGTGTTCATCACACCAGTGGCAGAGAGAGCAGGGAATGGAACAACACTAATGCCCAGGGATATAGATGGGATCCATGGTCCCAGTCCTCATGATAGAATGCCCTGTAACTACTGTCACATTGTTGTTCGGGGCACAGGATCTGGGAAGCCCCTCCTGAGACCCCCTCCTGCCAACCTGTTCCTGGGAACATTGAGAACTGTTTGAGGAGGAGGTGGAGAGGATCCAGGATGACACCGGGTCCAAAGAGAAGGAAGGTCAGCACTGGGAGGACACTTGGACATGCCCTGAGCCACCATCCAAGGCCTGGGCTGTGATGCCCTTAGACCTCACCCCAAATAATGGCTCCTGAGGTATGGATCCAGCTTCTGTGGTTTCACTCCCTCCCTCCCACTTCATTTATTCACTCCCTCATTCATTCCCCACTTCTTCCCTTCAATCACTCCCTTCCCTCCCCAACTCCCTCCTTCCCTGCCTCCCTCCCATCCCCCCTGCCTCCCTCCCTCTCCTCTACCCCTCCCATCCTCCCTTCCCTCCTCCCTCTCTCCCCTCCCTCTCTCCCATCGTCCCTCCCTCTCTCTTTCCCTCACTCCGATCCTCCCTCATGCCCTCCCTCATTCGCAGAGGATCTGGGGTCCCTACTTTGTACTGAGCACTGGGGCTTCATCAGTGAGCACCCCTCAACCCACATGATCACGTCCACTGTGGGAGGTGATAGGGGGCAGTCCTCAGGGCTAGCAGTGGTGATGAGCACCAGAAATCTGCTCCTGAAAACAGAGGCCAGTTGCACAAAGAAAAGAATGGTTAGCTTAGCACTTTCTCTAAAAAATCTAGTACTGAAAAGTGATGAAAAGTAAGTATATCCTATAAAGAAGATGTGGTATATATATACAATGGAATATTATGCAGCCATCAAAAAGAATGAGATCTTGCCATTTGCAATGACGTGGATGGAACTGGAGGGTGTTATGCTGAGTGAAATAAGTCCAAAAGAGAAAGACATGTATCATATGACCTCACTGATATGAGGAATTCTTAATCTCAGGAAACAAACTGAGGGTTGCTGGAGTGGTGGGGGGTGGGAGGGATGGGGTGGCTGAGTGATAGACATTGGGGAGGGTACGTACTATGGTAAGCACTGTGAATTGTGCAAGACTGTTGAATCTCAGATCTGTACCTCTGAAACAATTAATGCAATATATGTTAAGAAGAAAAAAAAGAAGAAGAAGATAGCAGGAGGGGAAGGAAGGGGGGGGAAATCGGAGGGGGAGACGAACCATGAGAGACGATGGACTCTGAGAAACAAACTGAGGGTTCTAGAGGGGAGGGGGGTGGGAGGATGGTTTAGCCTGGTGATGGGAATTAAAGAGGGCACGTTCTGCATGGAGCACTGGGTGTCCCCAGGGCTGGAGGTCGTCCGGCTATCCACCCTCCCAGGCTGCAGGCTGGCAGTGACTGGCAGGGGAGGAGACACCTGGTGCAGGAGAGAGCCCTCAGCCAGAGAGAAGGGGGCAGGTGCTCCCCCAGCAGCAGGTGCACTGGGGCGGGCTGAGGGGGCATCAGCAGACAGCAGTTCCTGCAGCTGGTGTCTCCACACAAGCCCTCTCCTCAGGCTCAGCACAAGCTTATCTGGATGGTCTGTGTCCCCGAAACACAAAGTCTGGCCCAGGACCCCCCTCAAGCCCCGACTCCCAATCCTTTGTACTCAGCTCAAGTGACAAGAAATGGCCAATAGTTTAGGTGGTGTTGGGTGCATCGCTTCTCGGCCTTTTGGCTAAGATCAAGTGTAGGTGGTGTTGTGTGCACTGGGACATTTGTTTTTCTGGCCCATTCTGTAATATTGCTGGTATTTTATTTTATTTTATTTTATTTTATTTTTTTTAAAGATTTTATTTATTTATTTGACAGAGAGAGACACAGCGAGAGAGGGGAACACAAGCAGGGGGAGTGGGAGAGGGAGAAGCAGGCTTCCCGCTGAGCAGGGAGCCCGATGCGGGGCTCGATCCCAGGGCTCTGGGATCACGACCTGAGCCGAAGGCAGACGCTTAACGACTGAGCCACCCAGGCGCCCCTATTGCTGGTATTTTAAAGATCTCAGGGCTTTGATTCAAAAACGGTAGGATGCCGGGGACCCCAGACAGCTTTCTGGAAACCTGCCTCTGTGCCTTGCAGCCCTCCCATCCCACCAGCGCTGCTCAGAATCCCTCCAGGCCACAGACCCACAGTCTTGGGTCCTCAGATGGCCCAGAAGATGTGCCTTCAAAAAGCGATCCAGGTGGGGCAGCAAGACACACTGCAGATTCTAGCAAACCCCCCTCCCAGAAAGAGAGGGTAGCACTGGACAAGCTGTCTGAAAACAGCCAGGTCAGTGTTCCAGGAAGACACCAGAGGTACAGAAGTAACTTAGGAACATCTGAAAGTCAGGTAGGGACAGTCAGAGCTTCCAGGTCCTTCTTCCCTAAAGCTCCTCATCACTCAGCCTTTCTTCCAGTGATTCTGGAAGAATCTATTTGCCCCAACTGTTATCCATTGCCCTAGGCAGCAGAGACTCATGTATGCCTTTAAATGTTTTGCACAATGAGTGTCCTCCAGTAGCCACTTCACTACTGGGAGAGTTCGTCTGCACGAACAGCTCTAGGAAGACCACATATCTACAGTGACAGGGGACAGGGTGGGAGTAGGGTCACTCCCAGAGGCTGGCAGCAAGACCCCAGAGCGGGGGGCCATGGACGTGTGCACCTTCTTCAAGGGGGCAGGCCCTGGGGGTGCTTTAAGCAACAGCCACTTGTCTGTCCTGTCCTGAGCAAGTCTGCCAGCAGGGCCTCCCTACCTTCTGCTCCCAGAGATGGGAGCCATCAGCACCCCATCATACAAAGGGGAGCCTGAGGCTTAGAAGGTTGGAAACCTCCCCCCTCCCCCACCCGGTTCCTGTTGGAGCCAGGAACACTCCCCCTGTGCTGAGCTCCCGGGCAAACCTGCAGGTCCCGTCCCCACCTGCCAGGAGTTGAGCACCTTGGGGCACAGCCCTTGTTTTTTTGCCCTACAGACTGGGTAGAACCAGCAGGGCTGGCCACCTGCCCCACTTTGTATTGAGTGGGATGTCACAGGCCCCCACAGAGCTGTCTCCACCCTGTAGGGTCCTCCTTGAAGGCTACTGGGCATGTTGCTGACAAGGTCCATCAGTAAACCACTAATATTCCTAGGAGGGATCACCCTCAACCTCCCCCAGATCAGGAATCAGGTCCAGCCCATGGGCAGGGAAGGGGAAAGAGGACCCCTGGAAGAACACGGGGCTTGCTTAGGCCCCAGCTGTGAATCCAAGGGGGTAAGCTTCTGGGTCCAGGTCTACATCTCCCTGACCCCAAGAAGTTGGAAGTCTTATCCAACCACCACACATGGCTGGTCCCCCATTGAGAGGACTACCTGCTCCCCACCATGGGGACAGCAATTCCCCCATCATCAGGCAAGTGTGGTGAGCCCCTCTGAAACTGATTATTTTGATCGGGCACTAGGGCTACTTCCCTGTGCCTGCCCCATACCTGGCAGGTTAGTAAATCACTCACACAGGGAAGGCATTTAAATAGGGGACAAAAACACTCAACCAGCAGACATGAGTCAGGTCGCCAGAGGGTAAGTCCAGGCCCAGCCAATGGAGGAACAAGCAAGACATGAAATGCTGGGAGAGAAGAGTGATCCTGGCAGAGGGAACAGGGCATGCAAAGGCTTGGAGTCAGTCCCGAGGCACATGTGGGACGACCACACACCTGGGTGGACCACAGAGTGGGGAGAGGTGGGAGAGGTAAGGCTGGAAAGGATGGGCAGGAGGGGGGCAGGCCACAGAGAGCCTCATAGGTTTTGCTCCGAAAAGGTAACTCTGGTTATTGGAGGCGAATGGGCTCCTCTGTGCAGCAGAGGATGGGGAGACCCTAACCCTAACCCTCTAACCTCTAACCTCTAACCCCAACCCTTTTTCTTTAATTTTAACCTTAACTCTTTACCCTTAATTTTGTTCCTTACCCTGAAAATATATCTATCCCTATCCCTCTAGGCCCAATCTCTGGGTAGTCCTTTCTGTAGTCCCAGCCAATGCTCTTTAAACCACTAACACTAACCCCAAATAAATCATCACAAAATCACCAAAACACATTCCTATATCTTTTATTTTTTTTGTTTCTTTTTCTTTTTTTATTAACATATAATGTATTATTTGTTTCAGGGGTACAGGTCTGTGATCCATCAGTCTTACACAATTCACAGAACTCCCCACAACACATACCCTCCCCAATATCCATCACCCAGCCACCCCATCCCTCCCACCCCCCTCCTCTCCAGTAACCCTCAGTTTGTTTCCTGAGATTAAGAGTCTCATGGTTTCTCTCCCTCTCTGGTTTCATCTTGTTTCATTTTTTCCCTCTCTTCCCCTATGATCTTCTACCTTGTTTCTCAAATTCCACATATCAGTGGGATCATATGATAATTGTCTTTCTCTGATTGATTTATTTCGCTTAGCATAATACCCTCTAGTTTCATCCATGTTGTTGCAAATGGCAAGATTTCATTTTTTTTGATGGCTGCATAATATCATTCCTATATCTTTTATAATACAGATGTATGGGACCTCATCAGAATAATTGCCATATGAAACCAAGAGGATATAAATGTCTTGTACACCATAACCAAGTGTCTCTTAACCAAATCTTCAAAGGTTATTCAACATAGTGAATCCAAGCAATGTTATACACTGCAATATTTTACACAAAAACATGTGATCATATTAATTGATGCAAAAAAGTTTCTAACCAAAATCCAATGTCAGTTCATGATTAAACACTCAAGAAAGTAGGAATAAAGGGTAATTTGTTCAATATATCTACAGCAAATATCATGCTCAATTTTGAAGATTGACAACTCTACTATGAAATCATGAATAAAGCCAGGATTCTGGCTTTCAACTCCTGCTCGATAATGTACTGAAAGTTCTACCCAGAAAAATGAGGCAAAAAAAAAGGCATCCACATGTGAAAGGAAACAATAGAATGTCTAATCAGAGACCAGAAATGATAACATCTTATACAGAAAGCTTCCTAAAGAATCAACAAAAAGTGATTACAGCTAGTCACCTAATTCAGCAAAGTTATAGGACAAAATATCAATACACACAATCTCTCTTATTTGTATACACTAGCAATGAATTATCTAAAAAGGAATTTAAGAAAACAATTTCATTTTCGGTAACATCAACATTGACAAAATACTTAGGAATAAATGTAATTAAGGTGTAAGTCTTATACACTGAAAATTACAAAAAACTGTTGATTAAAATTAAAGAAAACTTAAATAGTTGGGAAGACACCCCATGGTGAGGAAAAGATGTACCATTGATAAGGCGGCAATAGGACACAATGCAATGTGCAGATTCAATGTGGTTCCCAGGAAAATTCAGGGCCTGTGGAAGGAAACCCATAAGCTAATCCCAAGGTCATACGGAAAATCAGGGATCACAAGATAGCCAAACTATCTTGAAACATAAAATCAAAGATGGAAGCTCATACTTCCCAATTTCAAATCTCAATACAAAGCAACATTAAATAAAGCACTGTGATACTGTCATAAAGATATGCATACAGATCAGTGGGATTTAACTGATAACCCAGAAATAAACACCTTCATCTATGGTCAATTGAATTCTGATAAGGATGGACAACTTTACCTTGAGGACGGAATGGTCTTTTCAATGAAGGGTGCTAAACAATCGGCTATCCGTGTGCAGAGGAATGAAAGTGGACCCTTACCTCACACCACATATAAACATTACCTCAAAATAAGTTAAAGTCTTAAATGTAAGAGGTAAAATTTTAAACTCTAGAAGAAATAAATGAGGATAAATCATGACCTTGGATTTAGCAATGCTTTCAGATCTGACACCAAATCACAAGTGAGGAAGGAAAACAGAGAATTTTAACTTCCTCAAAATTAGAAACTTTTGGGCATCAAAAAGACAACCCACAGAATGGAAGAAAATATTACAAATTATTTAACTGGGAAGAGTCTGTTATCTAGAATATATAAAGTGCTTTTACAATTCACCAACAAAGGACATCAAAATTTTAAAAATTGACAAGGGACTTGGATAGACCCTTCTCCAGAGAAGACATAAAAATGATCAGTAACACATGAAAAGATGTTAAACACCATTAGTCATTATGAAATGCAGATTTAAACCACAGTGACATACCCTTTTACACACACTAGAGTCAGTATAATCTAGAAAACAAAATAACAAATGTTGGTAAGGACGTTGAAAAACTGGAACCTTTAATCTTGCTTGTGGAAATGTACAATGGTGCTTCAGCCTATATGTAAAATTGTTTGCATTTACTCAAAAAGATAAAAATAGAATTGTCATATGGTTCACCCATTCTACTCCTGGATGTATACCCCAAAGAAGTGAAAACAGTTGCTCAAAGAAAACCAACAACGTGTACACTAATATTCATAGCAGCAATTTTCACGATAGCCAAAAGGTGGATGCAACCCAAGTGTCTGTCAACAAATGAATGGATACACAAAACGGGGTAGATCCATAAATGGCAATACTGTTCTGCCATATAAAAAATAAAGTAAAATGGTGCATCTGTGGAAAAAAATACGATGTCTCTTCAAGAAATTTAACACAGAATTCCGCCTCAGCATATGTACACAAAAGAATTGAAAGCAAAGACTTGAGCAGATATTCATGTGTCCTTATTCAGAGCAGCATTTTTCACAACAGCCAAAATGTAGAAGCAACACAAGTGTCCCTGACGGATGAATGGATAAACAAAATGTGGTATATACAGTGTGGAACTCGATTCAGCCTTAAAAACGAAGGGAGTTCTGACACGGGCTACAACACGGATTGACCCTGGAAGTCGTTGCGCTGAGTGACATCAGCCAGTCACAGAAGGACAGATACCGTGTGATTCCACTTATAGGAAGTGTCCTGAGACACAAAGTAGAGTGTGGCTGCAGGGGCCGAGGGGGAAGGGGAATGGGGAGCCGGTGTCTCATGCACGGAGTCCCCCTCGGGGAGAAGGATGTACAACCGCGGGGAACGCAGCTGAGGCCAGAGAACTGTGCACCTGAAATGTGGTAAGTGGTCAATATTATTAGGTTTAGTCACAGTGAAAAAGTGAAAGAAGGACTGATACATGTCACAATGTGGATGGACACTGAAAACAGCCCAAGTGACAGAAGCCAGACAGAAAACACCACTCAGATTGGAGCCATCTGTGCTCCTTAAATCCATCAGGGTTGTGCAAATAAGGGAAAGTGTCGGGAGCAGCTCCAGAAAAAGAAAACTGGATCCGAATGGAGAAAGACATTTCAGACAGTGGGGCAGGTGGTGACAGTTGAAGTGGGCCTGTGGTCTGGGTTAAAATGTGGAAACTGCATGATTTCCTCATTCAGGGTTATGTGGTGGTTCCACGGGACAGTGTCCCTGTTTGGGGTAAATTACACTGAAGTATTTGTGTGAAGTGGTAAATGTGGTAAGGAAACAACACCTGGGGTGTCGGAGTGTGGAGATAAAGCATATTTGTGCTGTGCTGACAAGTTTACTGCACATTGGAAATCACCGCAGAGTCAATTAATCTTTCAAACAACCATGTCAGCACCAGGTCACAGAAGCAGAGACGACATCAAACTCCAGGATGGAGGCCAAGCCCTCCCAGATCCAGGTCACCCACCGTGGAGCGGCCACTCGCCCTTGTAGGAGGCCACATGGTAGCAAGAGCCTCGTGGGAGAATTAAATCCGTGGCCCCTGTGTCTTGGGTGCAGTAGAAGCAGTAGGATCTGGAATTCCAATTTTCCACAGTGCTCCACCAAAAACTGGTTAGAACTGTGAAAATGCATGAAGGCAGTCCTCAGGAAAGTGGACTGGGGACGCCAGAAGGGGAGGCTGGAGGGGAGAGCCTGCCACTCAGGGTCGGTTAGGGAACAACTGTCAGTTACAGACCCGACCTTAGAACCCCCCACAGGAGAGACTCATCAGTCACAGGCCCCAGAGGGGAAGACGTAGGTTTCACCTCCTCCAAGAAGTCCACCCTCCCTGCAGCTCAGCAGGTGAGAACCCTCCATCACCTGGAGCCCTGCTTCTCTCCAGTGCACTTTCCTTCAGAACAACCCTCCCACCTTCCCCCACCTTCCCAAGAAATGATGTTCCTCTCCTTTCTTGCCCTTGCCTGTGATGTGGCCGTAGCTGGCTTGTCCCGGATTGCAAGTCTCTGCTATTCCCAAATGAACCCGTTCTTGCTGGTAAAATAACTGGCAGTTTTAGTTCAAGGTGAACAGAACTAATAAACTCAATAAACGTGCAAGGAACAAAATCAATACACAAAAACCAGTCGCACTTCCATGTGCTCGTAACAAACCATCAGAAAGAGAAACACGGAGAACAATCTCATTTACAACAGCATCAAAAAGAACAAAATACTGGGAGTAAATGTAACCAGGGAGCTGACGGACCTGTTCTCTGACACCCGTGCCCCTGACGACAGCCATCGAGGGAGACACTCTGTGCTCAGGGAAGAGCCAACACTGAAGCTTACTCTCCCCAAAGCCGTCTACAGAGTCCGCGCTGTCGCCACCAAATTCCCAGCCGCGTCTTCACAGACGGAACTGACAACCCAGAAGCGGGTGTGGACGCGGGAAGGGCCCCGCAGGGCGCAGCGTGGGGAGCACCCCGGCTGTGGCTGCTCCTGACTGCAGACTGTCCGAGGAGGCCCAGGACCCGACCCGGACCCGGGGAGCGGGTCCGAGCCCAGAAAGGGAAGACGCGACAGCCCTAAGACAGCACCCCGGGACCCCACGTCACCGCACGCAAAGCCGCGGAAACCCAGCATCTACACAGCGCGCCCTTCCTCCCCGGGGGCCCCTGAGCGCGGACCCCCTCAGCAGTCCCTGCTCAGGCAGCTTCTCCTCACCTTCTCCTCCTGGGGGGATCCTGTGCGTGTGGACACGGCCCCATGTCCTCCACAACGAGTCCTGTCTGCGGGGATGCGCTCCCACCTTCTCCCAAAGTCTCCACAGCGGGGCCTGAGGAGGCCGGCTCCTGACTGTGGATGAGGCCCCTCGTCTTCCCGAAGCCTGGGCGTCAGCACAGTGGGTCGGTCCTGAGGTCCTGGGGTCGCCCGTCAGCGCAGGGAGGAGGAGGGCTGAGCGCGCACGCCCCCCACGGGCCGCGGAGCGGGACTCGGGCGCCCCCTGCGGGAGGTGGGGGCAGTGCAGGATGCGGGGCGCTCAGTTCAGTGGAGGCACCTGTGCCTTCTGGGGTCCAGCTGAATTCATTACATTTTGGAAATTGAAACTGAAATGGAGTCCAATTATCCCCTGACCTCTGTAGAAATAAAAACAATTAATTAGAAACCATACGGAATTAAGTGAAATGCACGCACAAGCTTTACAACTTACAAATAATTCATTCAAAATTGTAGATAAATTTAATTTGTAAAACTATCAAAATACCAAAAAGAAAACATAAAAGAAAATCTACATGACCTTGGGTTTGGTGATGAGTTTTAACACACAACACCAAAAGCCAATCCACAAAAGAAAAAAGTTGATAATATGAACTTCCTAAAATTAAAACCTCTCCTCTGTGAAAGACCTTGCTCAGAAAACTAAAAGACAAGCCACAAACTGGGAGGAAATATTTGCAAAACACAAATCTGGTAAAAGATTTGTATTCAAAATATACAAAAAACTATCAGAACTCAATAATAAGGAAACAAACAACCTAATTGATAATGGGTAAGGATCTGAAAATGCCTGGACAATTGATAATGGGTAAGGATCTGAAAATGCCTGGAAGATATACAAAATAAGAGATACAAAATAAGCATACAAAAATATGCTCGACCTCATCATTATGGATTACACACCTATTACAAATGCTAAACTCCAAAAACAGGAATACCAATTGCTGGAAGGTGAGGAATGGCAGCAACTGTCCCTTTAGAAGACAGTTTGTCCATTTTCTCCAAACCTAAGTAAGTCTCGAGTTAAGATCCAACAATTGCACTTCTAGTATTAAGACAACGGCTTTGAAAATCTATTTCCAAACAAAAACTCACATGCCATTATGCACAGCAGCTCTACATCTAGTGGTAAAAATCTTAAAGAAATCAGGATGAACTTTGATAGATGAAACCATAAGCAAACTGGTGTGTATCCAGGTGAAGGAAGCAGAATATGCCACCCTAAAAATGCCTCCTTGGCGCAAGGATTATTTGGCGCTGATTAATTTTAAGAAAGAGCAGACACAGGAGAATCTCTGAAAACTGAGCATAGGTTGCCATTTGCTGAGTGAAATGTACCCTTATAAAGGAAAGCTCCATTTGTAAGGATGTCTCCCTCTCTGTACCAGTAACAGAAGAATGACTAAATCTCCAGAAACTCTTAGCAAAAGAGAAGGCACAGACTTAAATCACCAAGGAAGGAAGGGGTTCACTGAAGGTCAGGGGCTGTAGCCACCCATCCAGTGCTCTTGCTGTCCCCCTCCAATGGCAAGATATTCTTACCCTTGCTTAAAAAAAAAAAAAAAAAAAAAAAAGGAACCTTGCTCTTGGTGGGAAACTCAAGGCACCTGGCTTGGGCATTAGGTCTCTACATCTCGGAGACTGGAAGACACACAGACCTGACTTGTGTCCCTGGGAGGAGGGAGCCCATAGTCACACCTTCCTCCCCACAGTAATCACCCGTCCCCAAAGAACAAAGTGGCTTACTTTTCAATCTTTTCTCTCTTCTTTACAAATAGCAGACACCAAACGTGAGGAGAGTAAAAGAAATTATTGCTCAGTGAAGTTGTGGGAGGCTCAAGGATTATTTCACAGCATGGAATCCACACTTGGCAGACTTTTCAGATGCCACCTGACCTGGGCCATGTACATGGCTCTCAGAAACCATGCAGCCTCAGTGAGGAATTGCCCACTGAGAGACACAGTTGTTCCAATGCCCTTAATTCTTAACAAGTATGAATGCCAAAGGTTTGTATTACAACTGGGAGGCCAGAGGACTGCAGGGCCAGTCTGCTATATGGCTGCAGTGGCCAGGACTACATTCAATGTTTGTAGGGATATTACTTTTCCTGCCAGGCTAAAAGGCTGTGAGGGAGGAGGCGCTTGTCTCAACCACACAGACGTTGGGAATAGAAATATGCCAAAGGGCTGTCTACACTGCCTGAGGACCTGTTACATTGCCCAACAACATAGTCAGCTCAGTAATGGCGGTTGTCAGGACCTGAGCTGGCCTGAGCTGGATGACCACAGATGCCTGCCTGGATGGTTGGAGGCCAAGGGCTGTCCTGTCTGAAATCTGATTGTCTACTTCTGATTGCTCGGATGGGACAAAAGATCCAGCTGGTGCCAGGAGGGCCCCACCAGCCTGCAAGAAGGGAGCACCTGGAGGCTAGCAGGTTACTGCACCTGGTCCTATATAAATCCACATGTGTTTACTGAGTGCCCTTGGGGTTAAGGCTGTGCTGCAGGCTGCCCAGGCAGAATGAGACCAATAGCACCCTTCCCAGGTGAGGGAACGGAAGGACCCTTCCTGAGCTCTGAGGCCCTCCACACCCTTGACTAAGATTGAGTTGGATTTGAAACTGCCAGTGACCGGGTAGATATTTCACTGTATTTCTGTTAAAGCCCAACACTGAGGGACAAAAAAACGAATGTTCTAGATCAACCCCTGATGCATATGTGACCATGAGCAAGTACATCCTACAGGTCCAGAGACATGGAGGAGAAACCGAGAAGACACAGAAGATAGGGAAGAGGGCCACTTCTGCTAAAGCCAACACTGACCCAGGCTCTGACCCAAACACTGACTTTGACCCTGACCCAGAATGTAAGGCCAACACAGAGCCAGACTAAGACGCTGACCCAGAAGCTGACCCAGGTCCTGACATTGAGCCTGACACTGATCAAGACCTTGAACCTGATCTAAAGTCTGACCCTGACCCCAACCCATGACCCTAACCCTAACCCCTAACTCTGACCCTGA
Source organism: Halichoerus grypus (assembly GCF_964656455.1). Classification (NCBI taxonomy): domain Eukaryota; kingdom Metazoa; phylum Chordata; class Mammalia; order Carnivora; family Phocidae; genus Halichoerus; species Halichoerus grypus. Next base: position 47,930 of record NC_135721.1, read on the forward strand.
CCTTAACTCCAACCTATCCCTGACCTTGGTCCTGACCCTTACTCTAGACCCTGACCCTGATCCTGTCCAACAAATAAGGAATACCGACGGGGAATAATGAGAAACTAGACTGTAAAAGATGGGTCCAGTTTGGACTGTGGAAAGTCTAATGTCTGGCTGAGCACTGGGGGCAGTAATGTTTGAGCAAAACCACTAAAGGCCCTACATGGAGGTGAGGATGTCTCATATGCCAGTGTTTCCATCCAGGGATGGGTGGAGACCTGGACCAAAGAGCCTCTAATCTGGGTGGCTTCTAGAAGGATAAATCAGCTGTTTCCACCAACAACACACAGAGACAGAACATCTTACAGTTATGACCTAGGGGCAGCTCTGCACTGCCTCATTGTCTTCTCGGTGTTTTAGGAAAACCTATTGTGCTCTTTATAGACCTAAAATTATTAAGTGTTCCTCATAAATTTGAAGAATCTAATGACTAGGGGATCTGAGGTCAACAGCAGTTCTCGAGCATGTGTGTTCGGCCGCAAAATGTCTCATACTCGCCAGGGCTTGTTCAATGCAGATTTTCTGCAGCACTGGTTACACATAAGGTTTGACCTGCTGGCTTGTTCTCTTAACTTAGGGTGATGCAGTGAGTCACAAGGGGGCCAGGTGAACCTCAGCAAAATAAAGACTCATAAAAAATCCATTGCCTGGAGGGGCACTTGGGTGGCTCAGTCAGTTGGGTGGCCAACTCGATTTCAGCTCAGGTCATGATCCAGGGAAAAGGGATAGAGCCCCGCATCGAGCCCTGCATCAGGCTCCACACTCAGGGGAGTCTGCTTCAGAATTCTCTCTCTCCCTCTCCTTCTGCCCCTCCCTCCGCTCACATGCTCGCTCTCTCTCTCTCTCTCTTTCTCAAATAAATAAATAAATCTTTTCGAAAAATCCATTGCCTGGAAATGACAGTTTGGGAGGTGCTAGAACATGTCTGGAGGGTGGGGGGGGCAAGAGGAGTAGGTGAGGGGTGATAAGGTTAGGGTCACAAAGCTCATATTGGGGAATATCCACTCAGAGACCTAGGAAGGCAAAGGAGTGGAGGCCACCAGCCCCTGAAATGAAAGCTGATATTTTCAGATCATTTGTAATGAAGACAGAAACTAAAGATGAACCATAGGCTACAAATGATCTGACACGGGAAACAAGGACCCAGAGAGAGTTGAACATTCGTCCACTAAAAAATGCTAGAATTCATGAAATTGATTCCAAGTAAAAAATATTCACTAATAATAATTAGTAATAAACAAAGGGATCTACAGTAGGAACTAAACAGATCTCACGAATGGGTATCGGGCATGAAGGAATGTCCCTGGCTCTACTTCATCTTCACATGTTTGGATTGTGTGTGTCACAAAAGAACACCTACTTGGGTTGTGAGAAAGTCACTGAATTCTCTAAGCAGTCTGTGACTCCACTGCTGGAAAGAGAAGTTTGTTGAGAAAAACAGTTGGCGCAGACCCTCTCTGGAGTGAAGCAGAACGTTCCTCAACAATCTGCTTGTATGCATCCTGTGCTGTGGGCTTAACCAAAGGTCAAAGCCACATTATCCATAAGCAGGGCTCTCACTGTTCCCTGACTTCAGTGGACAGAGAAGAGACTAGTTTTTCTCCCTCAGAATGCAATTCACATCTACAAATACCCAATCTTAGAAGGGATGTGCCTTACTCAATTTCAAGAACTTGGCTTTTAAAAATAAACATTCTCCTATTGTTTCCCTTCAGTAAAACAGAACTTAATTTAGTTGCTTAAGAAGCTAAGAATGATTAAGATGGGCTTTTGGAAACAAAATAACACCAGAGAGGTAACACTAAGATGAAAGAGAATGTTACCGTGTTTTAACTCTAAACTTTAAAAAAAGTTATAGATACATATTTTTGAAAGAAATAAAATGTTTTAGAGGTAATTTTGCTATAAAGGAAAAAGATACTGGAAATAGAAGCATCTGGGCCATAGCTGTATTGGAAATATGCTGAGATTAATACAGGAAACCACCAATGAAATCCCCCCGTGCAGGAGTAGGGACCCAGAAGGAAGGGGTGGCCAGGCACATGGGGGCCTCAGGGTTTGGACCACAATAAAGCACTTCCTGCAGTTTTGGGTGCCATGTGCAAAGTGGAGACTGCTGCAGGAGAAAGAGGGGACAACAGTTCCTCTGTCCCTTTCACTTCTGTAGATTGCAAAGTTTCAGACTTGATACATTGCTAGTTGAAGGTTTATTGTACATTTTTAAATTCTCAGTGTTTGAAGTGACAAAGTCTGCCATGTCCAAAGAGCAGGGAAGCGGAAAAAAGGAAGAAACAATTCAATCATTTGATGGACTTGAACTCCCCTCCCCCATTTTCCCTGAAAACAGAAGGAAATCTGTGAGGAGAAAGTACCATCATGTGTGATTTTATATGTGATTTGTGCCTGGAGAGAAATCATGTCTGCTTCCCTCCTGTTTCCTTTTTTAAGCATCTTACTTTGTTGGTGGTCCATGAAGTTGCCCCTTGTTTTCTAGCACAACTATGCATTCTCTCCCTCTCTTTCTCTCTTTTTCCCCTTTACTTTTAGGGGCAAGGGTCAGGCAGGATAGATCCCAGCATGAACCCACTCTACCATTTTAAATCAGGAGCCCTCTCAGCCATTGTGCATCATGCTACAAATCTGAGGTGCTGGAAATTGCCACCCATGGGCCAAGTCTGACCACCACCTGTTGTCTGTAGATAAAGTGTTGTTGGAACAGAGCCACACACATAGTTAAGTATGCTCTCTGGCTGCTTTCAAGCCACATTGCAAGCATGGAGTAGTTGTCAGAGAGACCACAGAACTCTCCATATTTTCTGTTTAGCCTTTTACAGAAATTCTGGGCTTAATTGTAAAAGATAAATATTATCATGTCACTCCTTTGAGTAGAAGGCTCCGTATTACCTTCAGGATAAAATATAATCTCTGCACCCCGATAGGAAAGGGCTTCCATCTTCTAGCCAGACCTCCATATCCATCCTCGTCTATTTCCACTCCTTCCTGTTACTTTCCTTCTAGCCACATGGTGGAATGTGCTGTAAGATCTCACCCACTCTGGATATTGCATTCTGCCTCCAAAGACCTTCCTGTTGCACGGCAAGTTCCTTCTTCATGCTTGAGGACGCAGCCCATGCATCCCCACTTCAGAATGTCTGCCCCTCACCCCCAGGATCTCCTGGAGCAGCCAGTGCTCTTGCTGCACTTTTTTCCATCTGCTCCCTTGCATTTCCAGGCTTGGCCCATCTCATGAGTAGGCTGAGCACAGACACAACAGGATTGGGAGATGGCAGCAGGAACCAGCTGCTCCTCCAAGGTATATGCAGCCTAAAATTACATGAAGACTTTCCTGAGCATGAAGTCCCCTTAACATGAAGAGGATGAATGGTTGTGTAAGCTCTTGAAGACAAGGCACTCCCACCCGTACGTTCCTGCATTCAGCAGTTATTCAGCCGGGATCGAAACTGTGATCCTGCCCTTACCTGCTGTGGTCCTGGGAGGTCCCTCGGTGTCCCTCAGATTGACACCTGCTGTTACGAACACCCTTCCTCCTGCTGTTGTCTGTTGTGCTTGCTGAACAAAAACAACACAAAGCATGCGGCTTTCTAGAAACTTGTTAAATGTCAGCTCTGTTGGTAACAGTAGATGGAAGGGAGCTCTCCGATTTCCTGACAGCGTCACCGGGGCACAGGTGCTAACTGTTGGAAGGCACGTCTCATCAGTGACTGCCACAGGAATGCTCCTCCTCACAGGCATGTGGAAACTGAGCCATCCTTGGAAGAGGAACATGCTCTAATAGCCTTCAAGTCATTTACATCATAGTTTTTCCAGGCCTTTGTACCTGGAAATTCTGAAGAGAAGTATCTGAGTGGGATCAAGAGAGATGACTCCTGTGTTTTGATCTGGAGTAGAGAAGCCATGATTCCTGTGGTTTGTGGAATTTAAGTGTACTGCTGGGGTCCATCAGGAGTCCAACCAGCTCCTCTCCTGAAAGCATAATCAGCAGTTCTATTCACTCATTGAGAGAAGAATTCTGCCCATGTAAGCAATGTTTTTGCTATAATTCAGAATGACACTATTTATCTAAGTCTTACTTTTGAGAATACTGGTTCACATAGTTCATTTTCAAATTTTTCTCATATTTTCAGGGTAATAGCTAATGTCAATGGTATGTAAGATGAGAAGGTTTTTTTTTTTAAGAATTTTTTTATGAAAGGAAACAGCACCATTTTAATGTTACAAATTTTAATGTCTCATGTTATAAACTGGTAAATTGGAAAGGTACACGCTCCCCCTGCCATCCCCATCATAGGTAAGAACCAAGATCTCCTACCTAAAAAATACGTTCCTCTCCATTTGTTAAACCTGGCATTTGCTGGCTGGCTGTGGGTAGCCAACAAGCATCCTCCTCACTCGGGCCGCTCAGGTGACAGTACAGCCTGGGGCAGCATGGATGGTGAGGTGGCAGCTGCCGAACTGGGTTCTGGACTCTCTTTCCCTGTCTCTCTCCTGCTTTGCTTCTGTCTCTGTCTCTGTCTCTCCCTCTCTAATTTTCACATTATCATCTGGGCGTAGAACAGGTGCCTCAGATGTGGGGCTTGGGAGGGTGTCTCGTTCTGCACCACCACACTGGCTTCTCTGAGCTTACTTACAATAATTGACACATCTGCAACAAACGAGCTGCTGAAGTGAGAAGCCTCTTAGAGCGTTTTCCTGATACTTTGAATATATGACCACATGTTTATCCCTCGTTTCTGAAAAATCACCAGTCGCCCAGTCAGCAGTATGAGCAACTTTAGTTTCTGTGGTCTGTGGGCTTCGGAAGACGGGGGTCCACATACTGGAGGCAAGTGGTTTAGCAGCAACAGCACGTGTGTGGCTTTCAGGCTGACAGCGGCTGAGTCTCCGCACTGCCTGACCCACAGCCACTCGCACACACAAAGCTGGGGCTGAAACACCTCCTAGCTCTGTTCTGGGACAGGGCCTGTGCAGCATTTCTGTGGCTCTTCCTGGGGTAAGCAGCTACTATTCCTCCTTGTGCTTTTCTCAGGGTAGAACATGGCGCTTTGATCCTGCTGCACTGATTCTACTCAGCAGGTGTGTGCAGTGTAGGTATGGCCAGCCGGCAGGCTGCTGCGCACACCCAGGAAGGACTCAGCTGTCGCGGGTCCCCAAAGGCAGATGTCATCACTCTTGTTCAGCATCTCCAGTCATGCATTCTTTACCATCAGCCCAAGTGACCAAGAAGAAAAGTTTCTCATCAGAATGCAATCTCGGAAGATAATGGGGATTCCCAATTGTCTTTTTTCTAGTCACATTTGTACTAGGCTTTGAATCTGTTGGGGGCAGGAAAATTTGGGCTCACTCTAGAATACCGTGGAACAGTTTCTGGGTTCCAGGTGTTGTTCTGGGGGCCAGGTGTTGGGCAGAGAGCAGCTCACCTCCAGTGTAGGGCTGCAGGTGATGCACACAGGTGAGACCACCCCCCCCCCATATCTGTACCACCCACACTAGGCTAGCTCCTAGAAGGCATCAACTAAGTAAATACCAAAAACAAAACAAAAAATATGTCTCCGGGCACCTGGGTGGCTCGGTTGGTTGAGTGATTGCCTTTGGCCCAGGTCATGATCCTGGAGTCCCAGGATCGAGTCCCGCATCGGGCTCCCTGCTCAGCGGGAAGCCTGCTTCTCCTTCTGACCCTCCCCCATCTCATGCTCTCTCTCATTCTCTTTCTCTCAAATACATAAATAAAAAACTTTAAAAAAATAAGTCTCCACTTCTTTTGAAAACTTACTGTTATCTAATTTTTAACTGATTTAAATGAATAAACTTCCTTTTTATCTTGGCAAGATGCATGATCAAGTCACAAATATTTCAAACCAAAATATAATATTGTGCCAAGAGAAAAATGTATTTTATGTGTTAGTTTGATTTTTTTAAAGACGTATTTATTTATTTGGGGGGGGCATGCACACGAGCAGGAGGGACAGAGAAAGAGGCAGAAAGTATCTCAAACAGACCCTGAACTGAGCGTAGAGCCCAATGAGGGGCTCAATCTCGTGACCCTGAGATCAGGGCCTGAGCTGAAACCAAGTCAGATGCTTAACCAACTGTGCCACCCGGGTCCCCCCGTGTTAGTTTGATTTTTTTTTTCTATCATTTAGTGTTTTTAAGGTTATGAAATTGAGAAGTCTGTGTCTCTAAGAGTCCTTTAATATAAGTATTTCTACATTTTGGAAAAAAAATCAATATATCTTCTACTGTAGATAGATGTCAGTCAACTGATACTGATAACAAATGGAAGATTTTAAAATGGCCTTCCTCCTGTGATAAATGTCCATGGGCTACAGTAGATTGCAAGCCCTCAGTGCACTAGGAGGGCCAGTACATCCCCCACTCGGAGGAGCACATGCAGCATCTCTCCATCCAGTTCACACACACACCTTCTAACAAGCCTGCGGAATGTGCAGGGACTGTCACCTGGTGATGGTAGACGCTGGGCTCATGAGGAGGTGGATGGCGAGGATGAGGGGCACAGATGAGCTAATCTGGGTTGTTGGGTGGGGATCGTCCAGACACCTCAGGAGCCTAGGACTCCCCTTGGTTGGGCTATTTTCAGGCTCTGGAGGGCCTTTGATATATAGAAAAAGAGTTATTAAAAAATTATCGCCGGAGTGCCTGGGTGGCTCAGTCGTTAAGCGTCTGCCTTCGGCTCAGGTCATGATCCCAGGGTCCTGGGATCAAGCCCCGCATAGGGCTCCCCGCCTGGTGGGAAGCCTGCTTCTCTCTCTCCCTCTCCCACTCCCCTTGCTTGTGTTCCTACTATCGCTGTCTCTCTGTCAAATAAATAAATAAAATCTTTAAAAAAAAATTATCGCCACTAAAATTTTGATAAGTATTATTCCTGTTTTTTTAACCATACTTAGAAATCTAAAATTATACTATAAATAAAATTTCCAGTCCTCTCTTTTTTTCCACTATTAGATCATGAACATTTACATGCTATTTAATGTATCTGTACATCAGCAATTTCCATGGCTGGATACTCAATTTAATCCTTCTTATGCTGTTAGCCATTTACATGATTTCTCCTTTATCATAGTAAGAATGCTTTCAGTGTGCTACTATTCTTATATATAAACCATTCATGATATTGCTGAGCATTTATTTATGAGTTAGTTATATATGACTTGAGCTGATGTGGTTATATGTTTACATGTTTATTCCAAATACAGTAAGACCCAGGACAAGGTGTGTGGGCTTTGAGACAAGAAGGAGCCAGCCTGCATCCATGTTCTCATTCCTGCTATGGCTCAGCCTCAGTGTTCTGACACAGAAAATGAGGACAATGCCATGTGCCTCCTGATGGTGCTGTAAAGCCTACAGGGGAAACTGTACGTGTGTGCTTAGCAGAAGGCATGGTGAGCACAGCTGGGTCCCTTCCCTGCCTCTAGGACAGACTGTCAGACACCCTGAAATCCCATTCGCAGGGTCTTACATGCACTATGTGAGATTATGTTTTCAGCAAATGTGGCTTTTCTCTGGGTCATTCTTAGCTGCCCTGCAGCCCCGGCATTCCTGGGACCTGCATGGGGAAGGGAGGTGTTGGTGTTAGTGGAGAGTGACCCTCCCAGGTGTCTGTGTCCCTGCTGGGTTGCAAACAGCCCACTGTCCTTGATGTGCCTAAAGAAAAAGGGAAAAGCTGTGCTTCCAAGCTTGTGCAGCAAGTCTTTAATTTGTGGGCATGGCCCTCCCCAGTCACACAAGACAACCTGATGCTGGATCCACAGCCAACGGGCTCCAGGGAATAGGGTATGGTTCTTACCAGTGCGGAGTTGGCTCTCACAAGGCCAGTGATCTCAAGCTAGCTGTTGTGTAACAAGGAAACAAAACATGAGTCTTTAAGTTAAACATCAAACTAGAATAGAACAGGTGTTTAAGCTTGTCCACATCCCATGTAGAGCAGCGCCTGGCCCTGGCCTACATCACAGAGCCGCAAGGAGCCCTGGGGAGACACTGCCGTCCCCATGGGAGGTGCGAGGACCATGGCTGAGTCAGCATGTCTCCAGGTTCATCTCCTTCCTAAATCAGGCTTTTCTCTGAAGAATGAGGAACAACTCAGTCCAGTCCCCTGTTTTTCAAATGAAATATAAGGGAGACCAGACGGTTGATGGACTGATTCACTGACACCTAGTCCATCCATCCAGTCTTCTTTCATCCATAAAAGGTGGAAAGCAGTAGAAGCTCCTGTGGTGGTGGAACCTGCATCCACTGCTGTTGGCTCCCATCATCCGTCCAGAGCACCAGCTCCCGTGGGGGCAGCTGGAGGCCTCGTCTTGCTTGGGGGTGGTTAGGAAGGGACTAGGTCTCAACAACTCGGGATGGAGCTCCTCTTCTAAACAGTGCATGCTTTAGTTTCTTCACTCTTGTGCTTTTTGTTCCGGCAATGACCAACAACAGAGTATTTTTCACTTACCTTGCAATGACAAGACCCATATTTTACACAACTGAATATTTTGGATCCTGTTTACTGCATTACAGTGCAGTTTTATCTTGTTAATGGTGACATTTGAACACGTAAAGTTCTAGTTTTAGATCAGAGTGAAAGTGAAAAAGAAAGAAACACTGACCCACAAAGGAAATGGGTATGGGCCTGTCCTGGGTCACATTCACCTCTGGCAGTGCCCAGCCCGTCTCACTCCTATCACCTGAGAAAGGCCCTCCTCCTGTAATGTTTATCTGGCTTTGGCATCAGGGGAATGCTAGCCTTGCAAAATGTGTTTGGGAGTAATCCCTCCTCAATTTTTTGGGAGTGTTTGACAAAGATTGGCATGAATCCTTCTTTAAATGTTTGGTGAAACTCCACAGTGAAACCATCTGGTCCTGGGTTTTTCTTTGGAAGTTTTTGATTAGTGACTCAATCTCCTTGTTATTGATCTGTTCACGTTTTCTATACCTTCATGATTTACTCTTGGCAGGTTGTATGTTTCTGGGAATTTATCAGATTTTCTCCATTTTGTCCACTTTGCTGGCGTGCAGCTGCTCCTAGGACTTTCTTATGAGCCTTCGTATTTGTGTAATGTCCTCAGTGGCCACGTACCCTCTTTCAGGTATAATTTTAGTTTTTTTGGATCCATTCTGTTTTTTTCTAGTCTAGCTAGAAGTTTGTCAATTTTGTTTATGTTTTCAAAGAACAGCTCTTTGTTTTATATTGAGACTTCTTACGTGCTAGTACTATGATAAGTATTTTATACGCACAAAAACATTGAAAATACTACCCTTTACAACACAACTATGTAGTCATATTCCCATTTTTGACCGGTGCAAGTGGCACGTTAGAGATATTAAGCAATTTAATGATATCACATCTTTAACTGCTGAGGGTATTGGGATTGGGATTTAAATCTGGGTCTGTGTGACTCAAATGCTTATGTCTGTAACCACAGGTGACTTTATATCACCTGTATCATAATCCAGATTCTAATCCAGATTCTAATTACCAAACTAGAATCTCCAGCGGCAGGCCTGGGAATATTCATTGTAACAATATCCTGTGTAATTACAATGCACACGGAAGTGCAAGAAACAGTGTACTGCCGTCTCTTATAACATCACCCCTGTTTCTATCTCTGTGCCTTGCATGGCTCCTTCCAGATTGAATGCCCCCTCCCTTCATCTATTAGTCCTTCAAAGACCTATCATCTTGATAATGCCCCATCTCTCTCTTGCATGGGTGAACTGTTGGTGGAACTCATGTTCTCCTGTTTCTTAGGTTTTTACTTTATTTAAAGGATCCCATCGTCCAGTAGTTTCCTGAGAAAATATGCTGTGCATATCCAAGAATGCCTTTATTCTATTCTTACACTGGATTGATGGTTTGGTTGGGTTTAGAAAAACAGATACTACTGCTTAGAAATTGAGACCAAGTTCCATTTTCTCATTACATGTAGAATTGCAGGGGTGCTTGGGAGGGTCAGTTGGTTAAGCATCTGCCTTAGGCTCAGGTCATGATCTCAGGGTCCTAGGATCAAGCCCCTTGTCGGGCTCCCTGCTTAGCAGGGGGTCTGCTTCTCCCTCTCCCTTTGCCCCTTCTGCTGCTCGTGCTTGCTCTCTCTCAAATAAATAAAAAATCTTTAAAAAAAAAAAAAGAATTGCTTTTGAAAAAGTTCGGTGCAAGACTCTTGATTGCAGGTGATCTTTTTCTTCTGCCTCACTGGAAGCTTTTCAGATCTTTATCTCCAATGTTCTCCAATTTCACAATAATGTACTTCAGTATGAAACTCCTTTGACATTTATTTTGAAGAGCACTCAATAAATTTTTATAGTCTGGAAACTCATAAACTTCATTTATGGAAAATGTTCTTGATTTTTAAATTGAGATATAATCATGTAACACATAACTTGCTCATTTAAGGGGCATAGCTCACAAGGTTGTACTCAATTATAGGATGTCCTCATTGCCCCATGAAGCAACTCTTGACCTATCAGCAGGATTCCTTCCGTCCCCTGTCTGGAACCAATCTACTTTCTATCGCTATGGATTTGCCTCTTCTGCACACCCCATTTCTGTAAATGGAACCATGCTGTACGGAGCCTTTTGTGTCTGGCATCTTTCACTTACATAATTTTTTCAGAATTCATCCCTGTTATGGTATGGATCAGTACTTCATTCTTTTTTATGGTTAAATAATATTCCATCATATTGCATATAACGCATTTTATGTATCCATTCATCAGCTTATAGACATTTGGGTTGTTTCCACTTTTTGGCTATTATGAATGATACTGCTATGAACATTTGCATACAAGTTTTTGTGTGGACATGTGTTTTCAATTACCTTGGGTATATACTTAGGAGTAAAATTGATGGGTCAGATGGTAATTCTGATCGACTTTTTGAGGAACTACCAGACTATTTTTCCAAGAAACTCTACAAATTTAAATTCAACTATTAGACTATTTTCCTTTTTCTCTCTTTGTGAAAGTCTGTTTGTTAAAAATGAAAATGAATCAGCAAAATCAACATAACCTCAATGCGTAAATTACCAAAAACAGGAGACAGAGGGGAAACTTACAAATTATATAGACTTAAAAGACATGTCAACTAATCACACAGTGGGGTCAGGGGCACCCCTGTGCTCTGAGAATGACAGTGTCCTTCTGGGTGACCAACCATCCCAAATTTCCAAGATAGTCCTGGGCAAACCAGAGCAGTTCGTCACCTACTGTGCCATAACCTTATCCCACCAACGGAAATTTAACTGGATCAGAGTGTTTTCCAAGTCTTTGTATTGATTCTCTTATGTACGGCACCTGTATTTCTGTTTATCAGAGTGCCTTCGGCCCCACACATTGAAGTCAAATGGAGACTCCACTGCTTTTGTCCAACTCAGTAAAGTAGCAAATATACATGAAAAAGATGCTGAGTGTATTTGAAATTCCACCTCAGTGGAAACCCTCCTTGTCCACAGAAGTGGGAGGTGCTAACCCCATACTCTGACCTGGAAATTAGCAGATTAAAGAGCAAGGGGGCCATTTGAGCTCCTTGAGGTCTAAAAGCTCTTTATTTCCTTGTTGGCAAGGTGCACACGGGGCGCCTGAGACACATGGTGTTTTATTCCTTAATTATTTTACCTGCCTCCCATTAGTTACTGGGATCCAGTCTGGGCTTGTCACAGCCCTGTTCCAAGTGGGTGATTTGCAAGAACCTGAGCATAAGTTCTTTCCAAATGCTAATAGTGCATGCCAAAAGCTGGAGCTACAGGAAAATTGTGGCATGCAGGGATGGGGAGTACTACGGGCTGGGTTGAGAATGTTGGGTGGGGACAGACACAGAGTGTACCATCATGCATTTGGCTATTTAGCTTAGGGGTGTGGTGACAGGGGATTTTCAGGGCTTCTCTCAGAGAGTCAGCAAAGAGCCCTCTCCTCGTTCCAAGTGTTTATTTGAACTCTCTTCCTTCACCTCTGCCAACTGAACATGGGGATAAGATGGGGGCAGGAATGTGAAGGAAGGAAAGTTAAGATGAAATCTGCATCCAGTATTTCTCGAACATCTACTAGAAATGATCCATCATAAAATGGTCATTGCCTGAATGATCCTGAAACTGGCTCAGCAGCTGGGATCCCATTTCTGGAAGGTTCTTCTCAACCACTCCTATTCTGCAAGCATTCTCTTTCCATTTCTCCATTTAGTGTGTGCTTCCTTCAGTGCACACACACACACACTTGCACACAGCTACACACACACTGCTTCCTAGCAGGTTACAGTCGTATCCTGAGAGTCATTGTCATGGTCAGCTCAGACAAGTGTTTGATCTTAGGTCACTTTACACATTGGTTTCCAATTATACTGTATTATGTCTCACTCACTACATGTGCTAAAGACTCCATGCCTGTCAGCTTTGGGAAATACTGCACTCTCTTCCTCAAATGCAACTTTCGCCTTCCCTCAAAACGAATTTCCCTTTATCCTTTTGGACTTAGAAGCAGTACGTGGTTGTGGTGGGCACCCACAGTTTGGAAAGAGAGGGCTTTGATCTGATCATGGTTCTGTGGGTCAGTAGCTGTGTGGCCACAGGCCAGTGTCTTCACCTTGGCAGCCTGCCTTTTCTCACTTACTAATGGGTGATTGTAATAGCTGTAGCTAATAGCAGAGATGAGTGAAGCACTGTGAGGGATCAAGGAACACTAGGTGTCTCTAGCTTTGGCACCTCAAAATACCAGCTCCTGTGGTCTCATCATCCTGTGTCTCCTCTTGTTACACTCAGACCGACAGTTCAACATTATGGCCTTTGCAAACTTTGCCTCAGAGTTCCCTCCACAAAATGTCTTCATAGTAGCACTTGCAAGTTCCAGCTCAAAACAGGAGACATCAAAGTGCAGTCTGGGGATGAGAGGTCCCGTTGCAGGGGATGGGGTAAAGGAAGCTCACTGCTCTAGAAGACACCAGAGAGGGGAGCCCACCGGCCTGGTCTGCAATCAGCTAAATAGGCTGAGTGACGAGAGAAAGGGCTCATTTCCTGGATATCTTTAATGAAGGTACAACATATCCAAGAAATTGATAAAGTAGGACTTGATTTAACTTGGGCTTATTCTCATGGTCTCTGTTTCTCCATGGACATCTCTCATCAGCAAATTTGAGCCTATTCCTTGAAGCTGAGAACACCTTTGTACAAACATACATAAGCAGGTTTAGAGATCCTCCTTGATTTCAGTAAACCATTAAACTTCTCAGACTTTCTTATTCTGAACATTGATATATTTAACTTTAACTGTGATCTGAGTAGCACCAAGTGGGGTAAAAGACATGCCGGTGAAGGTTTACCTTTTCTGGCTGATAATCAATTCAGGAAAATGAACTGCTCCATCCACAGGTCTGAGAAAAATAAGACACACTGTCCTTATCTGCATAGGAATATGCTTCAAAACAAAAAGGAGGTGAATAAACTGTAATAACAAAGTAATACTTGTGATGTACATTAGCCCCATTACACAAGGGAAAAACAGCTCACAAGAGCAGTTAATCCCTTTTGCTTTTAATACACACACACACACACACACACACTAGATCGAAATCTGGGATATATACAATGCTGATTAATCATTTCCCAAATACGTTATGATGTGGGACTTGTTTTGAGTTGTCCTAGCATTAAATAAGGATCTCAACTTTGGGAAATACTGTTTCTGAGCTCTTAAATTGTAGTAGCCCATCCCTTTAAGTGAGGTTCAAATCCTGTTACAAGGAGCTAGGCTGGCACGATTTCTCCTAGACGCCTTCACTGGGGAACCTCAGGAAGTACGCAGCGTGTGTGCTTTGGATACACACAGCACAGAGAATACTCTGACACGGCAGAGGCACCCAACGTAAATCACATAGACCCAGTGAGTGAGATAAAATGAAATTGAAGAATTTGAAATTAGAAGCTCAAGGGAGGACACGCTAGGAATTTTCTGAGTAACTTCTATTAAGTCTCCACTGAGGTCTAACTGTTGGAGCATTTTCTTTTTTTCATCCTAAAGAAGGGAAGATGAAGCCCTATATGTTTTATTAATAGATATAAAATAACACAAGGAATTGGCATTTGTGGGTGGGACAATTTCAATTCTATTTCTAAGTGAAGATTTTTTTAAAAAACAGACTAGCAGCAGCTGTCAAGGGAATAATTTGGTTTCTTCACCACTGAGACTCTTACTTGCATTTTCTACACTTTAAGCTCTGCTAACCCAAACATGAAGACCGAGCCATAGAGCTTTGGCTGAGCATGTTAGAGTCACGACAAGGTGATGTCATGAAGGCCACAAGAGGAGGGAGAGGGACTCAGAATCCTGTGGACAGAAGCAACAGAGCAAAGCCTTGCAGGTGTCATTCAAGAGAACAGATGGGGGCCCTTAACACCAGCTATTGATGTATGCACTGACCTGCCCTCTCTGAATGACAGAGCCACTCGCCAACTGCGCTGATGTCTGGCATAAAACAACAGAAGGAAAGTCATACCACATCTACTCCAGGTATGACAAGATGAATCCAAAGAGTCATACATGAACTCCGCAAATCAAAGGAGCATTCATTTCATAAGTGGGCATGTTGTAGAATTGTGAGTAATGAAAATGACCAAAAACAGTGCTCTGAGGGACTGGTAAGGGTACCTTTCGCTGTGGGAAGGATTCCTTATCTATCCTTCATGGCTTCTGACTAATTCATTAATTAGATCATTCAAGGGAAACAAATTCACTTAATAGTCATAAACTGTTGGTATTCTTAAATTCTTATTATGAAATTAGTTTTAAAAATCATAGTGCCCCAAGTCTAAGGGATTTTTCCTCTAAAATATGACATATTTTGGATGTTTTTTGGGCATGCCCCACCAGGATGATTTCAATCTCTTTCTTGTTCATCCTGCTTCCTAAGGCTGGTTGTTTCTTTTAGGGGCCCTTTCAAAAAAGCCCTTGGAACACAATCTTGTACCATGACTTCACAAACTGAAGTTGGTTCAATTTAAAATTAACTTAAAAAACCTGTTTCCTGTTGGAGTATTTACTTTAGAATCTTACATTTAGGATAAAACGATAGTAACTTAATTTTTGTGTGGTGTAGTCTAGTTCTTTTGCACTTTCAAAATTATATTTTTGATGCTTCTTAGAATAATCTTAAATTGGCATCTGGGTATAGAAATATGTATTTGAAATGTCAATCCAAAAATAAACAGAATGTTCTTTTTACCATATGTTTACTTTCTTTTTAACAATCATGAGTGTTAAACCAAAAAAACCAACCAACCAAACATGCAAAAACAACCAGCCTTTACTTTACATTGGAGAGGAGAGTTGATTATGAGCAAGCTGCCCTGAATAGTCACTTCACAAATGGCCTGACTTGCGACAGGTTTTGTTTGTTCTGTGTCTAAAGTAAATTTTTGTGCCATGACAATAACAATGACATGCATATTATTGTTTAAGTAAGTGAACATTAACACAACAATCCAAATTTCAACTATCTACCTTTTGGGCACAGAGGGATTGAGTGTGAACCTACCAAAAGTAGTTGGAGGCCGTGTTTGTCCCAGAGACTTGAGGGGAGGCGTAGCAATCACGTGCCTCGAACCAAGAAGGCAGCTTAGGTGCTCGTCCGTCACAGTGTTTCAGTTCACACAGAGCCTACAGCTCAATTAAAAAAAATCAGGATGTGTGCACCTCCATGTACTCTGGACAGTTAATAATAAATCCAGTTTGAGGGACAGTAAACTTTACTTTCCCAAATCAGCAGGCAGTCTTTCTATTTCTCTAATTTCAACCATGGAAATAGAATACACTGGTGGAATAAAGAATCCATTACAGCTACTATGTAATATCATATACGTCCAAACCCAACTGGTTTCTGAAGAGCTCCCCTCTAAACTACCAAGGGGTAACACCACAATCTCCCAAAGAGTGAAGCATGGAATCCGGATCTGCATGTGGCCTCCGTCTTTTGTCCTCCACCCAAAGCCACACGTGTCCCCTGACCTCTGGCAGCCCTCAGGCTGACCTCACGTCTACCTGGATAGATGGATGCCTCAGCCTCACTACCTCTTTGGAACTGCACTTTGGCTTTGTTCCTGGGCACTGTCTC
Source organism: Halichoerus grypus (assembly GCF_964656455.1). NCBI lineage: Eukaryota > Metazoa > Chordata > Mammalia > Carnivora > Phocidae > Halichoerus > Halichoerus grypus. Next base: position 64,083 of record NC_135721.1, read on the forward strand.
CTGTTCTCCTTTTGCCCCTGGGCAGGTAGTCAAGGGCTGGTGCCTGATCACAGACCGCTGAACTGTTCAGCTTTTGTTGCCCCAGGCCTTCGCTTCCATAGGAAGTTCTGTTAGCAGATGCATCTGGCCACAAAGCCAGATTAAACCTCCACATACCTCTCGGTAAGTGCTTTAGTTCTGAATGCCATCGGCTAATATTTTTATTCCCAAACATAATTAAGAATGTCATGAGCTGCTGAGCAGAATCAAGGCCAGAACATCACAGAAAGGTGGAGTCCAGGATGAAGGCCCCTAACTGAATAGACTTTAGGGTCAGAGGGTGTTCTCCATCCCACGGTAACCGCAGGGTGCCTGCAGCACACATGCTCTCAGGCTTGGGGGGAAATCTCCAATCACTGGCACGCTTCAGCTGACACGTGAGGAGTGTGATCACCAAAGGCCAAGTTTGTCCTCATGCCTATTTATGCCAGATGTTTTATACTTACACAATGCAATTAAAGATGCTAAAAATCAATAAAAGATAAAAGTGGACATGGCATTGCTATCTCCCAGAAAACTAAGTTTAGAGTTTTGTAAAACCAGATCAAGGTGAGATGCTGCTGAATTATAAGAGGGTGAATAACAGTTGTCAACTGGGGAGAAGTGGAACGGTGTGAACTCACATTACTGAGCAGATGTCTTTAATTCCTTATTCTACATTATAAACCTCAACCTGGAATTCACAAATGAGGCATTCTGGGTGTGGCATATGCAAGAAAGAAAATGCAAAATTTGAAGAGGGCTTCCACTGAAGGATTGGCAAACGAATGTACATTTTTGTACACTCAAATTAAAATACCATAGTTTAAACATGCATGTTAGTCTATGTATGGATTTTTTTCCTATGACTGGCTGTTTAAAATATAATTTTAAGTGACTGAATAGTTTCTTGCAGGAAAGCATGTGCTGAATTCGAATCGCTGAGGAAGGAGGAGGACCTCTATGATGAGGAAGCTGTCCTGACAGCATCTTGGTCTCGGGTAGAAAGGTTGTCTCGTAGGAGAGACTTAGAGACTTGGGATCTCCCACCTTGAACGGCACTTGGGCCAAGCTTAGGTTGCCTGCTGGCCTTCTTCCCATCTCTTTTTGAGATCACATTTCCCTTGGGCTATTCAGAAGCTTATTTTGACGACCAGGTACCTGGCTTACATCCAGGTATCTACTGTCCTTAGGAGACTATTCCTGGGCTCCGGAGCAGCTCACCTACTGTGTTCAGTGAATTTTAATTGATTTTATAGAATGTAGTGCTCCCGTTATTGGTGTTAGGATATCTCCAAGGAAGCAGCATCATGAGGTGGTAATACGGCAAGGCAATGATTCAGGAGATAATCAGAAAAATTGTTGTTTGCATCTGTTCCTTGAGCAGGACCAGGTGACAGTGGCTCTCACTTGACGGACAACGTGTCCTTTCTAGTAATTTGATGCTAGATATAAGCCACCTCTCCCCCTTCTTCTCTGCCCTCTGGATTAATAGTCCCTTTTCTAGTGGAGCTATACCCATGTAGGCACATCTGCTCTTCATCATTGGTGGTCCTGGGCAGGATCTGAAGGCACTTTCACCTGTGAGGGGTCAGGGTAAGGCTAGGGTCTTATGGCCACTCTGTACAGAATCCACTGTCTCCATTAGCCATGCAGGTTTTAAATGAGCATGCCCGGGCATGGTTCAGAGGGGCTATTTAATCGGCAGCCCTGCCAGGGGGACCTCAGCCTTTGGACCATCTACCATTTAGGCCTGGGCTTATGTTTAGAACTTTGGTTTTTTTTTGGTTGTCCTTCCCAACCCAACTTCTGATCTCACCAAGGCTCTGGGCCTCATTACTTAGAGAACATAACCACCTTGTTCTATTTTCTTTTGACCTCAGGGGCCTGGTCTCACATCATATCTCTAGGTTTGTTTCTGACCCTACCTTCCACCCAGGCCCTACCCTGTGCATCCCAGGGGCTCCCTGGCCCAGTGGGTAACCTTCTTACCAGTGGTCCTTCAGAGAAGGGACAAGACCAAGCAAATCCATGCCCATGGACAAGGAGCTAAGGCAGGAATCTTCATCTGAAACTGTACGGGGTGGTGGGGAAATGTGAATAGCGTTTGGGAAGGCTACTTCGACATGAGAAGGCACCTGCTTTCCTTAGGCCGTACTATAAGTGGGCTGGTGGGGAGTCACTTGTAAGATCTGTCTCAACTAAACAAACTGGTGTAATAAAAAATACACTGGACTGCAAATCTTTTCTCCCAGTCGTAAGTCCTTGCTCTGCCACTGACCCCCTCCATGCCTTGGGAAATTTAACCTCAGGGAATTTCTGTGATTTCTTAGTCCTCAGTGTTCCCATCTATACAATGTGGGCATTAGGCTAGAGAATCCTTAAGGTCCTTTCTGGTCCTAATACTCCAGGATTCACTGAGACAGTGTCTGAGGGAAAATTGCTTTTTGGTCATGCTGTGCCTTTGATGAAAGTAAATATTTCTCCATCTCTGTAGCAAGGATACGCAACAGGACTCTTCACTTCCATTGTGACTACGCATCTCTCATTCCAACATAAACGTTTTCATATGGTACAAATGAGATGGAAAACCTAAATGAAAATGAGCTGGGGAAAGACGTGTGGGAGTGTCCACACATTGCTAGTCGGGTTGTTGCCGCTGAGCCCGGAGAACATCTTGGAACCGAAGGTCCCAGCGGGCTTGATGGCGGTGGCAGCCACGAGCTCACGCAGCAGCCACTGCCTCGCACCAGAAGGGACCGCGGCAGGGCCTCCATGGACGTCGGGTTCTGTCCTGCACACCCTCTGTGGGCCCTGCTCCTCCTGTTCATCACCTTGTCTTAAGCACCTTCTTCTCTTCCAGGTCACCCAGCAATGGCAACCTGTCTCTCCCACCTAGCACAGTGGGCCTACCCTCACCCCACCTCCCTCTTTTCAGGCATCGCCTGCCCTCCTCTGAGCATAACTTGTCCTTGGTTCTCCATCTCCCGCATTCCCAAACCATTCCAGTCTGTTTTCCTTCTTTCCAAAATAACACCAAAACCAAACTCCAATAACACATTAAGAGTCTTTCTAAAAATATCTTAGTGGGCACTCCCTTGTCAAACGTTGTAGTCCTAACTTTACTAAGCACCCCTCCCCCAAGGATAAAAAAGAAACCAAAACATCTGTCCTCTTGGCTTTCTGCCTGCCTTCTGATGGCTCCTGCATCTCCTTTGCTGGCTCCTCCTTAGAATTATAAACAGTTTCCTCGTTGCATTTAAGAAAAAAAATCTATACTGCTTACTGGGTCTGAAGACTACAGTACATAATAATCTGGCTCTCGCCTTTTTGGGGGGTGGGGGGGAGGCAAACTGCACCTGCAGCGCCTCATCTGGACATGTTGAGAGTCGTGGAAGCTTGACTACCCCATGCCCTCCTACAAATGGAACTTGAGAGGGTGTTTGAAGGTTCTAACAGGGGAGTGCAGCTATTCATTGGCACCTGACCAGAGAGCAGGGAAGATCCTCGGCTTGGAACAGCACGGAGCTTTGGAAGGGACTCATGTAGAGAGCTGAGGGAGGAAGGGGACACACGTCTAGCCAGCCAGATCAGCGGAATCAACCGTGGTGATTGTGGGGTGATAGATGTTGCACCCAGATGGCCCTCACATCCTCTTCCTACTTTTCTGCAACTATCTTCCCCCCAATCTCCCTGTCACCCCCTGTGTTCTGGTCACAGTGACTCTTTCACATTTCAGCGGATCCAATTCTTTCCAACACAGGATTTTCGTATATGCTGTTTCCTCCACCTGGATGTCTTTATTAAACTGTTTTCCTCTCTCAGTCATTACTTTATCAAGAGAGGGGCCATCAGCAAGTGGTATGTGGTCCAGAGAAGGTCATTTCATGCAGGAAAAGACTTGGACATGTTCCAAGCTGCCGAGAAAGAGGCCAAGGTGCTGACACTGGAGTGATGGGTTCATTGAGGATCTGGGAGGCAGGGCTCGGGGGAGGCCGACCCTGCAGAGAGCTGGGGCAGGGAGCAAGGAATGAGACTGTTCCGGAGATGCGAAGGTGAGTAAGACCATTCACAGTCAACCTTGCAGTGTCACCTTTGGAGAGACACAGGGACCCAGTGAGTTACACATTAACCCGGAACTAGTTCTCTGCAAATATTACCTGCAGGTTCTTTTGGACAATCCCCACTTCTGTTTTTTAATGGTTATAACATTTTGTTGCTCTAGACACTAAAGATAAATTGTTTTTGTTCTGAAATGTAAAGTTTTCATTAAGTTACTGAAAGAGTTCTAGATCATTGATTCCAGGATGTTTCTGATGAGGAGGACAAGCAGGGAGCGGCTCGTGACAATGCTCTGGGAGTGGACCCATGAGGCATGGGTGGGGGGCAGTTACAGCCTGTCACCAGGGGTAACTATGGGGGTTCCTCATCTGCAGACTGAGGGATGCACACAGTTGATCTTGAAGGCCCTCCCATGTCATCCTCTCGTCTGCGGCCTTCTTTGCAGCTCCTGAACTTAAATCTGTGCTTTAACCCTTTATCCCAGATGTACAACACAGACCACTTTATGTAGGAAAGAAGTCCCCTCTTGAGCATAAGCAACATGTCCACTCCCTCACATCCCAGGAGAGTCTGAATCTAACCTTAAAACCAGAATACATTCAGCAGAGCCATGAGGTCTGGCTGGACGCCTGGAATACTCCACTCCCTCTGCCTCTGCCTGGAGGTTTTGTCCAGGGGGGATGCATACCTTACAAAGTAGGGGGTCTTCCAAATAAGCCAGGGAGCCAGGTAATGGAAGATGACTTTGAAATCTTCTAATTAGGAGCAATGCCTTTGAACAGTTTTTATACTCAAGTGTTCTAATTTACTGTAAACAGGAAAGGCTCTCTGATCAGAAATGAAAGGATGTTTGAATAGGAATAAACTTTTCACCTAACTATGAAGTGTTGGGTCTCAGACTGTAAGCTCTCATGCAATATTATGCATTTATTGATATTTATTTCTAAAAATTCTGAATATAAATAATGACCTATTGTGAAGAACTAGAAAAACAAAACAAATGAAAAATCAGATAAGCACCCTAGACTTTTGATTACAAAGACTGTTGGATGGAATCAGGATAGGAAGCAATAAGTTGGCAACGTTCAGAAACTTTGTCTCTTTTTTTCCCTGAGTCTGTCTGAAAACAGGTATGACCATTTCTACACTACCTATGCTGCAGGATAGTGGCATTTTAGGTAAGACAGCAGTGTATGTTCTGCAAACATGAGGGGTAATCTGGGCTTCAAATAACTCAGCATAAGTTTTCCTTCTTCTAAGAGTGAAGAGCTCTTTGTGTATATGACACCCAAGCTTCTGTGTGCATGTGCGACCAGCCAGAGGAGTCAGGAGGTCATGTCAAAACAGAGCGCACACAGACATACTTTGCACTCAACATACAGCAGGTTTTATGCAATAGGATGAATTTAAAAACTCATTTGGGTCTATCACTGGACTGGACAAAGTAATTAGTGGGGAATCTCATGAGAAAGATATAGGGATTTTAGACAGAAAGTTTTAGGAAAACCCAACAGTCAAGACACAAAACAGAGCTGCCTCCATTAAGTTCTTGAATGAGCCTTAGGGTTAGGAGAACCTGACAATTTAGTGACGCTAATGGATTCTTTCTTACTCCTCCAACCACCCCAGTTCAGTTATATCACTAAATGGCTGTTGTGATATTGGACAGGTACTTTGACTCTTGGTTTCCTCTACAAAACAGAAGCAGTGATAATACTTTCCCTGACTACCTCAAAGATGTTTGTAAAGATCAAATGAGAAACTAGACATAAGAGAGCCTTGTAAACTTTAAAGTTCTAAACAAGTATGAGATATTGTTACTTTGCCATTAAGACTCATTCGTGACTTCTAGATTTTTAAGTACACATGGTCCCCAAGTTTTGCAATCCTTCTGCAGAATTTCTGAGTGCCACTGGGGTGCTTGCTCCAGCTGGAAACAAAAATAACAAAAAAGGGTTTGTTTCCTTCTGTGTTTCCTATTTTGAAATTCTAGCTTACCCTCACTTTACTGAACCATGGTGGTGAGGGGACTTTCTAGACACCACTGACTCTTCTTCTGCTGAAAGCAGTCTCTATCTAGGGAGTGATAGAGCTGATCAGCAAATCCACATTTTACAGCCGTAAAAGCTGGAGGCCTCCAAAAAAGAAAAAGTATGAACTGTCACAGAAGTGACAGCAATGTGACAATATTACACACATTTTAGACTAATCAGTAAATGACAAACATTTATCGAAATCTTAGGGGACTGATATGATTAGAATAATAACAGTTACCATGATTGGGTGCTTCCTACGTGCTCAGTGCCTTTAAATACACGCTCCACCATCTGATCTCCACAGTCACCTTTTTTTTTTTTTTTTTTTTTAAAGATTTTATGTATTTATTTGGCAGAGAGAGACACAGCGAGAGCAGGAACACAAGCAGGGGTAGTGGGAGAGGGAGAAGCAGGCTTCCCGCCGAGCAGGGAGCCCGACGCGGGGCTCGATCCCAGGACCCTGAGACCATGACCTCAGCCGAAGGCAGACGCTTAACGACTGAACCACCCAGGTGCCCCAACACAGTCATCTTTTAATGGACAGTAAACGGAAAGATGTTTATCCGCTCCAAGTCCATCAGCTCTGAAGACCACATGACAACTCTGTGCTCCTAAGGCACTTGGCTTCCTCGAGCCTCTATTTCAACGGGCACCCACTGTACTGTGTGTGCAGACGCATTTTTGTTAGAATGCATTCTTCCTCGGAGAAAGCTCTGTAGCTCTCTGACAAGGGTCCTGACACCATAGACCACTGCAGGTTTATGATGCTGACCACATGAATGCATCCTATGGCCAGGGTGGCCTTAGGTGAGCAATCCTGAGCGATGTTAGCAGAGCAGGCAACAACTTCCTGCAAACTTCAAGTCAGAGCTTTTCCCTCAGCCCAGCCCCGAGCCAGCAGGAAATGTGAGTCATGCTGCCTTCACCTGTCCCTGCATGGAGGGAGCATGACACTTGACTCACTTTTACTTCTCATCTGGAAAAGAATAATATTTGTATGGCCTGGAAATGCACTCAAGAGGCTGCAAGTTGATATTCTGAGTGTGCATATCTTAGCCTTTTCTTTGACTACTGCTGAAAAAAAAAAATCACCCAAAGATGTGCCAAACTTTCTAGTATTTCAAAGTAAATTTAAAGGAGTCCTGCTTTTTAAAACTGTGGTCATTTTCCATTTACCTAAAAGTCAATGGTTAGCTACCGAAATAATCACAGTTCTGCCAGACTTCTCTGCAGTGATCTAGAAGGTCTTGAACTTCTTATCCAGCCTCAGAATTCCCTGGTACACATGCACTTTGGATTCGCAACTCTCTGCAGTGGGATCTGTGAGGCAGCGACTGCCGTCCAAGTCAACAGGTCAGCCTCTGCGAGGCCCTGATCAGCACTGGTCTGAGCTCTTCTGGTATAGCTTTTTTGCTTTCCCTCTGATTTTCTTCATAGTCCTCTTTTTAAAACACATGCCATCTTCTATAAAATTATCAACATAAACTAAACCATGAGAGCATTTCCTGTAATGTGAACATCTGCATGCTGCTTTGAGATCTGGGATGTGGGGGTAGCATGTTCATCGTTGAGGCAATCCTACCTTGCCTGAGTCATTCAGCAGATGGTAATCAGGGCATCCAGGTAACTTGGGAGTGGCATCTTGTATCAGAATCCTGCTTAGGTTTTGACCTGTTGAATCAGTCTATGCCTTTGAGAAATGATGAAATCTTTTAAACATTCTGGTTGCCATTTACCTCTTAAAAACAGCATGGTGCATGCACATTAGAGCGAGGCAGATTTGAGTTCAGACTCTCACTTCTCCAACCTATTAGTTCTTTGACCTGGGCTGGCACTAACCCTCTCCACACCTCAGCTACCTCCTACGTAAAATGATGATCATCATAGACCGTTGTGAGGGTTGACTGGAAGAACCACATTAAAGCACTCAGTCCGATCACTGTTGCTGAAGATGCCGGGGAAGTGCCGGCTTCCATCCTCACCTGAGGTGACAAGCTTCTTCCCACAGAGTCAGGTCCTCCCAGGTGCAGGGCTAAAACTGGGCTCCATGCTTCCTTCCTATCAGAGAAACTTCTGGCCCTCCCCAGTCCCAAACATATCATCTTCCCCACTATGCAGGAAACACCCTAAGCTGGCCTAATTTGACCTCAATGTCCTCAGGGCGGGAGTTAAAGTAAAATGAAGAATTTGGCATCCAGATGTGAATTAGTCAAGGCTCCCTGTCTTGGGGTGTCCAACCTTCCCAGCTTACTGCAGACTGAAAGCTTCCCCAGGACATGAACTCAGTGTTAACACCAGAAAGAGGGGGAAACAGGACCAGCGGATCACCTTACTAACACTCACCTACCTCAGGCAGGGCTCAGAACGAACCCTGGACAGATGAGGAGAGGTCCACCTTCTAAGCCGCGGCATACCAGGCAACTATGTGAGCTTGGATCTTGAGTTTCCCCAGGGAGTTGGGAGGGTGGAACCATGTGATCTCTAACATTACTATGCTCCTGACCGAGGGGTCTGTGCCCATCTCAGCAGAAGCCCACACGAACCTTCTCTTGTTGGCACCCCCACACACCTCCAAGGGAAACAGTGTGAGAGCGCCCTTGGGCACCTTGGACGTGCTCCCCTTCTGAGCTGGGGATGCTGCAGTCCTGACTTGCCACACAGCTTAGGAAGGAACATGATCCTCGAGTGCGGACAGTTAGGGCCAGGTTCTGCCCAGCCTGCTGTTGACCTCCAAGGACGGCCCCAGAGACAGCTTCGGAGACCACCCGGAGGAAACACTGCCACTTCTCTGGAATTGCCCTGCTCTGGCCTGCAAGAGTCACTGCTTATTTGTTGTGTTGCCTTTTTTTATTCTGTCCCTCTGTTTGAAAAGTGGACTTCCTCTCAAAGCCAAGGAAAGGCTTGCGGTCCCTTACCAACAAACTTCTGACTGCATATAGACCAAGGCCTTAAGTCCCATCTGTAATGTGTTCTGCTTTTTATCAGTTTAGACTTCGTAGCGTTAGGCTGTAATGCTAGGCTGGTAAGACTTGCTAGTAGTCATCCAAGGTGAAGGGCCTCTGGGATGACAATAAAACTCTGGGGACGGGGGTAGTGTCATTTACAATTTGCCTGCTTCCCTTCTCTCTTGCTTGATTTTTTAAATATGATTTGCACTTTTGAGTTCCCTGTGTGGTTCAATCTGGCCACCAAATAGAAACCATAAACCAAAAAGGTCATATTGAAATTTATAAATTAGGGTCATAGCGCCACTCGGTGTATCTATTTCCTTTCTCTCCTTCCTTCCCTCCCTCGTCTCTCCTTCCTGTCCTTCAGTGTGCCATCTGTCTTTGTCATCTATCTGCCTGCCTATCATATATTTTATCTATGTATCTACCTATCTATCCATCTATCGATCCTTATGGAATATCTGACCCCCCACGAGAATGTCAGCCCATGGTGGTAGGGAGCTTGGGGACTCCCCAGTGCCTCATGCAGTATTTGGCTCCTCAGTAAATGCATGTGGGTGAATTCTGCTTGACATCAGAGGGCTGTCCTCGATGACCGTCAACATTGCTCAGGAGCACAGAGGTTTCCATACCATCAGGTGGACAGCAGGACATGGGGTTAGTTTGCAAGGTGGTGTCCTGTTCTGGCACTTGTAACTAAGAGTCCTACTTAAGCTAAAAACTGACCATACCTCAGGCTACACTGAAGCCAAAATCCAGGTCTTTCCATTTCTGTTCCTATGGTTCAGGTTATCACTCTCTAAGGAAATTAATATTCTATTTTGCCTAAAGATGAATAGTTATTAATGGTTTAATACATTCTCCCCTTCAGATAGAATTCTAATTTTATGACAATTTTCAAAAAGATAACATGAAGAGGACAATCAATTGAGGAATTTGGGTATTGTAGCAGACATAATGAGGAAAGTATCATTGGGTAGGAACACATTTTATGGTGTGTCTGCATTTTCTCCCCATCAGCTGCTCCCTGATACTTGCATGGCCAGAATTATAAGCTCTTGGTTGAGAACTCAATTTCCTTCTTGTACAGTGTTTCCAAACTGGAACATTCAAATATTATATAAATCTATTTCATTACTGAAAATGCAAGCAAAGTTTAAACATCTCACTCTGTTGCTTCTGTTTTGCTGAATTTTCACAAAGAGTAAATGAAAGGTGAGAACTTAAGTTTACCTGAAGGAAGGACCTGGCGTGTGTTATCTGACTGTTTCTCGACCTCTACCTAAGATAGCTCCTACGGTGCCTGGGGGATTGCCCATTGTCTTCATGGAAATGCAGAGCGGTTCATATCACTTCTCCAAAGAATGCCTTTTTTAGATGCTGGCCTAGGTTTCACTGCAGGACTGAAATGGAAGCCAGTCTGGCCCAGTCAGGGCAGTGACTTAGGGACCAAGCTGCCCTTCCGGCCTCCACTACCTCCCCAGTCTGAGCAGATACTGAGAGCAAAGTTGGTGTTCATAGAGTTTGCCTTCAATCTTCAAACTCTAATGAGTTAACTAACATGAAAGGTTATAAACTGTGCTTTCTTATTTATCTTTGGGCCCATTTTCCAATATTGATATTAATAAAGATGGGTAAAAAAATATTTTTAAGCAAAAGACTGATGAAACAAAGATAAACAATGTGCTAAATATTCAAGACTGTTTTGACTGCATTCCATCTGCAGGGAGAGCCAGAGACTTCCATGCCCTCTGACCTGCCTACACTGGACTTGCCTACATTGGACTTGCCTACAATGCTTCCTCATCTCTGCTGATAATCTGACATTAGGGAGAAAGGGAGACAACAGAAGACATGAGTGATGACAATATGCACACTCTGGCTTCAATGTCTTTACACTGTACAGATTCAAAACCAGTAATAAATGAGAAAAAATACTTTATTTCTTTAATACAGAATATATCATATTGCACTCTAGTTGCAGGTAGTGTGTAGAAAAAACTCTGTTTACAAAACCACCATAACAGCTGCCTGGGCCTGATGTTTTATGGCATCACCAATCGTAACCATGGCACTGAGCTTTGAACCTATTGAGAAGGGCAATGTTTAATAAAGCCTTCTTTTTATTTCAGTGTCACTGACCAGCGTCAGGACCAGTGACCAGTCCTCATTTTGAAATGAGGAAACTTTACAGTAACATAAATACCTCTCAGTCAGAGGCACTATTAATCTGTACCCATATATTAGTGAAATAGATACTGTCAAGCTATTTTTCTTGCTTTATCAATAATTATTTCTTTTCATTGTATTTAATCATATTATTTTACATGCTATTCTTTCATGAACACATGAAACTATTTCATAGCAGTAACTATTGCTATCCTTGTGAAAAATAATTACAAGCTTTTGTTTTCAGACTGAGCTTCAAAGTTTGATTTTTTCTCAAAGTCATTCAGCAAATTGGGGTAATTCAGGAAGAAGAAGGGACTTCTCACCTCCACCCATACACTTGGAACCTGACACTGAGGCACGAATCTCAATGGAAGAGAGGGAGTATCCCTGGATCTTGCTGGAGCCCAGGGAAACCCTGTTCCTCTTCTTCACACCCATCTCTGAGATCTGCTTCTGAATTCACTCCAGCTGAATTCTTCCCTGTACCTCCACTGAAGCACAGATGCTTCTGGAAGGTCTTGGTGTTTTTGAATACAACCAGTTTGTTTCTATATTTTTTATCTATTATATGCATTATGAGTCTGCACCATTATGATCTAAGGTAAATATGATCAAGGTTCATCCTATTCTGACAGTAGAAAGGCACAAAACAGTTTTACTTAAAGCATTGACATATACACTTAATGGAACACCTGTAAATAAGGGAACTGGGCATATGTAAAAAGCCTGTAAAATGAATTTTTAAACTAACTGCAATCCATTGAACAGTAAAATAGCAGCATTTTGAGAGGAACAATTGGGGGAAAATTCTTAAAGCATGGAATCTGTTGTCTTGAAATAGAGTCTACGATGAGAAAGGTACATTCGTGGGCCAACAGATCCATGGAGGTGGCAATTAGACAAATGGGCAGGGTGTGTTCTGTGGAACCTGGGGCTCTCCTCTGCTTTGGGCAGTTGGGAACCAGAGCATATATGCATATATATGGGACTTATTTGAAAACAAATCACTATGGTACTGAGCACTTTATAGAGTAGTGAGTACTATGCTTACTGTCAGAAGTGGGATATCCAATGAAACAACGTACACAAAAACATAACCTAGGAGAAAATGATTTAAAACCATACTGATAAAAACTAAAACCATATGATGTTAAGGAAAACTATCTGAAGACCAATAACTGTAAAAATAAATATTAAGGTGCTCAAAGACCTACTCTCACAGTAAAAGCTACATAATAGAACACAATATTAAACAAGTACATGAACATATCAAAATGGATTGGTTTATGAAATGTTCTACCATTGAGAAACCCATTGTTCTCCCCTCCATATTCTTCTCCAGAATAATTTTGTTCCTGAGGAGATGTATTTTGTTAAAACACAATAAGCTTTGAAAGAGTCAACTGGGTTACACATTTTCTTTGGGTTGTCATCATTGATATAAAATTTCTCTCCAAAGGCTCTAAATCTGAAATCTGTGCAGTCTGGGTGTCAGGATTGGGTGAGGGTCACAGTAACTGCCTACTGACAGCATTCTGATCCTGGAGTTGGTCAGCTGCCCAGAGGCTGACCCTCTTCTCAAACACATCCTTTGCAGAAAAGGATGAGCTGGTGCCAAATCTGGGATGACTGCATGATCCATGGAGGTGGCAATTAGACAAATGGGCAGGGTGTGTTCTGTGGAACCTGGGGCTCTCCTCTGCTTTGGGCAGTTGGGAACCAGAGCCTTCTGAAGGCATGCTCTACAGGGTGCAAAGGAGGCAGGCTGCCATGGTTGTGAGGGAAGGGAGCTCCTGAGTCTCCTGCCAGCTCCCGAAAAAAGGCATTTTTAGCGGTATCAACTCTAACTTCTCTTTTAATGGCACGTCCACACGTGTGCAACCCAATGGGAGTGGCATTACTAAAATAACTTTAAAAGTACTTTCTGCAGTTTAAGTGGCAGTGATGCTCAGACGTGGAGGTGTCCGTGTGAGCATGTGAGTGTATGTTTACTCTTTGTTAGCCACAGTGTTAAAGTAGAATACATCTTCTCATGATTACAGAACTTTGATTTAATTGGTGCCAAACAGTCCAGATTGATTGAAAGCAGTAAATCCTATGGCATTCATGCTTGGCTTTCATACTCTTTGCCTTTCTTTTTTTTTTTTTTTTTAAATCAATTTAGATATCATTAAAATGCATCATGGTACCTCTTTGCCACCAAGCCAGTCAAACAGATACCCCTGAAAATATTTCCATGCAGCTGTCCCCTCCTCTGCTGCCCTCTGGAAGCAAGGATAGAGGCACCTCAAGCAAGAAAATATCTCCCAGAGCTTCAGCTGTGTCTTAACAGCTACAACCCAGCTAATTTCCAAGTTCCATATTCCCCTTTCTCCATAGCATTTCAAACCTTCTGAATTATGTACGCTTCTTCAATAGAGCGCTTTATTCCTGGGAAAACAGCAAACATGTGGTCACCTGGGTGCACTGGACAAATCCTGTGGCACTGAGGATGGCCCTGGGGTCCCCAATCATCCAGGACATACTTCAAGGAGCCCCCACAGTCTGGAAGCCTTGCTTCCTGAGGAGTAAGGAAAAATCAGTGAATCAACACCAGTCAGTCTAGGCAACAGTTGTAAAGCCAAACACTATACTACGAAGCCTGGTCCTCACAGTCTTTGGTTTTGTGATATTTTCTGCATTTGAAATTTTGAAAAGAAGTTGGTAGCCTTAGCAAAGACAGCTATCATCTGGCTTCTGTGGCAGAACAAATATGTATCTCCCTGAGGCCTTTTTCTGGATTTTTAAATTTGTGTTTGCCTCCAATTACTCATGGGACAGTAAGAAAATTTCTTTTTAATGTTGGTAAGGCCAGTGCTAATTATCACACAGTTGGAAAACAAAGTGAAAACAAGGCAGGTGGTCCAAATAAATATGTGAAGGCAAACGGATTCCACCCTTTTCACACATAAATCTCTCAGAAAGTCCCAGGGGCTGGCCTGAAGACAGAGAAGAGTGGCCTTCTAGCTACTCCAGCCACTTGTTCACCTAAAATCCACTCTCAGATGGTGACTGGAGAACTTCTCAGCTAGTCAAAAACGAAAGGAGCAGAAAGACAGGAGCATCCCAGTTTGTCCTATCCCCCATGGCACCTTTGATGAGACACAGTTCTATCCCACCAGCTTACAGGGGACTTCTACAGGTGCTCCGTGTTGTATCTAAGAGAAATGTGAGAATATCTGAGCTTTTTGCCTTGAAATTGAACAACATTCATCCCTAATTAGCCCAAAGAACAAGTTACCATTCTTTTACAACAACACTAACATCAGTAACTTCTATATTTTATGGGAAAGACAGAAAACCAGAGAGACCTAAATCTGGGCAGCCCTGCTGTTGTAATGAACCAAAGGACAGAAGGTGACTAGCACCAGCAGATGAAGAACAGTGTTCACGAATCACACACTGAGACACAGAATGCCACAGTGACCCATGCAGAACTACTGCTCACGGATCCCCAGTGGGATTGCATACAGATTCTATAAGCTAGTCTCCCGCTCTGATGGTCTCAATTTTGAAAAGCAAGCATTTTTACTTTACATGAGTTTGAACTTCTTATTTAATTTTGGATGGGATATTTTTATTTTAATTTATTTCTATTTACCAAAGGAACAAAGGCCTCTATATAAAATACATTTGTTTTCCTTCCCACTTAGAAAGTACACCTTTGTTCATCTCCGATTTTCTGAATTTTTCATGAAATCCTAAAATGATTCCATATGGATTCTGACACAAATATCATGATAAACCAAAGGAAAACTACTAGCTTGAATTCTTGTTTCCACAGCCTCCAGAAGTTATGAAATTAGTCTCAGACAAGTAAACCTGTGAGGACAGGTCAGCTGCCTTTCTGTTCAAGCTGCTAGATGACCCTCGACAAGGGAGGTAGTGGCCGCCATGCTCTGTGCTTTGGGTCCTGCCTCTCTCTGCTGGCTCTTCCTCTGAAGAGACCACCATCTGGATGTGCTGAGTTGAGGTCCTGTGGTCATGCACAGACTTTGCATAGTCCCATTAAGCTGGACAAAGCCCAGGGGAACTCATTTCCTCCATGACCACATAAGCAGCCAGCCTTTGGGTCTCCTGCAATGAATTTCAAAGAATGCGAACTATGGTTTTGGGGAGCAAATTTCTGAGGCCAATCTTTACAGTGCTGGTGAATGGCAACACACAGAACCGCAGGCAGACTCTTGGGTCACATCTATCTCCCTTCTCTGAGCAAAAACATAACAGCTCAGAAGGCAGGTGACACTATCTTCCACTGGAACCAGCAGGATTAAGGGAGAGGGAAAACCTCTGCTCTCCTGCATAGATTTACACTTGCAGTTTCTTAAACCTTCTGTCACTTTTCCCCTTGCCTCAACTACTTTTCTTGGCCATAAAAGTGAATGTTCTCACAAGCTAACCCAACTTCTTCCATTTTTCATAGGCTCAAACCTAAAAGGGGCTTCAGAAGGTTACTTCCTAGCGGGAATCTTAAATTCTCTTGCAGGTCACTGCTGTGACATTGGAGCCTGGAGATGAGGGTGCATCTGGGTCTGGAGGGGTCAGAGGGGAGAGTGTGGATTTGTATGCTGTCAGGTTTTATTTTATTTTGTTTGTGCATCATCTTGTTACCTCAGCACTATTTATACCAACAATTCTACCTACCCTTTGTGCACAAAATACAGCACAAAGTTGGCAACCTGAAGGGAACTTATTTTTAAGTTTACTTTTTACATACTCCAATAGATAATGGTTTTCTATTTTCTTTTTCTAGGTTCCAATCATAAAACACAGATATACAGATTAACTATACAGAATCAAAAAGAATAGAGGTTGGAAACGATCTGCCTATCTGCCTTCATTTTATGGACAATGGGAGGCTAAGGTGGAGGAGTGATTACCAATGGAAGACACCTCCCAGTCCCCCCACTTTAGTGCTCGACTAGACCATGTCCCTCTGGAACCATGCCAGTCCCCACAACTTTCCTCCTTGACACCAAGGCATTCCTGATGGCTTGGGAGGAATGTATTCACCTCAGTTTCAAAAGACACTTTGTGAAAAGTACAAGCTAATGTGTTGTTATTTTTAATTTAAATGCTGACTATTTAATTCTAAGGCTGGTGAAAAATACAATAATATTCAATAAATTATATGGGAAAACTTAAGTCATGATTCCTCTGAATCCAATCTATTTCTCCTTGTTAATTGTTAAGTCTATGCTTAGGCCATGGCTACTCAAGGAAGTCAGGCCTTTGTTCAGTCCTCAAACAGGTGAGCTGTGTACAGTCACATCCTGTGGCAGCCTCCCCACCACTCTGAAGATTGATACTGTGTCTCCGATTGGTTTATATCAAGGGCAGACAGAAATACTTCCATCTCATGAATTTTGTTTTAATCTATAGCAAGTTGTCATTGAAGGGTAAGAGAAAAAATAATGGTGCAATGTTTAAATTCTTGGTTCCTAAAGAGAACCCCAAAAAGGTACCTTCTCTTCTCCCTTCACTACCCCCAAAATGCCCTCACCACATTTCTTGGAAGGAAGAGTAGAGGTCACTAAGGATAAACATTCCTTAGTTCTCAGTGAAAAAGAACTTGAGATCAACCCTGTGCTACCCGTGTCCAAGGGGAAGAAATTTATCTCCTGTATGATCATAAGAGGTAAATAAACTATAGAATCACAGCCGTGCAGAGTTCTAAAACACCAGTCATAACTGAGCCCAGGCCCAGCTCAACAAACTGATGCTCCTTCTTGTGAACTAAGACTCTCCTTAGAAAGCTCTCGAGACAACTCAAACAAAATTTAGCCACGTGGAGACCTGTGCAGCTATATGAATGCCAAACTGTAAAGAAGTTCTCCCTCTCTGCCAGGTTTGCTGAAGGCCTCCAGGAATGAGCTCAGAGCCTTCCGTTCTGCTGGAGAGGGGTTGGCAGTCCCACTCTAGGGTTACAGGTGGACCAGTAAGCTCTGATCCAACCTCAGGATGCCCACAGGTCAATTCACACAGACCCTAGAGCTCTCAGGCTATTTTCAACGCAGGAAATAATAGCAGGGGTGCAAACTGATCTCTGACGGAGCATTTTGTAACTCCGACTTCTCTTCTTATCAGAATTACATTTCCAGGCAGTTAGAAGCAAAACACTCAAAAGAAAGGGTGCTGGTCCTGCAGGGGACCTGGACTGGCGGCCCTTCTGCTCTCTTAGCAGTGGTCCTTGGACGCATGAGCCTCTGTGTCTTAATATGTAGGGTCCCTTGGACTGGATCCATCCAACCCGGCCACACCCACCAAGCCCTCACAGACACGCACACACAAAGACACCCCTCCCAGGCTTTCCGGATGCACACCTAGGGTCCAAGTCTCCCCAGAGCGCGAGCGGTCACGCCGGGCCCTGCAGCCCCTGGCCGGTCTTCTCCTTGGCTTTCTTACAGGTGTACAGCCACTTGATGATGCGGGCGTTCCTCTCGATGACCGAGGTGGTGCTGGGCACCTGCTCGGTCAGTTCTTCCTCCTGCAGTCCCTCTTCACCGCCGCTGTGCCGGGAGAAGCCGCTGTCAGAGGTGGCGACGCTCACGCTGCGGACCTTGAGTGTGACGCGGTCCGACCCCGCGGAGAAATTCTCCCTCCCGAGAGCTTCCACCACCTCAGGCTCCAGGCCGCAGAACTGGAAGAAGGTGTCACATTCGGCCAAGGACGCTGAGTAGCGGGAGCTGAGGTCTGACTGCGATCGCTGCAGCCCCCCGCGCCTTGTCCCTCGCAGCTCCGGGACCCGGGACGCAGCCGGGACTCTGGTGGGCGTCCCACAGGGCGCTGGGCGCGCTGGGGGCGCGGGAACGCCGGGGACCGCGGAGGCCGCAGTAGAGCCGGGCTTGGTCAGGACAGCCTCCTCGCGCCTGGCCCTGACCTCCTCTCCCACCCGGGACGTCTCCGGGGGCACCGGCGTCTTGTCCTTGCCCGGCCCCGGGAAGAGCTTCTTCACCAGGCCCCCCCTGGAGCTGTCGGCGCCCTGTCCTCGGACGAAGTCGCATTTCTGCCGGTAGATGACCAGGGAGTCAGGTCTCAGCGGCTTCCGAGCTATGGCCCTGCGCGCCACGGCACCGGGGACGCGAGCCGGAGGCCGAGGATCGCCCGCGGTCCCTTCGCTCACCCCGGGGTTGCTGCCCTCGGGAGCCGGGCCCGGGCCGGCTCCCGGCGGGCCCCGCACGTACTTGGCGCGGTCGGCCGCTAGCCTCTCCACCGCGCTCCTGCGTGCTGGCACCGCCGCGTCCCGGACCCTGGGGG
The DNA here is from genome assembly GCF_964656455.1 of Halichoerus grypus. Taxonomy (NCBI): domain Eukaryota; kingdom Metazoa; phylum Chordata; class Mammalia; order Carnivora; family Phocidae; genus Halichoerus; species Halichoerus grypus. The sequence continues at coordinate 82,615 of NC_135721.1, forward strand.
CCTCGGGGTGCCGGGTCAGCAGTCGCTCGTTCTGGGGCGCGTCCAGGGCTGGCAGGGCACGCATCCTCGGCGCTCGGCTGCTGCTCCGCGCCCCGTGGAAACGCGCTCCGCCTGCGGTTCCTGTGCGTCTTTGGCCAATTCCGAAGTCCGCGCGGGGTGGGGAATGGCGCCCAAGTGCCAGCCGGCCCGGGTCCAGAGTCTGGGCAAACCCGAGTCTGCACCTATTGGCGACTGGCCCCAGCACACCCACCCCGCTCCCCCCGCCCGCCCGCACCTCCTTCCCGGCACAGCGCCGTGTCCAGCACCGCCCCTTGTCGGGCTCCAGCCCTCACCTTCCGCCGGGCCCCGCCTCTCACCTCCCGCGGGGTGGCTACTCCAGGTTCCGCCCCCAGCACCTCGCGGCTGCGCAGCCAATCGCCCGGGGGACCGCGGGGCGGACCGCGGCTAGGGGGCTGCGCAACCGGGAAGGGCTCTCCCGCGCGGGAAAGCCCAGGCTGTCCCCCGGGGCGGAGGAGCCCGGGACAACTGAGTTCGTTCAGCCCCAGGTATCAGCCGCCTCCTCCCCTCCAACGGCTGCCCGGGGTCACCGCTGGACGCTGGCACTTCCGGAGTGGGGTAGGGCAGGGTGACCCGGCTGGCTGTCCCCACCCCCGAGCTGGTGTCCTACGTCCTTTGCATTTTTAAAGTGACCTCTGCGTGTTTCGAAACTTCTGACTTTCCTTAATTTTCTAAGGTTTACTCCTGAGCACGTACTCTTACCAGAAAGGAAACGGATATAAAAGGAAAGAGGACTCATTGCACCACAGGGTTAGGCTATGTGTCAGGTAAAAAGAATCTGGGAACACAGCAGAGACCTGGATTGAGTTCAGACACGGTCACTGGCCAGCCATGGGTCAGACCAGGCCACCAGGTGCGGAGACTCATGGGAAGAACAGGCTGGTGGTAGAGGTGAGGCTCGAGGGAGTTGGAAAAAAACTTGACTAAAATCCCGGAATGACTGCTGTTTTTCCTGTAACCAAGGCAATGGGGAACCGTTCACCAGGGCAGTGGATCAGCTTAGGAATGCTAAAAGTCTAAGAGAAAATATTTCCAAAATTCCATTTTTTCCAAAAGTTGGACAAAGGACAAAGTATTTGCTGGAGGAGTGAAATGTCCATTTTATCTCTTATGTTAAAGCCAACTCCAAGATACACTGACCTTTCAGAGTTGTGGTTGAGTGCAACACGGCAGCCTGTGGATGGCGGACAGGAGGGTTCTCAAGGTCTCGGCAGATTTTGTCTCACCTCTTGCGTGCCAGGGGACACCAAAAGGGGCTGGTGGTGTGTTTCAGCAGCCGCAGCACGGCTGATGGCCATCGCCTAATGATCAGAGAGCTGCAGCTCGGTTGGCCAATGGGTCTTTAGACCTTTAGTTCCTGTGAGGCTAAATCCCATAGTCAGGAATAGAAGCCCAACAAGAAACCGGGTCTCCTGAGAACCAGACCACCCAGATAGTATCCTGGGAAAATGTTATAGTCACGGGAAAAGAAGACTATGATCCATTAGGTAAGGGGGTGGGGGTGGGGGGAAGCATAGAGTAAGAGTGAGGTTTAGAGAGGGCAGGATGCTGGGTTGGGCACATTGTTTCCCACAGCTGATGGGAGCCCAAAGTCTAGCCTTTTTTTCCCCTCAGGCAGCATGGTCTCTTGTCAGGGGGGGGAAAAAAAAAATATATATATATATATATATATGTTTAATTGCTTGGTCCAAAGTGGCTACCTTATTTAATTTGTACTTCTTCCTGTGCAATTACAGCAGTTCTGAGAGAACTCCTAAGCATGGGGCCCCTGGGATGTGTCTGAGCCCGGGTGCCTTATTTATTCACTAGGTCCTTTTGGACACATAACAAAACTTTCAGGATCTTTATTTTGTCATTTGTAAAATTCTCACTTTTATAGCTTAGAACATTCATTGCTTGATATTGAGCACTAAATAAATGTTAATCTGAAGAACCCAGACTTAGGTTTCAGCTCTGTTTCCTCTTAAAGCTATAAGGCTGGACCCCTCAGTGCCTCTCGTTGCTCATCTATAAATCAGAGCTCATAATATCCACTTTGCTAAGGTTTTTGCTAAGTTAATGAGATTATGTACGTAAAGGGCTTAGGACTACTTCTGGCACAGAGCAAATTTTCACTAAATGTTAAATTTATTATTTTGCTGATGATGGTGATAAATTAGTTGCTTATCAAATTTTAAATACAGTTAGTAAATTTACGTGTGAGTACTGAACATATTAAGAATAAAAGTAAAACTATAAATAAAGTTGTATTTAAAACATTGCTGCTGGACAAAACTATATATCCATAATTTTCTACGCATTAAACATAATTTACTGGAAAAATGGAATAGTAAGATAATTACAAGAAAATTGCCTAAGTAAAGTGTTTTTTTTTTTCCTAATAAAGATTTTATTTATTTATTTGACAGAGAGACATAGCGAGAGCAGGAACACAAGCAGGGGGAGTGGGAGAGGGAGAAGCAGATTTCCTGCTGAGCAGGGAGCCCGATGTAGGGCTCGATCCCAGGACCCTGGGATCATGACCTAAGCCGAAGGCAGACACTTAACGACTAAGCCACCCAGGCACCCCTAAGTAAAGTGTTCTTGTTGCTCAATTTGTAGCTTAAACTTTGACCTAATTTCCTTCCTGGTATCACCTCAAAAGACTTGGTCAGAGCGGGAGAAAGTGGTTATGGATCCAGTGATCCACAAACTCTATTTCTAAGAATTTATTGCAAGGAACCAAGAAGAGATGTGTGCACAGTATTAGGACTTTCATTGCAGACAAATAGTTGAAGTCAACCTACATTCAACAACAGGAGGAAGGGCTCAGTGATGTGTGATACTCCATGGGATAGTATTATCCAACGATTTACAATCATACTTCTACACAGTGTCTTATGGAGTAAGAAATTATCATAATATATGTGAATTTTTTAAAGTATTACAAATATAGCAGCAGTCTGGATAAATTTCTAGAAACACAAAACCTCCCAAGACTACATCATGAAGAAATGGAAAATCTGAATACACCTATAACTAGTAAGGAGATTGAATCAATAATCAAATTTCTCCCAAAAAAGAAAAGCCCTGGGCCTGATGATTTCACTGATCAAACATTTAAAGAACTAATACCAATCCTTCTTAGCTTTTCCCCAAAAATCGAAGAGGAGGGAACACTCCCTAACTCACTCTATAAGGCCTGCATTATCCTGATACCAAAGCCAGACAAAGACACTGCAAGAAAACTACAGATCAATACCCTATGAACATCAATGCAAAAATCCTCAACAAAATTCTAGTGAACAGAATTCAGCAGCATATTGAAAATAACTGTATACACCGTAACCAAATGGAATTTATTCTTGGAATGCAAGGATGGTTTACCATACGAAATTTGATCAAAATAATGTTCCACATCCACAGAATGAAGGAAAAAAAAACACATGATCATCTCAATTGATGCAGAAAAAAGCATTTGACAAAACAATACACTTTCATGATAAAAACACTCAACAAACTAGGAATAGAAGGAAACTATTTCAACATAATAAAAGCCATTTGTGAAAAACCCACAGTGAATATCATATTTAATGATGAAAGACTAAATTTTTTTTCTCTAAGATCAGGAACAAGGCAGGGATGCTTGCTTTTACTACTTCTATTCAACATAGTACTGGAAGTTCTACCAGAGCAGTTAGGCAAGAAAAAGACATAAAATCATCCAAACTGGAAAAGATGAAGTAAAATTTTCTCTGTGTGCAGATGATATGATCTTATACATAGAAAACCCTAAATATGGTGTGCACATACACACACACATACTGTTAGAATGAAAAATTAAATTCAGCAAAGTAGCAAGATACAAAGCCAATATAGAAAAATCAATTTCAGGGGCACCTGGGTGGCTCAGTCATTAAGCGTCTGCCTTCGGCTCAGGTCATGATCCCAGGGAGCCCTGCATCAGGCTCCCTGCTCCGTGGGAAGCCTGCTTCTGCCTCTCCCACTCTCCCTGCTTGTGTTCCCTCTCTCGCTGTGTCTCTCTCTGTCAAATAAATAAATAAAATCTTTAAAAAAAAAAAAGGAAAAATCAATTTCATCTTTATACACTAACAAACAATCTGAGAAGAAAATTACAAAAACAATTATATTTATAATAGCATTAAAAAAGCAAAATACTTAGGAAATAACTTAAACAAGGAAGTTAAAGACTTGTATGATGAAAACCACATTTCTGAAAGAAATTTTTAAAAGATGTAAATAAATGGGAAAAAATGCCATGTTTATGGATTAGAAAACTTAATCTTATTAAAATGTCAATACTACCCAAAGAAATCTACAGATTCAGTTTAATCCCTATCAAAGTCCCAATAACATTTTTGCAGAAATAGGGAAAAACCAACCCCCAAATTCACATGGAATCTCAAGGGACCTCAAATAGTCCAAATAATCTTGATAAAGAATAATAAAACTAAAGGACTCACCTCCCTGATTTCAAAACTTAATACAAAGCTACAGTAATCAAAAGAGTGTGGTATTGCCATAAAAACCATGGAATCAAATAGCCTAGAAATAAGCCCTGATATATATGATCAAATGATTTTCAACAAGGGTGCCAAGACCATTCAATGGAGGAAAGTACAGGCTTTTCAGTGAATGGTGCTGTAAAATGGTACCCACATGCAGAAGAGTGTAGCTGAACTCTTACCTAACTTCACATACAAAATTTAACTCAAACTGGACCAAGAACCTACATGTAAGACCTAAAACAATAAAACTCTTAAAAGAAAACAGAAGACAAAATCCTCATGATATTAGATTTAGCAATGATTTCTTGTATGTGACACCAAAGGCACAGGCAACAAAAGGAAAATAGACAAGTGGTACTTCATGAAAATCACAACGTTCTGTGCATCAAAGGCACCATCCTTAGAGTACAACAGCAGCCCACAGAATGACAGGAAATGCTTGCCAACCATGTATCTGATGAGGGAGTAAATCCAGAATTATAGAGAAATCCTACAACTCAAGAACACAAAACCAAAATAAAACAAACAACAACAAAAAATTCAAAAGTGGACAAAGGATTTGAATACACATTTCTCTAAGAAAGATTATAAAAATGGCCAATAAACATGTGAAAAGATGCTCAACATCAGTAATCATTATATAAATGCAAATAAAAACCAGAATGAGTTATCACTCACAGCCAATAGGATGGCTAATAAAAAAAAAAAAGGCAGAAAACAACTAGTGCTGATGAGGAGTTGGAGAAATGGGGACCCCTGTGCATTGTGCTGGGAATATAAAATAGTAAGACACTATGGAAAACAGCATGGTGGTTCATCAAAAAATTAAAATAGAATTACATGTGATCCAGCAATTCCACTTCTGGTTATATATCCAAAACAATTGAAAGCAAGGTCTCAGAGATATTTGCACACCCATGTTCATAGCAGCCTTATTCACAATAGCTGAAATATGGAAGCAACCCCAGTGTCCATCAATAGATGAATGGGTAAGCAACTTGTGGTATATCCATACAATGGAGTATTATTCAGCCTTAAATAGGAAGACAGTTCTATAATACACTACAACATGGATGGACCTTCACATCATGCTAAGTGAAATAAGCCAGTCACAAAAAGACAAACACTCTATGATTCCACTTATATGAGGTACTTAGAATAGTCAAAATTATGAAGACAGAAAGTGTAATGGTGGTTTCCAGAAGCTAGGAAAAGGGGAGAATGGGGAGTTATCTTTTAATGGGGACAGGGTTTCTGTTTTACAAGATAAGTTATGGGGATGGGTGGTGGTGCTGGTTGCACAACAATTCGAATGTATTTAATAACACTGAACTGTACACTCAAAAATGGTTGATATATGGGGGCGCCTGGGTGGCTCAGTCGTTAGGCGTCTGCCTTCGGCTCAGGTCATGATCCCAGGGTCCTGGGATCGAGCCCCGCATCGGGCTCCCTGCTCCGCGGGAAGCCTGCTTCTCCCTCTCCCACTCCCCCTGCTTGTGTTCCTCTCTCACTGTGTCTCTCTCTGTCAAATAAATAAAATCTTTAAAAAAAAAAAAAATTGGTTGATATGGTGACATTGGGTTATAGGTATTTTGCCACAAAAAATGAAAAAAAGACAAAAGTGCAGTAAAACTATACAATGGAGTATTACTCAGTAATAGCAAGGAATGAACTATTGATACACCCAACTTAGATGAGTCCACAAGGAATTATGCTGAGTGAAAAAAGCCCATCCCAAAAGTTTACAGACTGTATGAGTTCATTTGTATAGAATTCTCAAAATGACAAAATTATGGAAATGGAGAACAGATTAGTAGTGCCAGGGCTAGGGACAGAAGTAGTTGAAAAGAGGGTCTAACTATAAAAGGACAACATGGGGCATCTTGTGGTGATGGACATGTTCTCTATCTGGACTGTACTCACATCAGTATCCTGGCTGTGATATTTTATTACAATTTCATAAATATTACCCTTGAGGGAAACTGGGTAAAGGGCATACTGGACCTTTCTCTATTATTTCTCACATCTGCATGTTAATCTATCTTTTTTTTAAATCTAAAAGTATGTTTAATAATTAAAAAATAAAAATAGTAATATAAATAAGTGAATAAATAAATAGGTGTATCAGTTATATTTACTCCAGTACTTCAGTCTCAGAGTACATTGTACAGCGTAATAAGTATTTTTTGAGCACTTATTATATGAAGAGCACTGTTCTAGCTTCCAAAGATACAGAAACAAACAATGATAATAAAAAACAATAAGCTTAAACCATACTTAATATATGCATCTGTTTTCAAATTAAGTTAATATTAGTTGTTTTTTGCTTTAATGATCAGTGTTTGCTAAATTTGTTTTCTGTTATGAATGTTATTTATGACTACAGATTTTAAAGTAAAACACTAAACACATCTATTTACAAATAACCACAATTACTCTAAAGCATATTAATTATCTTCAGATTGAATACATAAACAGAAAAACCACTAATGTGCTCATTCACCTTTCCTGTGACAACAGACTCTAACATATATTCACATAATGGTTATAAAGTATTCATTTGATTAAAATAACACTATACTATTTTAATGAATTTCTTAAGAGAAGGTTACATATATAAAAAAAGAGAAAAGTTTACATATCTTTTTAAAGTTTGTTATTTGAATACATTTGGTAATATGTCCTCCTTCCTCAATTAATGAGTTAAGAAGAACATGGAGATTATACCCTGGAATTTATCAGTCATTTAAAATTGCAAAATGATAGTGATCCAAAGCGTTTTGATTCCCAGCGATTTTATGCAATATGTATCACCCATTGACAGTAAGTTACTAAAATTCCTATGGAAAATATTCTTTATTTAGAAATTAAAGTGAAAAAATATAAATGAATAAAATGCTTTATAAATGCATGTGCAAAGTACTAATGTGGCTAATGTTTTATAATACATGATGGTTCAGATAAAAATTAAGGGAAATATCTGCTATTTTTAATATATGTACATACACATTGATGTGTGAATGTGTGTATAACATGGGTTCTGTGTTTAATATATACACAGTTCTTGGGGTGCCTGGGTGGCTCAGTTGGTTAAGCGACTGCCTTTGGCTCAGGTCATTATCCTGGAGTCCCGGGATCGAGTCCCACGCCCGCTTCTCCCTCTGACCCTCCATCCTCTCATGTGCTCTCTTTCTCTCTCTGCCATTCTCTCTCTTTCAAATAAATAAATAAATAAATAATCTTTAAAAAAATATATACACTGTTCAACAGAAAGAATATTAGAGTTAAAATTATGAAACTTAAGTCATAATCCTGGGTATTTCTACAAGTACCTGAATGAAGGTGTTCACATCATTTACATTGTTTTAGTCTCAGTTTCCTCATCACTAAAATGGGATAATATCTGCTTTTTCTCTTTTATAAGGTCATTATAAAATTTAAATCAAGTAGTATACATAGTAAGGGCTTTGGAAAATAGACAGGGTTCTTTGAATATAGCTTTTATTATAGAACACTTAGGAAAATTTTGGGCATAGGTTAAACCAAATTGCTTAGTAATTTTGAATGACTAAATAAATACATATGTTAAGCATGATTGGTAAAGATGTCCATAAGTCACTCTCCAAATGTCTACAGGTACTCCTGTGCCAGTTCATCCCTTTCTAATTAAGCTTGTTTTGCTTCAATATATGAACAATTAGGAGAAACACAAATTTATTTATCATGGCATTCTGTTCTCTGTTATGCTTAATTATTGAAGCTCCCTGACATATCAACACCTAATTTAAAAATCATGAGCTTATATTATAGAGACTAATTTAGGAGTATAGGAAAAGCATGACCTCCCAGCTGTAGTGAAGCATTTTCCCCATAGACAAATTCCTGGACATCATACTATTTAATAATATAACCACAATGCCATTACTAGTAGAGCAGCTGAAACTCTTCTGCCAACACCAAATGACTGTTACTACAGTGGTTCTATTTGGACACTGTTTCAGCTACTTTATGGGCTAAATAGTGGTTGTGATGGATTATCCATAATATCACCATTTACAACATTGTTTCTATAAAAAGGTATGTTTGGAGTTCCTTTAAATTTATTTACAAATGGACTTTGGAAACATATCCATTTGTAATATGCCTATACTTTCATTGTAATAATATTAGTATCTTTTATAGCAAATGCATTTAACTATATATAACATGATGATATTTTAAAACATTAACAAGAACTTTCTCAGTGTTTCCTTTTCCTATGTAGGAGCATCAATGTCATTCTCTGCTCAATACTTCAGAAGAAAGGGATGACACGAGAGAGATGGATTCAGCAACATATTTCCTGGCATTTGGGAATCAGCAGCTCAGCCCTACCTCCAGACTAGATTGAGAATTCCCCTGGACCTACACTGGAGGAAGAAATCATAAAAGAAATTAAAAATGAGTGGCTATGGATAATGGTGGGTTTCTCGGCCCTACCCCCTGCCACTCTCCCTACAGCTGAGCTCTAGAAGTTATGGGGGTATGTCAGGGAGGAGACAAAACATGATGACAGACTGGGGATCTGAAGGCAGAGGAAGTCTGTGTGTCATCCCTACACACATCTCTTGTCAGGGGACATGCATCATGGACTGATTCCTCAGAGCTGCATCTGGACACCTCGTGGTGGGGAACAGGACTCAGCAAAAACCTACATGGATGGATGGCCAGAGGCCAGAGGGAGCAAGGACAGTTCAGTAGATCCAGTACAGACAGATGTCAACCATAAATGCACACCTGCCCTGTGCCTGATATAGCCTCCAGGAGCCTAGACAGGATCCTGAGTGATCGAGTGGGCAGAAAATACAAACCGAGAGTAAAAGGGGATCTGGAAATTCTTTTCATGCACTTTAGGAACTAAATGGACATTTGTGAGCAAGACTGTTGTCATAAACATTCTAAGACTCCTTTTGAGGAGGAGTATTTTGATTACAAACCATAGACTTACAGAAGTTTCATTTTGCATTAAAACGCATGTTAAAAGTTAGGAATTATATTTATTTTTCATATGAATCTCGTCTCATGGAGTCATTTTCATTTTATTGATTAAAGATACATGTATTAAGCACCCATTATATGCCAAATGCTCTGCTCCACACTTTCAAATATATTAACTCATAGAAAACTAAGAACAGAAGAGAACTCCCTGAATCTGGTAAAGAAGCCCTATGTTTACTTTCAGCACTCATGATGCTTGACACTAGATTTTTAAAGCCTTTCCTAAAGATGGCAACAACATGAGGGTACTCATTGTTCCAATGCAGCAGGAACAAAACAGTGAGGGGGGAAAGTAATTGCAGGGTATAAGAACTGATTAAAGAGGCACTGTTGTCCTTATTTATAGGCAATATAATTGATAATGTCAGAATTTCAAAAGAATCTGTATAGAATTATTAGGACAAACAAGACATTCAGCAAGATTATTGGACATAAGATCAACATCTAAATATCAAACAGTACTCATGTACATGATATGTAACAATCAAATTGAAAATATAATAGGAAAAAATGGTCAAGACATAAAACTAAGAAAGTCCATAGATATTCCAAGGTATCTGGTAAGGTATCTCAAAAATATACAAAACCTGGATGTGGAATAATACAAAACATTTTTAAGGATATAAATGAAGATCTAAATGAACAGAGAATTTAAAAAAAAATGAACAGAGATACAACTTGTTCATAGACGGATGGATGATATTATAAAAATGTAAATTATCTCTGAATTTTTTTTTAAAAAGCAACAACGCAATTGGAAATAAAATTCCAACTTTTTTTCATAGAACTTGACAATTCAAAAAATCGCTTGCAAGAATAAAGGTCCGATATACTGTCTGGCATGGTAGCCACTAGCCACACATAGCTACTAAGCACTGGAAATGTGGCTAGTCTGAATTAAGATGTGGCATAAATATTTTATTTTATATTGAAGAAATGGTATTTTATATATTTTGGATTAAATAAAATATATTATTAGGTTTTAAAAAAGAGTAAAGGTCCAAAAATAGTTAACACAATTTTTAAAAATTGAAAGGAGGAAGGGATTTTTCACTAACAGATATTTAAGACTTACTATAAAATTACAGTAATAAATAGAGTATGATATTGTTGCAAAGATAGATAAATAAGTTAAAAATAGCCTTGAATTAGATATAATATAGGTAGCATTTAAAATTAGTGGGTGGTAAATGTTCATAACAGTTTGAGGACAATTGTCTTTATGAATAGAAAATTACTATATCTCTTTTTCTCAACAAACACAAAGGTAAACTCTGATGGATTAAAGAACCAAAATGAAAAACATAACTTTACAGCAAAAATATTAAAAATTTTCAGGGTGCCTGTGTGGCTCAGTTGGTTAAGCATCCAACTCTTGATCTCAGCTCAGGTCTTGATTTCAGGGTCCTGAGTTCAAGCCCCACATTGGACTCCATGCTGGGCATGGAGCCCACTAAAAAAAAAAAGGAAAAAGAAAAAAATTTTCAAAAGATTTCTTAAATAAGACATAGATAATAGTAATAACAAAAGAAGCATCTGATAGTTTAACCACATCACAATTATAAAAACTTATGTATCACAAAAGAACATATAATAAAAGGCAAGCCACACAATAGGAGAGGATATGTACAATGTATCTAATTGACAAATGTTAGAATTCACTTTATATAAAGAACCTCCACTAACAAATTAGGAAACACAAATATTTCAACAGCCATATGTCAAAGGATATAAACAGGCAATTCACGGAAGAGAAAATGCAAATAGCTGACAAACATATAGAAAGGTTAAGCTCATAATAATCAGAAATTATAAACAATAAGGAAATATTTTGCACTGGTATGATTGGTCAAACTTAAAATATTCTGACCATGGCATTGATTTAGAGAAATGTAAACATACACTGTAATTGGAATATAAATTGGCAGAATCACTTTGGAGAACCATTGCACACTATCTGGTAAATTTAAAGATGAAAACACTGTGCCACCTACCAATTTAAGTTTTGAGTGTATTGTCTGATTATATACATGTTGATAGGGAAACATGACATGTTTATGTGTAATAGAAAAAAAAAGAAAGGCAACAACCCCAATATACATTGGTAGGGAACTATAATGATAAGTTTTGATTACTTATACAATGAATGCATTAAAGTAGCTCACATGAATGAACTTTATATGTATTGACTTACATAAATCTGAAAAACAATATTTCGTATAAAGCAAACTACAGAACACTATGTACATTTTAATATTTTAATAAATTAAAAAGAATCAGAATCAATACATTATTTTACATCTGCAACTATGAAAAATAATATAGAAGTATGGTGTGAGTATACACTGAATTTACCATAGAAGTTTCCTCTGGGGAGGAGAGAACAGGACAGGGGTTTCAATTAAAGATGCAATGTTTATTTTCAGGAATATGAAAAAAATTTAGATCTCATACTCTGTTATTGTTTCTTGCTCTCAGAATAATCCTTTAATATGAAATGTCCATGTGTCATTTACTAGCTTTCTTTTCTCTTTCGCTTGTAGTTGGTATTGGTGGTGATATGGACAATTCCAGTGTTTAAGGGAATATGTTGGGGTGTAGCTACTACTGTAATGTTGAGGTAGTGGTAGCTGGGACGTTATAAACAGAATTTCAGCAGAAGAGGTGGAGGGTTAACGTTTCCTGCTAGGAGAAACACTGAGACAAAAGTTTTCACCTGCAGCTGGAATGTTTAAGAAATAGCCAGTCAGCTGCCGCAACATGTGAAATAAGAGCATTAATGGTAAGGCTTGAAAGACTGGTTAACTCCATATCAGGGAGGGCCTGGTATGTCATTACTAGAGTCTGCACGTGATTCAAAGAGCAAAAAAGTGAGCACCAGAGTGATAGTATCGTACTGATAGGTACACTGATGCTGATAGAGCAGTAGTGGGATGGTTTGAGGTAGTGAGGGATTGAGAGACAAAAGGCAATCAGAGAGTATTATAATTTTATGAGATACTGACAGTGATAGATGGATAAGATAGTGGATATGATGCTTGCATTTATGTGTCACCTTGGCTGGGCCACCATGCCTGGCTCTGTGGTCAAACAATATTCTGGATGTTTCTGTGAGGGTGTTTTGGATGGGATTAACATTTAAATCAGTGGACTTTGAGTAAAGCAGATTGCTCTCCATAATGTGGCCTCATCCAAGCAGTTAGAAGCCCTGGCGAGAACAAAGACTGAACTCTCCCAGCATGGAAGAATTCTGCCAGCAGATGGCCTTTGGGACGGAACTGCAGCGCTGGCTTCCCTTGGATCACCAGTCTGACAACTTAGCCTGAAGACTTTGGACGTGCTAGCCTCCATAATCACCTGAGTCAATTCCTCAAAATAGATCTCTTTAGATATACACATCCTATTGGTTCTGTTTCCCTAAAGAACCTTGACCAATACAGTGGGATAAGAAATGGGAGATTGGATAGAAAATATATTGGGATGGCTAAGTCTGCAGAGACTGGCAATTGCTTGGATAAGGAAAGAAAGAGGAAGAAAAGAACTTGGTAGGTTCTAGACTATTTGACTCAGAGAATGGAAAGGCCTCAAATTTGTAAGTCAATATGAAGGGGTAGGTATTTAAGGAGAAAATAATTAGCTCAGTTTGGGACATCTTTAGTTTAGGTTTTAGTAGGCTCTTTGAATGGAAACAACCAGTAACCAGATATAGTTGTGGACATGAAGCTTAGAGGAGGTGTGTGAGCAGGGTGACACAACACAGGAGCCAACGGAGCACACCATGGCAATGGAAGATAAAACCAGGGCCCAAACACAAATGTAAAAAGAAAGAGAGAGAGAGAATGTGTGTGCACACATTCATGTGTGTGTGTGTGAGAGAGAGAGAGAGAATCCCAAACCAAGACCAATACAAACTGCTTGTGTGTGTGTGAGAGAGAGAGAGAGAATCTCAAACCAAGACCAATAGAGACTGCTGTGTGTGTGTGTGTGTGTGTGTGTGTGTGTGTGTGTGTGTGTGTGTGTGTTGGGTGGGGTTCTGGGACCAGAAGAGAAGTCTAGGCTAGAGTATGGACCTGGGCAGTTTGGGTAATGCCGTATCCAAGGAGGGAATTTCAAGAAGAGGTGATTGTGAGTAACTGCTGGAGTTTGGCCAGGGTGTGGTTTTCGTTGAGTGAGGGACATAGATGCTGCTTACACTGAATTAATAAGAGAGTAAGTGGTGTAGAATGACAGATATAAACAGGGTCATTTTCAGAGTGGAAAACTAGAAGGATGATAACCTGAAAAGCGGGCTACAAGAAAGACAATAGTTTTCTAAATAAGATTACTTTGTATTGAGTCAATTAAGCCAAACAAACAAAACCCCAAACCCCTGAAAACTTAGATAAAATCCAAATATTGAAATCTCACTGCTTATGTTACCACAAGCCCACAGATGAAATCATGGATGGTATTCAATCTTACCATCTTCTTTTGGTCACAGCCACTCTGGCCAAGGAGCTTAGGAAATCCTTTCACATGTGGAACTTATCAAGTCCCCAGGAGGCACTCCCATCCCTTCTTCACTTCCTTTTTCTATTATTTATTTAAGAAGAGTGAACCTTGAGAGTAAAATCCATTCATCACTTACTTTTCCCCCTTTGCAATGGTGTTGAGTTTGGTGGGGATGCAGACATTCCGTTGGAGTGTCTAGAGAAACACGCTGCTGGGTACTGTTCTTCTGAAGTGGCCCACATGCAGGGGGCAAACCTCATCTACTGTGGGACATGCAGGCACCTGGGGGGTGCTCTTTAGGAGAAGTAGATGGGAGAAACTGAGTCATAAGGTCATGAGGTGCTCTCTGTTGCCTACCCATGGCCAGACTGTGGCTTTACAATGGACTATCCTCAGTCAAGAGTGTAAAGTTATATTAAAATGGAACTACTGGCTTCCATTCTAACAGACACTGTGTCAGATAAAAATTACTGAAAATACCTTCTCACAGTCAAAAGCCCATCAGTGCCAGAAACTGATCAAATTAGGGAAGCTTTTTAAATATTTCACAAAGATTATAATGAGAAGATGACACTTCTTTGGTGCAGATGGTTTAATAACTACTCAGTGGAAGAGACTAGAGGTTATTTGCATGTCTCTTTATTATTTTTAAGTCTTTTTTCCCATTCTAAATGTAACACAGAAATCTAAAACAAGAAAATACTTCCCATGGTACCTAGTATGTATAAACTCATTGAGCAGGACTGCACAGGGCCTGCTGGTCCCAAACCACACCTGGCTTAGGCTAAGCCCTTCCGGGTGGACTCTGGATGCTGTGCTGGTGCTAATGCATTCCCCCTGCAGTTCACACCAGGCCCCCTGCTTTCTCCCACACACCTTTCAGACTGACTGCCTCTTCTCTCCTCCTTGTCTCTCTTGCTCTCCTTCTGAAACTGCCCAGCAGACCCACCCAGGTCTACACAGGAAACTTGAAAGGAGATCATAGTCTGCCTGGTATTGTCAGGTGTGTTGTTTTTAAAACCTTATGCAATATTTTTCCAATCATATTATGTAGGTTTTTCAAGGCCAGAACCTTTCCTTTCTGTATTGAGTCCCTAACAACTAGCAGAGTATCTGCATTCAGTGGGTAAGCAATAGAAGTTTGTTAACTGATTTGTATTTTCATACTCCTGATCAATTACTGACATTGATCAATATCAATACCTTTTCAGCTACTTCTCTAAATATATTCATTAAATCATGAATCATTTGGATTTTTATTAACATGTTCTCGTGCTCTAGTTTCATTCCACAATCAGAAGCTTAATTACAATAGTCAGTTTTTGTTCTGTTTGACATCAGTTTCTATGTGCATATAACGGCAAGTCCCTGAATCTAATGAGGGAGCTAAATTACAGTTTCTAATTTTCAAAATAATTAAGTTCCATTCTTTGATGAATGGTTTCTTGCCTTCTTTTACTCACACTGAGGAATTTGAAAAATGACGTTATTAGTTAAGTGCTTTGGTTTGTCCTAGTTAGGGTAAGTCACAGCTATGACAGCATGGTAATGATAATGAAGACTGGATGCAGGATTTATTACAGTAAATTGCATAAACATTAAAATAATTTTTTCAAGCTGAGTTTGTGAAACAAAATACAAATTATTTTCTCCAATAAATAAACACTTGCATTTTCAATAGAACCAGTGCACAAAAGGGCTTCCCACTATTCTTATGAATCAGGGTTAGAGTAGGCTTGCTCTAAGAGACAGAAGATCTGGTTATAACTAGGGCGAGCATAGATCTGTGTTTGACTGGCACTAACCCAGTTTATGCTTGTTATTCTCACCTGATTATTAATATTGCCCCTTTACTTTAAAAAATTTCCTCATTTGAATGATAACCCATATATTCCCTTGAGTTATAAAGTCAGTTCTAACCAGTTGTGTGTCTTTGTGTAGATTAATTAATTTTAGCTGGGCTCAGGTTCCCATTCTTAAAACGAGAAGGTCAGCCTAGGTGACGCCTCAGGTCTGTTTGGCTCTGCTGTTGTGAGGAAAGCACGGTTAGGTCTAAAGAGTGATGTTTCTTATGGTTTTCTGGTTCTCAGGAAAACAAGTCTTCACTGAAGAAATTCAAAGAAAGGTGTCCTTAAAATAAAACAACAATGCAAACACTGCTCTCTGATCAGACTCTGGTGTGCTATCACTTGCTAAGCTTCATGGGGCTCTTGTAAAGGCTTGTGAAGAATGACAAAGCTCTCACAACAATCCACTTGGCCCTACATAGGCCTCTAAATTAGATAAACTTCATGTCGTCTAGGTATAGAATCTGCAGGAGGATGTGGGCCGGTGGGGGAAAGCTGGAAGAAACAACATGAACAACAAGACCTGTAAAGGGGAGCTGCTCGCGGGGCACACCGTGCTGCGGGTGGGGCTGCCGCGGCCTCGAGCCAGGACGTTAGGAATGCATCTACTGCAAGAGGGATTTCCAGCCCAAATGCCCAGGATATTTGAGATCTTCACAAGTAATACAAGGGATCTATAAACTATTTTCAATACTTTGAAAATCCAAATGGAAATTGTTCATCTACTTTACAGCTGATTAGCTTAACCAGAGTATCAGATTCCTGTGCTTTCAGTCAGCATTTTGTGAACCTATTGTGATGATAGCGGGGCAGGAAACATAAGCAGACAGAAGAAAGGCTGGTTGAGACAATTCAGGAAACGAATGGAATGATTCTGACCTTACTCTATTCATGTACAGCCGTCAAGGTCACGTGCACTCCAGGTGTTACCTACAACACACCTCGAGTACTTTTTTAGCTTGGCAATTATGAAGGGGATAAAAGGCCTTGTTGAGAACAACTGAGAGTATCCTGCAATGAGAACAAGACAGACTGTGCTTCAATATAAGATTTGCACGCAAGATTACCTGACATAGATACCGACGTCAGACAGTAATTCCTTCTTCTTCATGCTCTGCTCTGTAACTACCCCTTTCAGCGTAGCTGGGGACATTGCTCTGGTTTGGATGCTGTTCCTTCCAGACACAGAAAACCTGTGTGTGTGTCATGAGGTCTTGCCCTGTGCAATCTCTGCTACATACTTCCCTTGTCTTGTTTTGTTGCTGTTGTTGTTTTTCTGTGTGTTTTTGTTTTGTTTTGTTTTAATGAATGACAGTTCTTGGATTTTGCTGAGGCATTTTCTCAAGATACGGTTGCTATATACACATTCTTTCTATTGTTTTCCATCTAATCTGCTACAAAATTTGCTGTATGCCTTCTTTGCTAGTTACAGAGGTTAGTATTTCTTGTATGATAAATCTGACCAAATAGAAGCATGCCCTGGGCAGGTTGTGGGAAACAACATTGGTAAATGTTCAGGGCCTTGCTGGGGAGAGGGTGTTGCGGTCCTGGCCGAGGAGAGGTGTGAAATGCTAGGTAATAGGTTTCATCAAACATTTCCAGTTAGGAGACTGACAAAATAATGAGGCCCTAAATTAATTAGAGTAGTCTAATTTTCTTGGGCCCTAACTTTAGTCATATCTAAAAGGGGCTTTCATTTAACCCCTGATTCCAGGAAAAGGAGTGTCTTCCTAAGTGGTAGCTGGAGGCATTTATAGGAATGCCCAGGGAAACGGGCCTTGTCCTCAGATAAGTTTGGGAAATTACCTCTTAAATTGTCATTTTTGTGACTAAGATCGTACAATAATATTGTAAAGAATCTGAGTGCTTTTACGCGACAGAAATCCATTGAATTTTGTTTGATACAAACCTTCTCACACTTACTGGAGAGCAAACCCTTGCTTGAGTGTCCTAGCGCATACTTCAGTGTTCTGCCAAACTCTGACCACAGGCCTTGTTCAGAAAGAACAAGGTAAATTCACTAAAGTACCTTTTTAATATTGAAAACAAGTTAAAAAGAGAGAATTTATTTATTGACTTTTTATTCTATGTCAGGGCCCCATTCCCGCAGGAAGACACCTCTGGAGCTGGTCCCAGCAACTGCAAGACCAACTCTCCGTCTCTGGCCTGCTGAAATGCCTGTTTTCAGTGGAGCCTATTTCCTTCTGCAGACTGCCTGAAACTTCAGGGGCATTGGTCAATATCCGCTTGTGAAAACCCACTGAGCAGTAATGAGAAGACATTCCTTAGTAGCTTCTCACTATCTGGGCATCACTCTGGGTGGCTTTGCTCACCTTTTTGTGACCGTCACCATTGTCCATTCTCTTCCTTACACTCACTCGAGGGCAGCTTTCAAGTTCATCAGGAAACAAGAAACAGGGAACAGAGACTTCCCAGTACACAGAGGCAGCTGAGTCATAGCTCCTGAAGCAGACAACTGCAGGCTGCCAGAGGGAGGGGGGGGTTAGTGTTGGGGGGGTGGGGGGTTAGTGGGGGTCTAGTGGGGGGTTAGTGGGGGGGTTAGAGGGGGATTACTGGGGGGATTAGTGGGGGGGTTAGTGGGGGGTTAGTGGGGGAGATTAGTGGGGGATTAGTGGGGGGGTTAGAGGGGGATTACTGGGGGGATTAGTGGGGGGGTTAGTGGGGGATTAGTGGGGGAGATTAGTTGGGGGCTAGTTGGGGGGTTAGTGGGGGGATTAGTGGGGGATTAGTGGGGGGCCTAGTGGGGGAGATTAGTGGGGGGCTAGTGGGGGGCTAGTGGGGGGGTTAGTCGGGGGTTAGAGGGGGATTACTGGGGGGATTAGTAGGGGGTTTAGTGGGGGGTTAGTGGGGGAGATTAGTGGGGGATTAGTGGGGGGTTGGGGGGCTAGTGGGGAGGTTAGTGGGGATTAGTGGGGGTGCTAGTGGGAGAGATTAGTGGGGGGCTAGTGGGGGGATTAGTTAGGGGGTAAGTGGGGGGTTAGTGGGGGAGATTAGTGGGGGGCTAGTGAGGGGGTTAGTTGGGGGGTTAGTGGGGGGATTAGTGGGGGGCTTAGTGGGGGTTAGTGGGGTGTAGTGGGGAGCTAATGGGGAGGTTAGTGGGGGATTAGTGGGGGGATTAGTGGGAGGTTATTAGGCGGCTAGTGGGGGATTAGTGGGGGGCTAGTGGGGGATTAGTGGGGGGTTAGTGGGGGTTAATGGGGTGTTAGTGGGGGGATTAGTGGGGGTAGTGGGGTTAGTGGGGAGTTAGTTGGGGGCTAGTGGGGGGGTTAGTGGGGGGCTAGGGGGATTAGTGGGGGGGTTAGTGGGGGGCTAGTAGGGGGATTAGTGGGGGGGATGCTTACTTCCCCAGGTGTTGAGGCCACAGAAGCAGACAGCTCCAGCCTGCCAGAGGGAAGGGGGGGTTAGTGTTGGGGGGTATTGGGGGGGCTAGTGGGGGGTTAGTATTGGGGAAGGATGCTTATTTCCCCTGGTTTTGAAGTCCCCAGAGGCTCCAGGTCAGGGCATTACCCCACCCCCACCCCCAGCAGCTGGATGGCACTGAAGCAAACACACACAGACTCCTCAGGAATATTGTGGAAGCCAGTCAAAATGATAAAGGGGCACAATTGTTCTTTCTGGACAAGAACCCAGTGTGCTTAGTCTTGAGTTCAGTGCTTCAAATAGTGACATTTTAACCTGAATGAAAGAAGACATTGGTGTCAAATTGCAGTGACATGTTTATAATTCTCTCTAAAACTTTAAAGGCATTGTGTGGATGTTAATCTTCAGTAAATACGATTTTATATAATCAATTGGCAGTTCACACATTACCTCAACCTGTTCTAAGACGGCAGATGTGGTTTCTGGAAACTAAAAACCTATATCAAGAAACCTAATTATTTTGTCCATGGCTGCGCCAAAAAATGAAGGGCTGTTGAGGAGAAGGCCGTGGCTTGGCATGTTTGCCTTGAGTGACCAAATGACAAGCAGTCCTCTGTGACCCAGGGGAAGTTTAGTAATGTTGCACTTGAAGAAATCACATCCTCCTCTAAATCAAAGGGACCCAGAAGTTTCCAAAATCAATTGCTAAGAACTGGATATTAATTAAACAAGAAGATAAATAATAAATTACCTATACAGAATTATACTTTCAGAGATAATTACAGACTTTATTAATTTATTTTGCACTTTAAGAAGGAATTTTATTAATTTTGAGATAGTTTTTTTCTTAAAGACCCGAACATTGATAGACCACGGAAAAACAGCTGCATGGACATGTTTGCTCCAATTTTTGGTTCTGATTGTGAGTTAACACTGGGTTGGGAAAGCGCACTGATTTTATTCTTTTAAAAAAGATTTGGGGCACCTGGGTGGCTCAGTTGGTTGGGCGATTGCCTTTGGCTCAGGTCATGGTCCCAAGGTCCTGGGATCGAGCCCTGCATTGGGCTCCCTGCTCGGCGGGAGGCCTGCTTCTCCCTCTCCCACTCCCCCTGCTTGTGTTCCCTCTCTCGCTGTGTCTCTCTCTGTCAAATGAATCTTATTTATTTGACAGAGAGAGAGAGCACAAGCAGGGGGAGCGGCAGGCAGAGGAAGAAGGAGAAGTGGGCTCCCTGCTCTGCAGGGAGCCCAATGCAGGTCTTGATCCCAGGACCCCAGGACCACGACCTGAGCCAAAGGCAGGCGCCCAACCAACTGAGCCACCCAGGTGTCCCAGCACACTGATTTTAAAGCCAGGTGGTCTGGGGCCAAATCCTGGCTCTGTCACCTACTAGTTATAAGGCCTGATAACAGCTAAGGACTATTCGCTAGAGCTGTACGAGGTAATTCCACCTTCCTCACGGGATTCTACACAGACTGTGAAGGGCATTATGGACAAAAGTCTCTGATACAATCAGCACTTTTTTCTTCCTCTAATGAATTCTTTCCCCTTTACTCAGATATTCTCTGTCACTTGTGAAACCTCGAGGTTCCCTAAGCTAGAAAGTGTGTTTGAAAGCAGCTGAGAGACTGTGAGCCCCATTTCCCTGACAACCTAAAAGATTCTTAGGGCAGATCTTTGCCTCTGTAGTGAAATGTGCTAAATTTGCTAAAGGTATCAATGTGATACTCCAGTTGAGCAGACTAATACTGATTTTGATCCTTAAAACTCCATGTCTTGTGCTCCAGGGTGCCCTTGGGCTCCAGTGATGGGAAACCTGCATCCGTGTAACCCTAAAGAGAGAAACAGCCATACTGGAAAGCTCTGGACACCCATTGAGAACCAAAGGAAGGAGAAAGGGAACTAGTTGGCAAAAACGGATGATAACTTTGGACTGTGTGGGGCCTTTGTTCATGCAGAACCCCTTCAGTATACAAACTCTGATCAATCCAAAGCAAGCCCAAGCCCCAAAGGGCTATCTTGTTGGTATTTCCATTTTATCTGAGTTTAAATTGCAGGATAGTTTACTACAGATCTGTCATGGAAACACCTGGTTAGTTAGCTGTCAGCATAATATTTTTTTCTTCTAGATTTTAGAATAGACACCATTTGATATGAGTCATGAAGAATAAAATGCTCTTTGGTTGCATCCCATACATAGCAATGATTTATAGTGGAAAATTATTATTTAGGAATTTTGAATAAGATTATCATACTTTGTAATGAGGTGATTGCATATAACACCATCTGAAAATGGAAAATAAGTATCTTCTGGCAGATTTGACTTATGTTTTTCTTCAACTCTCTATGTTTTTCTTTAACTCTCTATTTTAACTCTCAAATGAATCAATAGTAATTTTCTCCCTCTCTCCCCCTCTCAAAAAAACAAAAAAACAAAAACAAAAACAAACAAATGAGAGAGAGAGTAACAAAATGGAGGGTTTTTGAGTCAGAGATGGGACTTCAAAGCCCGGTTCCATCAAGTCAGTAAATGTGAAATCTTGGGTGAAGCATATGGCCTTTCTTAGACTTTGATTCCTAATTGGTAAAATGGGTATAATACCTTCGACCCATAGTTCATGCCTACTGAAGCAGATACCATAGCACCCATACCCATGGATACTTGCTGTTTGGAGAAAAGCAGGATTCCTCATCTCTGAGCTCCCTCAGCATTTCAGGTGTTTGGCTGCCTCAGCCTGGTGCCAAACCTTCAACTGCCTTGGAGGTGATTCCTCACTTGTTCTCTGAATCTCCCAAATTGTAATACATAAAGCAGAGCATAAAGGCCAGAGCAGAGGATCTGGGGCCACATTGGGCCAGTTTAAACCCTGACTCTGTGACTTGCTAGCGGAGGGGTACTAAGTATGTTACATTAACTTCCTCTGCTTTAGCTACATGGGGATAGGCACATTGCTTATAGGCTGTTATGAGGATTAGAGAGGTTAATATTGGCACTTAGTACACCACCTGGTTTGTGGTAGGTGCTACACACTCCTTTGCTAAATGAAGGAAGCCCATAGCCAGGTCTCTTGAAAGACCCACCTTAGCTGTTTCTCTACTGTTCCATCTCCTTTCCCTCTACTTCCAAATCTTGATAGTAGTCAACTGGTAGTCAGTGGTTACCCTCTGAGGTATGGAATTGTCTCCCATGGTACTAGATAAGAAAGGACACCCACTGTGATAACTAAAACAACCCCACAAAATTACAGGGGCTTACCATAACAGAAGTCACATTTCTCACATGGGGGCAGGGATGGGTAAGTGCATTTTTTTATCTAATCTTAGAGGACTGTGACTTGTTTAAGGACATAAAACTCCTCACCTGCTTATTAACTTTTAAGGGTCAGATTTAAGTGTTGACACAGAACCTTGATTCCCCTAAATAAAAGATTAGATATTTTTTGATAAATTGCATTAATTTGGGCCAATAATATTCAAGAACTATTTTTTCTCTTAAATTCATTATCATATTTTCAACCTGAGAAAACAAAGAAGAGGCAATTATAAGACAAATTTTATTTTACATATATTCCTAAGACAGAAATAGCAATAGCAACCTAAGATGTAACTTTTGGTAGATAAATGAGATACAGTAAACATTATACAGAATAAAAATTGTTAAATGTGTTAATATCAATGGTATTAATATACCACTTATTGACCACTTAATATGTGCCAGATAGTTTACATACTTTATCTCATTCAGTCTTGCAACAATAATTTATTAGGTATTGTATTTGTTGATTTGCAGATAAGGGAACAAACAAAGAGAGTGTTACTTGCCGGTGGTCACGTGGTAGTAAGTGGGAGACTCTTCCCAGTTGGAGGGCCAGAACTCATTTCATTGTGATATCATTTGCTCTAGGATCTTGGTAGAATATGCAAAACAAATAAAAATGTAGATGAAGGTATTTTTTCTAACTGTAACTCACAGCTACGTATTATATTTAAAATGTATGTGCTATTATCTTTTTAAAAAGTCATTTGTGATTTATTCCCTTCACTACAAAGCCCAGATGGTGGGATCGGAGCTTTGAGAAGCCTGCTCTATGAGGTAGATCAATCTCGGGACTGTGGGAGGAGAGCATGGTGCCATTGTGCTAGCTCATTCACATAATTGCAAGATGACTTTGTTCACGTTTTCATTCTTGACATTAAAACAACTGATATTCACCAGGTCATAGAGAATTATAGCACAAATCAATTTTCTGTTTTTTGGACAAGTCTTTAACTTTCTCATAGAAACCCAAGAAAAAATATAACTCTTAATACTCCAAAATGTAGTACATTATGCCAACGAACAAAACTATCCTTTTGTGATGTTTTCAGGAAAAGGCAGTAAATTAGAATTAAGATCATCATCCAACTAGAATGGATTAGAATTGTATTTGCTGAATGAGTGAAATGAAGTGTTAAAAACATTCTTTGCAATTTTATTGCATAGGAAGATTATAAAATTCGGTCAGCAAAATTTTTTTCACTTTTGAGATACTAATATAGCCAAAGATAACCCAAAGATAAGAATTAAGACTATATCAAAACTTGAGTTTCTCTTTCCCTATAAAAGGCAGTAAACAATTCTTAAGTTTCTCAGGGCTGTCTGCACTCAGGCATCCTCCAAGTTGGTAGTGAAGCTGAGGAACTCACCAGGGTAAAATGGTGGCCTGGTGTTGACTGGTGGGCAATGATTGGTCAGATTACAGTGGGTGTGGACTGACTTACTTTCCACAAAGCTATTAAATTAAGAGACTGCATCATATTAAGTGTAATACAACTAGGAAGAGATGAGTTCCAGTTGCTTAGCAAACTAGGGCTGAGTCTTGAACCTCAAGTCTGAGAATTGGCAAGCAGACCCAGAATTATTATTTTCAAAAGTATCAACCTCATTTACCACTCTATCCCCAACATGGCAAGTAGGCACTCAAAAACTATTTTTAAAAAATAGTGAATGAATAAATAAATAAATGACTTTAATGAATTACTTCATTTAAATTTTACTCTCAAGAATAAGACCTTGAGATTCTACCTTTTTTGAAGAAAGACATAGAAAAAATAAATAGATATGGATTTTAGAGAAATAATTATGTATTCCATGAAAGGTAACACTCATGTCAAATCTTGAAATAATAAAAAAGTTTAAAAATTATAGTAAAAGGAAAACATATTTCATAGAATTATGTAGAATTCTACGTACGAGAACACTGAGAAATTTCAACCAGACTTATCCTAACTGTAATCCTGTGTGGAATTGAAAACCCATCTGCATTCATGTTCTACCGCTATTTTTTTAGCTGCCAATGGAAGCAATAAGTAACTAAACCTTTATTTCTTTTCAGAGAGAGTTTTACACAATTTAAGGTCATTCTAATTTTCTCCAGACTGTTGCCAGATTTCTTCAACCATTCCTAAAATGGTATAGCTTCTAGCACCACCACCATCCTCGTTGTCATCCTTAGGATAGACTCCAGGTCATTAATATCCTGCAAAAGGTTAGAGGAACCACAGCTGAAGCCTCCAGAACTCTAGATGTAGCTGGATCTGTGGGGATTTTTTTCCCATTTGCTCTGGTCCTCTCCCTTTTCTCTAGCCTGTTACTGTCTCTGCCAAGAATACTCTCCTCTCCGCCCTCTTCCTATAGTTAAGGGTTTCCTCTGGGAACACTTCAGTGATCATGATTAATTCACATCCCCTCATATATTTCATGGCTTCTTGTACTTATCTTTTTATTACACTTATCATCATAGAAAATTTATTTATTTGCATTTGTGGTTATTTGATTAGTACATATTTCTCCCACTAGACAACAAAATGCATGAGGGAAAGGATCATATTTGATATTGTTCATACTTTCTATCTCATGGCTAGCACAGTAATTGACACAGAGGTAATAAAATGCTCATTATTCATTAGTTCAACTAATACTCTAGTAACTAAACTTCTGATCCTATAACTTAAGGTGAAATTTGCTTTGCTTTTCCCCAAACATTGTTGATTTATTTTTAGTGTGGGTTCCCTAAGAGTAACAGTGGGATTTTCATGAGATTTTTTTGTAACTGAAATCACACAGTCCATTAAATGGTGAACCAGGATCCCAACCAAGTCTGTAAGATTCTGGAGCTCTTATTTCACACTGCTCAGACAAAGAGAAGGAAGGATTCTGGGTGCTAATGCAGACACTTGATGGAATCTCTGATACTAGTCATAGTTTTCACCAATAAACCTTGTGTGTGTGTGTGTGTTGTTCATGCATGTGCACATGAAACCCAAAAGTCAATAAGTAGGACTCAAAATGCTTCTGTGATGGACTTGGCAGCTGTGGTGAGCTGCAACCACATGCAGAGTCTGCAGCTGGGGGAACACAGAGGCTGCCTGTCACACGGCCACAGGTCCCTATTCCAGATGAATTTCAAGAGAGATGGCAGGAGTGGGGACAGGCTCTCCCTCTGGTCTTAGGGAATGTGTGGCAGCTACCCAGGGGTAGAGCTTGGCAGTGTAAAAAGAATCATGCCACGTCTCATTTACACACCATGCATTGAGGTATAAATAATCCTTTTGTCACCCTCTGCTAACAGTCTGTTAATAGACATTTACATTGAATAGATGTCAATAAACTCCTAATGTCTTGCAGTTTGAAATGTTGGCTCTCACACAACTATATTTAATGCTGTCTCTTCTTTGTTTAATGCCCAGTCTCCACCAGGCGCTCTGGCTTGCTGAAGTGAGGCTGTTTTCTGGCTCACGATTTACATACGCAGGGAGAACTGCTTTTATTTGAAAGACAGAGCAACAGCTTAGTGAACTTAAGACAGTCACACTGTTTACACTCAGGCAAGAAGAGTCTTCCTCTATCGTTAGACCGAACATTTACTGAGAGCAGATCTGTGTCTCCTTCCCTCCCCTAGGAAGACAGTGTCGATGGCTAAATCCCCTGATGAGAATGATTTATGACTAGGGTTTACATAGATTTCATTCTATTTCCGCAGCGTATGGAACAAGATAATCTCCCTGCCTCCTTCTGGTGTAACTCTTGAGGTGTTTTTGATTTTCTATCATTGCCAATGTGCTGACATATTCAGAGGAATGCTGGTGGGACTCATTCTCTGAATTCCGTCATTTCGTGCATGGAAGGGCCTGTCATCAGAACACATCAAAGTCATCATGTAGGAGAAGTATTCTCTGAGCTAAAGATTAGTTACAGCTATTACGTAGTCCTCATTGTCCCTGGGAACAAAAGTCATCTCATGTCTGTGCCACTGAGGGAGGAGCACCTCTCCCAGGCTTTTGGACTAGCCCTGTTAGGGAAAGACTTTCACCCGCAGTTGGCAAGGAGGGCACCAGCTTGAAGGTGGAGTGGTGGGGTACAGCATCTCTAGTCCTGGGGAGAACACAGTGGTGCAGTCTTTGTGCAGCTCTGAACTGAGGTCAGTGTTGCTGAACACTGCAGCGGTCCTCAGGCACCAAGACTGCAGGGGTCCTGGGGGAGTCTGCTGGACGTTCAGTGGTGAGGGCCATTGGGGTCTTTGGTGGCAAAGGCTTCTGAAGCCCTCTTGTTCTCCTTGTCCCCCATGGGTGGAAGTGCTCAGCCGAGGGGAATCCTCTTGGCGTTGGGTCTGGCATAGAGCCCTCAGGGGGTCATTGGAGCTGGAGTCAGGGTGCGTGGAGCTGCTGTAGCTCCTGGGGCTCAGGGCACAGGAATGAGCAGTTGCTGTTCTGGTAGAGCTGGTGTGTGAGGCTGGAGAGTGTGCCAATCACCAGCGCAACGGGCCCCAGGTGTCTGGGGCTGGGGGTGAGACATAGCATTAGTATGGGCCCAGGAATGAGGGCACTGCAGGGGCTTGGGCCCAGGGTGTGAGGTGCAGCAGCTCTGTGGCCCCAGGGATGGCAGATCGGAAGCCTAACTTAGGATCCGGGGGTCAGGCCGCAGCTCAGCATTAGCCAGGCCCATAGATGCTGAGGAGTTGTGGATCCCAGTGCCAGGGACTGTGGGGCAGCAGCAACTCCGGCCTCTGGGCAGGTTTTACCACAGCAAGAGCTCTGGTCCCAAGGACCCTGGGCTGCTCCTTCAACTGGGTTCGACATTGGTGAAGACTATGGGACCCTTGCTGGTGAAGGATGTAGGTGTCTAGTTGATGGCACCTCCAAAGGTGGTTTTTGAATAAATGTACTATAGCCAATAAATGTATGTACATTATATCATCTATATTTTATAGAAGATTGTGAAAATAATAGTTTTCATATACCCAATATCTAGTGTCCCTTATTATAAAATCTTACATTAGTATGGTATATTTGTCACAATTAATGAACCAATGTTGGTACACTATTATTAACTAAAACTCATACTTTATTCAGATTTGCTTAATTTTTCCTTAATATCCTCATTCAGTTCCAAGAGCCCTCAGAACATCAACTTACGTAGTAGTCATGTCTTCCTAAGATCCTCTTCTCTGTGACAGTTTCTCAGACTTTTCTTATTTTTATGACCTTGATGGTTTGGAGGACGACTGGTCAGGTATTTTGTATAATGTCACTTACTTGGAATCTGTATGCCTATTTTTCATGATTAGACTGGGATTATGTTGTTTTGGGAGGAAGATCATAGCAGTCTTTTTCATCATGTCGTATTAAGAATGCATGTGATCAACATGGCATCATGGTGATGGTAACCTGTATCACCTGGCTGAGGTCATGTTTTTCAGGTTTCTTCACTGTAAAGTTAATCTTTCCCCCCCTTTCCATGCATACTTGTTGAAAAAGGTCATCATACACAGCCCACATCTAAGGAGTGGGGAGCTATATCCAATGTCTTTAAGAAGAAGTATCCTAATGAGCCCATAAACTAAGGGGACATGTATTCCTGAGTGTACTTTAGGGTCTGAAGTAAAGACATACAGAAGTACATACTACTGGAATTTTTTAAAAAGTGGTAGAATGGACCACCCTGCCTCTTGTATGTGGCTGAAGATTTAATCAATGATAGACATACTCTTAGCTCAGAGTTTTGTTTCCAGATGTTACCAACCCTGAGTTCAGGGAAATACTTCCAGGATTTGAAATATGAGCTATTTCATCCAGTATCATAGTCATTAAATCTGTTTACCATGTCTAATTTCCCCCATTCTATACCTACCACCCAAGGATAAGGAGCTTATTAACAGTAGGAAAAACATCTATATTCATTTTACTGTAGGCCAGTGGTGATTTGGAAACTGAAAGATATCTGAAATGGTTTGTACCTTTATTCTCATTATCAGAATATGTCATTGTGGACATATAGTTACAGGCTGTTTACTGCTGACTGAGTTTAAAATTAGAGTCAGATTCTTTGATGTTTGCTTCAGTATCTGAGAGGTATTCTCTGAGCTAAAGGCAATTGCTATAAATCATATAAACATCGGCCTAATGAAGAGAAATTACTGTATAGTTTTGAGTTTTGTAAACTCAAAAGAGATAAATATATCTGTGCACTTGCACGTTTTTTTTTTTTTTAGTACAAATCAACTGCCCATGTGAAGGGAAGGCTGAGATGTATAGAACTTCAGCCCACAGCTAGGCCTCTGAAGGACAGACACAAAGAAGAGAAGCAGAGACTAGGACATCAAATATCATTATAGGGTTAGAAGCATTCTTGGCACAACCCTTTAGCAGGGTACACGTTTGTCTCTCTTTTTGGCTCATCTCTAATGACTTAAATGGTCTTTCCAGGGGTGCCTGGGTGGCTCAGTGGGTTAAGCGTCTGCCTTCAGCTCAGGTCATGATCCCAGGGTCCTGAGATCGAGCCCCACATCGGGCTCCCTGCTCAGCGGGGAGTCTGCTTCTCTCTCTCCCTCTGCACCTCCCCTCTGCTTGCGCTCTCTCTCTCTCTCTCAAATAAATAAATCTTTTTTTTAAAGGTCTTTCTGACTTACTATAAATATTTACATAGCTTTCTGCTGTCCTGGGTGAAAGCGGAAAACATCAGCTCTCAAAATGAGATCTAACAAGGTCAACAAAAGCAACCCAACAAAGCTGCAGGCCTGGGAGCCGGAAGATAGTCTTAGACTTCTCCCTGCTGCCTATTTTGGCTCTGGAAACCTGAGCACACTCCACACTTTTTTTGGGCCTCAGTTCACGCATCTGTGACAAGCCAGGATGAGAACAGAATACATGGATCATCCCTTGCAGGTCCAAGATTGTACATGACTCTAAGTTGTATAATGATAGCTTTGGAAAGTACAGGGTTGCCAGAATGAACTCATTTCCAGAAAGGTGGAGACTCTGAGCAAGCAGTAACCCTGGAGGTATGATGTCTACTCCTTAGAAATATGGTATGTAAACAAAAACATAGATAAAAGCATAGAAAAAGTTCCATTTAGCTGAATATAGAAAGAGCACATAGAAATACTTGAGACCATCAAATGGCTAATTCAGGAAAGTCAGACTAACAGAGCATCATAAAATGTGCTGTCCTTTGTCCCTCAGGTGGACAAATGGAATTCCTGACACTGTGACTTGTCCCTTTGAGAGAAATTGATAGTTGATGATCAGAGCTCCAGCCACGGGAGCTGAGGCACTGGGGTCAGCTTGTCATGTTTGCATGATTTACTCACTTCAAGTTTTCCTGCCAATTTGTTAGTACATATTTTTTGACTAAAGCTGTGTTGAAATTATGTCAGCTGCCAAACTATTTTAAAATCAGCTTGTAAAGTTTTCACTCCTAGAGCACATATTTTTCCTGTGAGGATGCATAAAACCTACGACTTGTAACCATGAGACCTATCATTTAAGATATTTGCATTTAGGGCGCCTGGGTGGCTCAGTTGGTTAAGCGACTGCCTTCGGCTCAGGTCATGATCCTGGAGTCCCTGGATCGAGTCCCACATCGGGTTCCCTGCTCGGCAGGGAGTCTGCTTCTCCCTCTGACCCTCCTCCCTCTCATGCTCTCTGTCTCTCATTCTCTCTCTCGCAAATAAATAAAAATCTTAAAAAAAAAAAAAAAGATATTTGCATTTATAAGCCAGAAAGTGTAATTTCTCATAAAATAAATTCGAGGAGGTCATTTTCATTGAAAGTATGCTATCGGTCAGCCAACTGTAACAATGTGGTTTCCAAACACTCGGTAAATTAGGTCTTGGCTCGGTCAACACTATGGGAATTTTAAGTCCAAATACTCAAGCACGTAAAGCAGCATATCGCCTATGTACCAGCAAGTGACTTCTCTCAAACTTCAAGAACACCTGTCTCAGAGCTCCTGTTCACACTGGTTCAACATACACAGGCCAAGGACATTTTCCACATGAGCCTCTGAACCTGTCTTCATTTTTTGTCTTTGGCTCACTTTGAAATATGAAATGACACCTGCTCCCCAAGTCATGAGAAGGCAGGCAACTCTTGTGGCATGAATGGAGGCCCTGGCGTTCTCTAGCCTTTCTTAGGCCACAACCTGGGTTAGGTGCTAGTCCGCTCCTTGTACTCACCCCCTAACTTATTCCAGCCACACGAGGCACTACTTAAAAGTGGATGATTCGGCAGACATCCCTGTGGACAGCTCGCTGTGACAGCCAGCTCATCTTGCAAGCACCCAGGTAAACACGGTTCAGGTGCTGGTGACCTTAGCAGAGAGGTGCAGCGTGGTCGTCACAGTCCACGTACTCAAATGTCTTTGTGAAACGTGCCCACAGTCATTTCTATCAAGCCAACTTGCTCAGATGCAGTGGTAAGTTTTCTCCAGGGGCAAACATCACAAACATTTTAAAGAATAATTTTCTAAATTCCTTTACGAGCTCTTAGATAAAACATATAATTGGATAAAATTGAGATTATACCATAAGGATATTCAGTAGTCTGATTCTTAACTTAAAGTATGTAATTTAAATGTCTCTATTATAAATATAAATATAATATAATATATAATATATATAAATAAATCTACTTTGTTATATTTTAGTGGATATACTCTATTCTATTATGGATTTGTTTCATATGTTTATCATCCAACCTTCTAATAAACAGGTTATTGCCATTTTTATGCCATATGTACATAATTTAAATAAATTATGTTGTACTTTAAAATATCAAATATTCATGTAATACTTAATACATACAGGTTTAATTATTATTAATTTATTTAATTTTTGCAAATGTAATGGATTATTTTAAAGCCCCAAAACTGAACATTTTGAGTCACACAGTATATACCTGTAATTAATGTTTTTTTTAAGATTTTATTTATTTGAGAGAGAGAGAGATCACGAGTAGGGGAAAAGGGTAGAGGGAGAAGCAGACTGCCCTCTGAGCAAGGAGCCTGATGAGGGACTTGAACCCAGGACCATGGGATCATGACCTGAGCTGAAGGCAGACACTTAACGGACTGAGCCACCGAGGTGCCCCTGTAATTAATGTTTTAAATAAAGTTTTATTTTTCTCAAATTACTTCCAGTAAGTTCAAAAGTTTTTTAAAACCAATAACAGGGACAGCTCTTCTCTAACCGGGTCTCAGAAGTCTGTGCAGGTTACCGGAGGAAGCAACAGCGGCAGGTGGGTCCTTGGGGCCTAGAAAAGGCCTGCAGAAATGTCTCTGTACCCTTCTCCTACCTGAAGGGAGACAAAGCAATTTGGGCTCAAACTGCCTTTTCTGCAAATCCTGCCAACCCAGCAATTTTGTCTGAAGCTTCTGCTTCCATCTCTCAAGATCCCATCTCTATCCTAAACTATATCTGGGGCTCTCTCAGTACATGGGCCTGAGTTTAAATGAAGAAGAACTGCATGCAAATACGGCCTTGGTCCCTGGAGCATCAGTTTAGATGCAGTTGGTAGAAAGACCTTCCAGTATGAACCATATGGTGGCTCCTGTAACTGGCAATGATGTTGGAATTTGGAGAACAGAAATTAAGCAAGGAATTCGTGAAGTCATTCTGTGTAAGGATTAAGATGGAAAAATTGAGCTCAGGCTTAAATCAATAGATAACAGTTTATTTGTTCTGCTGGTCCAGGCCAATTCTCCAGCTTCATTGGTTGGTCTGAGATTTGGGGACCAAGTACTCCAGATCAGCAGGGAAAACTGTGCAGAGGCTAGAGCTCTGATAAAGCACAAGGTGCTCAAACGGACTTTTGGAGAGAACATAACTGACTATTCAGGATGGGCCCTTTGAAGGGACAATTACCGTGCATAAGGATAGTACTGGACATGGTGGCTTTATCTTTTAAAATGGAAAGATAACACCCATAGTGAAAGATAGTTCTGCAGCCAGCAACCATCTTGTCCCAAAACATAACATCTGGGAAGTCATGGGCAGAATGTCACTGGGCTGAGGACTGCCAAACTGCAGACATATTGTCAACAGTTGAGACTAAACTTACTATTACAATCATGCCTGCTTTTTTCTTTGAACATATTATTAAATGGATGGCACTAAGCATTATGGATCACACCGTTCCTGAGGTTAAAAATCATGGCACAATGAAAAATTCACTGAACTTCCCCAGTTTACTTCTTGAGCAACATAACTTTATATTATGCACACGAAGCCTTCTAGGAGCCAGACAGTATATGCTGCATGAAGACCCTTCTATCTTATATTATGGCTGGGAATTTTATGGTTTTGATTGGATATCTTTTTTAAAAATTCTTATACCAAATAGTATAAATTTTTGTTTCCCTTTTTTCATTTGTAGATTAAGTGGAATAATACCCAATTTTGTCTTTTACTCTTAACATTCTGTAACCTAGCTACTTTGGGATGGCCTTAGGGTATTTTCCAGGTCATTTGTCCTGTTTCCCAATCCTCTCTGCAAAGAAAATGGCCGTGACACTTTATCCTGATTTTCTTTTCTTTTTGTTTTATGTTTATTCCATTTAAATTAAATATGTATAAAGTTAAAAAAAAAACAATAACAAAGTAGCTT
This sequence comes from Halichoerus grypus, assembly GCF_964656455.1. NCBI lineage: Eukaryota > Metazoa > Chordata > Mammalia > Carnivora > Phocidae > Halichoerus > Halichoerus grypus. The sequence goes on from NC_135721.1 coordinate 115,857, forward strand.
TTCCTGATCCACTTCTCTACTTTCTAATCTTACAGCTATTTTCCTGGCATTTGCCTCCATATTTCATACACACACACACTAGGGTTCTATTGTTCTAATCTACTCTAGGGTTTTATTGTTCTGTCATCCACACACTTTTGGAATGGCTAAAACTAATACAACCAAGAAAAAGGCTTCTGAGTATTAACTAATGGTTTTCTTGCAAAGAAGCTACTTTATGCTCATGTTGCTCCTATCATGTTGGTAGTCATCAGCTAAGTCTTCAAAGTGTTGGGACAGAATTCTTCCCCAGTCTAATGGCCTGGTTGTTGTTAGACTGAAGGAAAGAATATGGTATCTAAGGAATTGTTGGTGTAGCAGACAAGGATTGCCAAACTTCTGAATCCCAAGCTTTTGTTCACTACACCTTCCCTAAAATGTTTGGTTCGTATGGCTGATTAGGTGTGAATTTTCATGATTCACATAACCTGGATAGAGCCCTACTGGGCAGTGAAACTCTCCTCTTCTCACCTATAGTTTCTACTCGGATGCCATGTTTAAAATTCTGCTGTGAAATTAATTCAAAACTGAGAAGTGATTCCAAGTCCTGAAGCATCTGGTAGAAGTCAGGCTAGTGGGAACAATTTCTACTTATGTCTAAGTAAATTGAGAATTGGGAAGAATATCTATTTCTGCCTCAGATATACTGATATTTTCTCTATTATTTACTTGTCCTTTTAGGAATTACAAACAACATTTTAGGCCTGAATCAGAACTCTGATATTATCTAGTTCATGATTCCTAAATAGGCTAATCATTAATTAGCAATGAGTCTATTTAAAAAAACAAAAAACAAATTCTAGATCTGGTTTTCTGATGCAGCATGTTTTTTGAAACTCCCTTAAGAAATTCAAGTAAGCACCCAGGTTTGAGAGTTACACAGGACTATCCTGCCCCTTAGAGTCAGGAAACTGAGACATCACGGTCAGTCAGCTCTGAAATCCAGCGGGACTGCCCTGGTGGACACACTGTGTACTCGGCTGGTATTAGGGCTAGCATCTCCTCCCGTTGTTCAATGGCCAACCTGTGTCTTTCATGATGGGTAGTGCCCATGGTTGCTAAAAATTTCAAATACATTCACACTTTGCAGCTAAGAAGTGGCACCCGGGTCTTCCTGCCATGACTGCAGTGGTGAGTGTCCACTATATTTTGCTGACACTACTTTCCATACAAAGTTTTGTTTGCTTGCTACCCGATGGCTAGAACAAATCTTGTTTGTACTTATTGAATATCTAATGTTCTTGCAAGATGAACATTATCTCACCTTTATCATTCCCGATAATTAAATTTGGTTGTCCTGATTGATGTGTCTTTTAAACTGGAAGATTAGTGAGAAGAAGAAAAAAACCTAACAGCTTAAATGTAGTTCACTTGAGGAGAAATCATTTGGGTATTATGAAGACATGATTTCTTATCATCAAAAGAGAAAGCTGGCAGCTAAAGGTAAGACGATCATACCAACTGGTTTGTCCAGCAGGTCCTCATTTATATCTGTTGTCTAAGTGTAATTATTCATGTGGCCCCTTTCACTCTCTGAAGTCTCCAGGTTTGGACGATAAATTATTCGGTCACACTATTCATAAGATATTTTGTATATTTCAAAATATTCAGCACCACTGACAGGTCTGGATGTAAAAAATGCTCCAGCAGTCTGAGGGACAAATGCAAGGTGAGCCAGGCTGCGGCAGCTTCACCCCACTGATGCCAGGACTCGTTTGGATAAGAGGACTGAATAGGCAGGGGCTTCTCTGCGCTTCTTGTTCTATGCAAATTCCTTTGGAATCATGTGCGTGAGTGAAAAAGACCATTTTCTGAAGTATGGAGGACTAATTTTCAGTAGGAAATGAATGTAGTTCACCAGAGCTACAGTCCTCAACTGGAATCCCCAAATAGTTCTTCAGTTGTATTCTCCCAAGATTGGAGCTAACATGTACTAAAACTTGTCTTAGGCTACTTGGTGACTACGTCATGTGCATGGCCTCATTAACCCTGACAGTGATGCTTATGATTTAGGTACTCCTACAATTCTCATCTCCTAAATGAGAAAATGAGACTCAGAGAAGAAACTTGCCTTAGGTCACAGATCTGATAAATGATAAAGGCAGGATTTGGATGGGAGGGGTGGAGAGAGAGAGGGAGAGAGAGGTGGAGTGGGGCAGGAAGAAAGACTGGAGGGAAATTCAGTAGATCAGAGAAATTCGAGTTGAACCAAGCAAGCTTCAGGGAGGTCAGTAATTAGGGTACAGATGGGGACATAAACATTCATTCAATAACCATGTATTTGGTTTTCACTATATTCCATGAGCTCTACTAGGTTCTCAGGCTCTGTCTGCTAAAGAAGGCACAGTCTCTGCAATCAAGGACAGTCAGCCAGGCAGGCAACCACAACCTAATTCACGGAGTGCTTGGCAAAGGTTAGTGTCAAGGAAGGATGCACATTAAACTGAGGTGGCATGAGGAGACAGTCGTGGAAGGTTTCTTAGGGGAACCCCCCAGCTGAGCAGAAGGAGGATACAATAAGTAAAATTTATCCAGTAGAAGACAGAAGGAAGCACATTCAAGAAAGTAGGATCACCAAAGTCTGGAGATATCCAAAGGGCAGTCCCATTTGGGAGCTGCAGGTGGGAAGATGTGCAGAATCAGAGGGTGGCACAGAGAAGGATGGCTCATATGGGGGATGTCCACTGCATGCTCTTGTTTGTAACACCCACGCCTAAGACACTGTTTGGTGTGGAACACAAGGGAAAGTTTGAGAAATGAATAACTGAATGAATAATTGAATACATGATGAGAACTGGTGTTCCAATGTTGAGACGTAAGCTTCCAAAGGCAAAAAGCATATAAACAGGTTAAAAAAAAAGAATCCACATGGTCAGCAGCGTGTGGGAGTGAAGCTGCATCTCTTTTTATTACTCCTCCATACCTCTGCCAGTTTTATTAAAACTCCTCTAAAATACCTGATAATAGAGAACTGATAGTAGAGAATAGGGTGGTTGATGATTAATATGGGCTTTGCTTGCATGTCTGTGCCCCACTTGTGTGGACCTGGGCAAGTGCCTGAGCTCCTCTTTGCTCTCACTGGTGAAGTCAGAGATTGGATTGTTGTTCAGGTTGAACGAGGAGTGGAAACTTCTTAGCATAGTGCTTGCCACATATAGGTATTTTTTAGTTTTAGCTATTGATGGACATATCCTCTGCTTTTGCACAGTTACCATTATTTCAGTGAGTGAATTCAGCAAAAGCATTCCAACCAAATGACAAAGAATCTGTCTCTATTAATCTCCCCTCTGCTATGTGCAATTGCTATGTGCAGTTTCTGAGAATTCATTTTATGTCAATGCATTTATATATATTGTTGGTTATTTTGAAAAGCAGGTATTTGTATGTTTTTATTTTATTTACTTCCACTTCAAACTCAGTAGTAGTTGGAGATGGAACATTTTGGAGAAGTGTGACCACAATCTTAACCCCAGGACTTAATTCCAATACATTAAAAAATAAATCTAATTATTTAATGAATCTAAATGTTGAAAATATAAATCACATACTGCCTCAGGATGGTCAGGGATATTTTTAAACAAACCCGTTACACCCTTGGAACTTCAGAAGACCATCTCTTTTCTCAGGGAGGCCTGTTGTTACATCAACGATCCCTACTAACTACATGGAAGATCAAACAATGTTAGCATATTTTTAGTAATTCAGAAACTGTGGATTGGGTCTGGGAAATGCAGTAACTTTTGGCCCATGAGCTGTGTAGGACTCTTTCCCCACCTCATTCGTGTATAGAACTGTCATGATAATATGGGAAAAAAGAAATAGGTCATTATAGATAATGAGTGCTCCCTACCCCAGAACCTATAATGATCAAAATTAGAATTTTTATAGACATAACTGCAGAATATGCATTTAAATTAAACACATTTGTCATCTGGATGGCAAATTAAACACTCGTGTGGGGTCAAACCAAAAATATTTACGACATAGCCCCAGATGCAAAGTTGTGAGGCCCGAGGCCGTCAGATTCAATGGTATGTTTTGAGGATATAATTAAAAATTATAAATGATGGGGCACCTGGGGGGCTCAGTCATTAAGCGTCTGCCTTCGGCTCAGGTCATGATCCCAGAGTCCTGGGATAGAGCCCCGCATCGGGCTCCCTGCTCCGCGGGAAGCCTGCTTCTCCCTCTCCCACTCCCCCTGCTTGTGTTCCCTCTCTCGCTGTGTCTCTCTCTGTCAAATAAATAAATAAAACCTTAAAAAATCATAAATGAGTGTACTGCACTTTGCACCCTCTCACGTGCCAACCATAGCATGTTTTTAATACGACAAGTGTTTGAGAATCTTACTGAGGTCAGACTGTGCTGGAGGGAGACAAAAATGAATAAAATGCATAAAGTATGATCGAATTGAGCGTACAAAGTATGTGTTAGTTCCAACACTAATCAGAACGAGAAGAGCTACATTCAAAGGGTGGTTTTGCACACCTCTGTTAATGCTTTCTGGTGCAAGTTGTTCTATGATGGTACCTGCCTAGCAGTGTTCGCGGCCATCTAGGCATTAGCCCCACACAATATTTTATTACCATTACCACTTCTGAAAAACAAACTTAAAAACAATTGCTATGTGGGGTATACCTTGTGCTGCCTTTAGTTTCACAGGCATGACTGTGGCCTGAAGTCAGGAGAACGTACACCCACCTACCTGAAGACACTAGAGACGCAGCCTGCCTGGGCCGCCAAGACTTCAGAACACCTGGGGCAAATCTGGGTGAAGTAATGTGCCTCCGAGAAGACCATCCCAGCACTAGCTCAAAGGCTGAGTCGTCACAGTATAAAAAAAGCTGAACCACAGGCCCAACGAAGTGTTTATGGAGTAATAAAAAAAAGTCTGTGTGATGCTTCTTTGGAGAATAGGCAATTTTAGTATGAAATGAAGTATCACATTAGAATGAGCAACAGAAATGTGTCTTTGTGAGCACACTGACCCCCCCGCCTCTGCCAGCAATATCTGTGATTGTGATGCATCATGAGTAAGAAGCTTGGCACATACTTAGACTCCCTCATTTTGTTTTGAGCAAAAATACATCATTTAGCAAGTGTCGACTCTGACAGTTCCCTTTGAAGAATGTCCGGGAACGTTCCATGCTGTTGAGGACACCTCGAGATCAGGCAATGAGCAGAAGAAGTGCTCTGATGAAAGATGGTCAAAACCAAGGTGAACTGTTGGGATCTAAGCTTCCTGCAGGATGAATGACAAGATTTCATAGGAAATTCTCAGTGACTGAGAAGCATCATCATCTTATTACCTGACTGAATGCTTACTATACAGCCGGGCATTCTGGTTGGCATTGACTATAAACTATTTCATGCCAACCCACAGCCACCTGCTGCTGCTCTCTGACTAGACCTCTTTCCAGGCAGTGTAACAGTGACTAGAAGCACAGAGCATTCAAATTCTGCCTTCTATTTGCTTAAAATTTTGGAGCCTCAGTTTCTTCATCTGTAAGGTGGGGATAATAATAGCCCCTACCTCATAGAGCTGATGTGAAAAATAAAGGAGTAAACATAGGTACAGCTCTTGGAAAATGCCCATAGGCTGTTATGAGTTACAAGGAAACTGAAGCTGAGACCTTATAGGACGTTCCCAAAGGAGCACTGACAGGAAGTGGAAGGAGGGAAATTTAAGTCCTGGGAAGTTCAACTCTAGAGAACTCTCTCTCAACCATTCTACTGTGTTGTGAGAAAGTGTCTAAAGATGAAACTACACTACTTCACGCCAGTAATTGTTTACTGAGTGCACTGGACTCTAACCCCTTTGAGGTCAGAGACCATGTCTTATTTACGTCTATACCCTGAAAACCTAGCATAGAGTCAGGCACAAGAGAGACGAAAAACTGTGACTCAATATATGTCAGGCCTTGAAGTAGATATTATGGGATGTAGAGAGGAAGACAAGACATAGTTCTGGCCGGAGTTTCAACTGTGGGCCGGCTCACCTAGCCTGTGCCCAAGAGTGACTGAGAACAGTAAAATACTAGATGACCACAGGTTGCTGTGACTTGCTGTATATAAAGAAATTTCTTAATTGAAAGAAGATCGTGCCAGAATTCTCAGAGACAGTCCCTTTCAGCAAGAAGTTAGAGTATTTGCTTACCCTTCTCTTCTTCACTTTAATATAAATAAAAATGTCCTTCTAACTGATTTTTTAGTTAACATTATTAATGGCCTAGGACTCAGAAAACGAGAAGAGACCTATGCTAAAGAGTTGCATGAAAGATATGCTTCTCACGGAACAATAGACTGAGGGCAAACTCACCCAATTGCAGACCAAGCTTTGTCTCTAAATAATTACAGGACTTTGGAAAATCCCTTGGCGCTCATCTATTAAAGGAGAGAGTTGAATCAGATTTTCTTCACAATGTCTTCCACCTAAAATTTCTCGAATTATTTGACAGACGGGCTTCAAAGATTATCTATTGAAATGGCCAAGAGGATTTGAAAAGAATGTTTGACTCTGGGTGTTGAAAAGTCAGAAATAGCTGAGCTGGCAATTCTGAACTACAAGACCACCTTCTGTGCTTTCCCCATGAATTCGGATCTTCTAGGTGTTGTTTAACGAAAACAGTTTTGTTCTTTTTATGGTTCTCTGATTCTACAAAACTCCTCTCTAGATATGAGCTGGATTCAATCAGAACTTGAGTATTATCCACATTAGTCATTAGGGTTCTATTTCTGGTTTATCAAGCTCCTTATGTCCTCTGTTTTGTTAAAAGTAAGTCCAAGAGCAGGGGTTGTCTTTCTTAAAGACAAATATCATTTTGTATTCACCACATAGCAAGCTTACTCAGTAACTACCTCTAGTGGATTTCCTAAAACACTGCTATTCCATTTTTGTCCATAGTGGATAGACTAAAGTATGGAAGGAAATCACATAAAATAGTGCAATTTATGAATTCAATGCTCCAAATTCTTATTGCACAAGAAATCCTTGACAGCTTCATTTACTTTGTGTTTGGACGAGAGAGTAGGTTCCCACATTTAATACAAGATTTTGCAGCAGAATTTTTATTTTACTTTTCAATTTATTTTTATTTATTTTTATTTTTTATTTTATTATTATTATTATTATTATTATGTTATGTTAATCACCATACATTACATCATTAGTTTTTGATGTAGTGTTCCATGATTCATTGTTTGTGCATAACACCCAGTGCTCCATGCAGAATGTGCCCTCTTTAATACCCATCACCAGGCTAACCCATCCTCCCACCCCCCTCCCCTCTAGAACCCTCAGCTTGTTTTTCAGAGTCCATCGTCTCTCATGGTTCATCTCTCCCTCCGATTTCCCCCCCTTCATTCTTCCCCTCCTACTATCTTCTTCTTCTTTTTTTTTTTTCTAACATATAATGTATTATTTGTTTCAGAGGTACAGATCTGCGATTCAACAGTCTTGCACAATTCACAGCGCTCACCATAGCACATACCTTCCCCAATGTCTATCACCCAGCCACCCCGTCCCTCCCACCCCCCACCCCCCACTCCAGCAACCCTCAGTTTGTTTCCTGAGATTAAGAATTCCTCATATCAGTGAGGTCATATGATACATGTCTTTCTCTGATTGACTTATTTCGCTCAGCATAATACCCTCCAGTTCCATCCACGTCGTTGCAAATGGCAAGATCTCATTCCTTTTGATGGCTGCATAATATTCCATTGTATATATATACCACCTCTTCTTTATCCATTCATCTGTCGATGGACATCTTGGCTCTTTCCACAGTTTGGCTATTGTGGACATTGTGCAGCAGAATTTTTAAAATTTTGATACTATGCTATCAGTGATATTTAAATTTCAGTTGTGCCAGCAAAAGAACCTCACAATCTTGATCCAGTGGAATTGTTACTTCTAGCTTCCATTCACTTATTCAGCTCTAACAACAGCCCCCACTTGTTGAAAATCTATTACAGTTCAGTGGTGGGCTGGGTACTTGTAGCTCTGTTTGCTCACAGCAACACCACAACATGGGTACTGCTATTCCCATCTTGCTACTGAGGACACTGGGGGTTCAACGACTGGCAAGTCTTCTCCAGCCTGGGTAACAGCTGTCAGGAGATGGTGTTGGGATGCTTTTCTAGATTGCATGACTCTGAACCCTTACACTTCCCCATGCTGTGTTCTAGGATTTAGGATTACCTGTTAGGGTCAGGGACACAAATAATATGTGAGAAGGTGTTCTCCTTTATAACACCTTGAACAGTTTGGGAGCTGATAGATAAACATGCTTGAAATGTGAAATAAACAGTGGGTGGTAATGTATAATTAAGAATCAGAAAAAATTTAATTCTAAGGAGGCTGACATGCTGGGAACTACAGTGGTCCATGAGGACCCCACAGGGGAGGAACGAGCTACTCCTTGACCTCATGTAGGATCTAGATCAGAAAGCAGACCAGGAGGTTCTTCAGGAATGAGGAGGAGGAGGTGGGATTAGCCTGACATATCCCCAGTGTGGTAAGCAAACGCATTTGCCTTGATTCAGAAAGTTTGTATTGAAAAGTTGGGCAAATTTGAATAATATTGGTCAAGAGTCACAAATTATCAGCCTGAAGGCTGATTAGGACTCATAAATGTTGTTCATATGGCCAACACAATATATATATGCAACTTTTAAAATTTGAATCTCTTAAGCAGGATGTGTACCTTCTCCTTTGCCAAAGGTCCTTTTCTCCTGTACATCTGGTCAACTTATCCATTTACCTGCATGTATACCTAGCCAACTTAAACAGTACCTTACCTGCCTTGGTCCTGAGGACATTTAATTTTGTGACATCTAACACAGACAATCATGGCACATCCATATTAACAGACTTGGATATAAACTGATAACAGTATAAAAAGATCATTTTGGTCTAACTTCTAGGAGACCTAAGAGTTATAAAAATAACAAAAACAATAATCCTTATATTTGCTTAATGTTTACTCTACATGAAATATTTTTACTTATTTTTTTTTCATTTACAGCATAAAAATTAAATCTTTCCTTCGGATACATTTAAGAAATAGGAACGTAGATTTAATGTACATTTTTTCTCTATACTTTGTTTTCCCTTAATTTATAACTAACATCCAGAAAATGAAAAAAAAATTACATTCAATCAAAGTAGATGTGTCAATTCCAGGCTTGTGCTAAACACTCAATAAACATTTCTTGAACGATTGAATAAATGAATACACAGGTAAATGAACAAATGAATGAATGGTTAGAAAGATGGTAAGATTTTATTTTATTTATTTTATTTATTTTATTTTTTATTTTTTTAAAGATTTTATTTATTTATTCATGAGAGACAGAGAGAGGCAGAGGCAGAGGGAGAAGTAGGCTCCCTGCGGAGCAGGAAGCCCAACGCGGGGCTCGATCCCAGGACCCTGGGATCATGACCTGAGCCGAAGGCAGACACTTAACCGACTGAGCCACCCAGGTGTCCCAAGATGGTAAGATTTTAGTTAGACTTTTTAGGAAGGACTTTTTCGTGAAGAAGAAGATGAAAGGCATTCCAGGTTGAGGTGCATCATAAATGAAAGCATAGAGCCAAGAACAAAAAACCCGTGAACATGCTCAGTGATTGATGTGAGGTTTACAAGCAGGAGACTGGTGGTGAGAAGCTCAAAGTGAAAGTTGGGGCAGATCAGAGAAGACCTGGGAACAAGGCCAGCAGTCTAGATGGACACACAACCACCAGAGCATTAGCCTTGGGCAGTGATGAGGATGATACTTAATCATGTGTGGACATGACAGGATAGAGAAAATAAACTGAAGTGGGGATATCTGAATAGCAGATGACCAGCTAGGACACAGCTCAGCAGGGACCCAGATGCAGGTGATGACAATGAGAAAAGGAAAAAGGCTGACAGCTGTTTTAAAGTAAACACATAAGAGATATTTCAGCAGGAGAAACAGGACAGTGGGAGAAATCCAAAGAAAGATGCCCCTTATGTTTCATTAATTGTAGTTCTTATTGTGATACTTACTAGTATACTGTTGTAATTCTTAAGATCTTCATTTGAGGAACTAGAACATACACACATATGGAACACGTTTTTATCTTCTTTTAGCCACAACAATCCTTGGCTCTGACCAGCAAATGAAAATCAGAAATCATAGGAAATCACAATTGCAATTTAGTGTTGAGATATGGAAGGCTTTTTGCTTGATCTAGGCAACCCCATTATTTTTTAGCAGAATGATTAATAAATGATATTGAACTCTTCAGATAGTTGGCTACACAATACTTAGACCCCAGCATGGGCAGTGCAAAACTTTGCTGAAGATTGTTCAGAGATTCACCTAAACACATAAAAGTCTAATTCTGAAATCTATATTCCTACAATTTTCAGTGTTGTGTTTCATCTAAGTAATGGTTTGCCTTGGGAATTTTAAAAATATACCAATGCTCAGGTCTTACCCTAAAATAACTATATCAGAGTATCTGAGGAAGGGATCTGAGCATTATTATTTTTTAAGTCTCCAGGATAATCCTAAATTGTAGCAAGTTTGGGAACCATTGGTCTATGTGTCACCCAGATTAGTTTTCAAAGGCAGTGAAAAGTAACCAGTCAAAATGTCATGTTCTGGTACAAATCTACTCCTTGCATTTTCTGAGTCTCTTCTTATTCTTAGTTTAGAAGAGTAACCTGAGCCAGGAACTTGCCACACTCAACCCCCAGGTGACTGGAGAGCAGAGTGCATCATGACAACAGTAGTATTTGCATAATGACTTGTGGTTTCCATGGCATCTTACCATTTCTCTTTCTTCACTAATCTTCTAAAGCATATTTTCTTATTATAGACATTCTGTGTTTCCATTCACCTGGGATTATCTCAAAGTACAGAAATCTGTGAGCAGAAATGAAATTCACTTACAGGGCTGTTCATGTGAAGAAATACATCTAGAACCAAGTGGCTTCAAGCTACTCATGAAGTGAAAGGTGCCTCTGGGACCTGTTGTTGACACTTAATACTTGATTCGCACTCTAAAGATGTATTTCAAGCTATGTGATGACAAGTTCAGGACTTGCTTAGTTGGATGGTGCAGTTCACTAGAAAAACTGTCATCAAGAGCACCCCTGTACCATGGTTTACTCCATTTTCCTTGGACTGGGTCATAGAACTACAAAGCAAGGCTGGTACCAAGCCTGGCAGGTTGCAGGTGCAGCATTGCAGAGAGAATTCTAAATGGGAAGCATATGCTCAGGTCTCACTACCACAAATGTCTCGTCCCTGGGCAAGTCCCTTGCTCTCCATGGGCCTCTGCCACCATGTCAACATTGCTTCTGGTTCTAAATATCTAGGACTATTAACTTTAGAAGTCTGTATTTTCTGAAAAGAGCTACACTAATTCTGAACTAGCTACTCAAAGTACCTTTCTGGATTGGGGTGATTAAAAATATCTCACTCCGTTTGTCTTGTTGAGGAACACGGGGGATAGGAGCTTCTGAGAGGAGGCGAGCAGGTGGACTTGTGCCTCAACACCAGGAAGTGCAGAACGGCCAGTGGAGGTTTTCAGTGGACCATAACCACGGCACCTCTGCCTCATGGTAAAAGCACAGAAAGCATTGTGTTTAGTCTTTAAAGGACATGAGGGAAATCAAACTTGCAATATTCATAACCTTGTAAGACCTCAAAATTTTAGACTTGAAATATGAGAAGAGAAAACCTGAGCCCTACTTCTGAGCTTTGGCTATTTGGGCAAGTGTCATGGTGATGGGCATCAGGGGCCTGTTTCAATCAGATTAGAAATAGGAAGGAGTGCTCCCTACAAAGGGTGCAGTAAACCTACTGAGGAAAAGCAAGGACACTGTCCTTGAGGACAGTGAGTGGGAGCTGCTCAGGCTGAGACAGAGGTGCGGTGGTGTGGCCCTTCAACACCAGCCATGGAGCCTGCACTTTATAGGAGTAAGGCATTCTGCAAAAAGACTCACCACCTAAGTTCATGGACTTACAAAATCTGCTTGAGTAAGTAGTGTCGAATAACTACATTGCCAAAGGTCAAAGCAGTCTGTGATATGGGCATGGAAGCTGGGATGGGGACAAGAGAAGGGGGGAGACCCGGAGAGAACTCTGGCCACACCCATTAACAGCTGCGACCCATTTCTTGGGTCCAGAGGAGAGGTGACAGCCGAACCTCTTAGAGTGCACCACTTAGAGCTTCAGAGCACACACCCATGGAGACCTATCACATTAGGTTTTTATCAGACTCTAATTAGTTTTGGGGGTGCCGGTGTGGCTCTTTCAGTGAAGTGTCTGCCTTCAGCTCAGCTCATGATCTCGGGGTTCTGGGATTGAGCCCCATTCAGGTCATGATCTCAGGGCCCTGGGATTGAGCCCCATGCCAGCTCCCTGCTCAGCGGGGAGTCTGCTTCTTCCTCTGTCTCCCCCTCTCCCCCCTCATGCTCTCTCTCACGCTCTCTTTCTGTCTGAAATAAATAAATAAAATCTTAAAAAAAAGAGTTAAATGTGCTAAAATTTTATTAATCAGATTCTTAAAATGTGCTAGAGAATGACAAGAAGGACATAAATTACGAAGCTTTCTTTCTTTTCTACTATAGCGTTGTAAAGAAAGGGATGTAGGTAGAAAGTGAATCTAAGTGTTCTAAATTCATTGACATGTATAAATAATAATCTTTTATGAAACTTATCAGAGAGAATGGGTTAAGGGGAATAGGTTTATTTTTTAAATGAAATTAAGTAAAATTACGACATTTGCTGAGAAAAAAGAGTGATGGAGACTTTCTTATGGGAAGCAACTTAAAACTCAGTTGAAAACTAACCCTAAGCACAAATCCTGAGCTAAGCAAAAGGAATAATCTGGTAGTTCCTCCTTTTGGTTGAAATCCAAAGTGGTTTGGATCTGACCTTAAAAGGGCAGACTTAGTTGGCTTGTTCTTGACTCCTCCCACTCCCCAAGTCCTTGAAATTACAGAAGAGATACAATAAAATGAGTATAAACTTGTGACATAATGACAAATGAGAAAGAGTGTGATCAGTGAACATTTAGAGAAATTTCTGAAAGATGAAAAGCAGATGGGATTTGATTTAGAAAGAAATACAGTGTGAGCAAAGAACAATAAACAAAATGGCCATATACGGCCACTTTTGTGGGAGCCTTATTCCTGGGACTCAGACACAAGTAAGCGGGAATGTAAGTGGTGGCAGGAATGGCTCTCATAAATTGGGGGCAGCAACCCAATTGTGGTGAATTCTAGAGAATGATAAAGAAGACAAAAAAAATTTAAGATTACCCAGATGGAATTATTTACAAAGGGGATAAACCCTTATCTGGGGCCACCAACAGATAAGAGACCCCTCCAGTGGAAAGCCAGCATGTCACTATTGTAAGAAGTCAGGACCCTGGGAAAAGGAATGCCCAGCCGGATTTAGGGAGAGTCTACTGCTCCTCCAATACCCATTATTTTGTGAGGGACTTGCATCCCATTCTTTTCTACATCTTGCACTGAGGAATCAAAATTCTTCCTTGTATTTACCTAGAGAGGCTTTCAATGTTTATGGCAATGGGTCCTCAGATTTGTCTGCTGTAAATTTTAGGCATTTACAAGAGAAACAGAAGAATTTTCTTCAGCTTGAGGGTCCATTCTAATTCAATATGAGGATGATTTATTGATAGCTGCTAACACTACATGCTTGTAGATAAGATACCTTAGCTTTACTAAACATTTTAGCCTCTTTGGATGCATTGCAACATCATCAACACGAAGTCAGGTATTAGAGACATTTGTTCCAGGCTGGATGATAGAGAATAGTTCAATCCTGAAGTCAGCCTATTTTACAAAGGCAGCAACCTCCCAGAAATCAAAAACAAACAAACAAAAGCCTGTCAGTTTGGGGGGTTAGTTTTCCCTAAAAGCAAAGCCTTTCTCTGAAATGTTACATGATAAATCAGAAGAACCTTTATTGTGGCCAAAATAAGCAAAAGAAAGCTTTCAAACTCTTAGAGTAGCTACTGTGTCAGAGTGCCTGACTCGTAAATGCCTCTCCTGCCGTAAGGAAAGAGAGGACGAGAGAGTCACTAGCGGCGTGCCCCGTGAGGCTGCAGGCGTGCGCACGAGTCCAGCTCACGTCTCCATGGTAGGAGACTCTGTTGGGTGCTCAGGGGCCATGCGCAGCTGTCCCCCTGACCACAAGGGCTCCGGCTTCAACAATGAGATGTTTAGCTTCCGTGTGCTATGTGGGGTTGCTGCTTGTTGACAAGTTCATGAGACACAGCCCGTCTCGCCGTGCCTTACGGGCTAGGAGCAGGCCTGTGGTCGGCCCTGACGCTTCCTTTTGAGCCCAGCTTGGATGTTGCCTGATCCTGACCACTTCACAGCCCTCAAGGGAGATCCTGGCCCTTGGTCTGGATCCTGTGTTGTTCCTCGTCCCAGGGCTGACTTGACAGTGCTCAGTCGTGGGTCTTCTGTGAAACACTTGGGAAAGAGAAGAGCATAGTGCAGTAGTCAGTCTCCATGAGGTTTTAGGGGCTTATGTACTCCTAAACATAAAATCAGTATGAAGGCCAGAATTCACAGCTGTTATGCAAGCTGTTGAATTAGCCACTGGTCTTCGTGTGAAACCCTACACTGATGGTTAATGTGTTGGGGGACTGTGATGCATGGGCCAAATTTGGAAGAACAGAAGCTTTCTAATGTTGATGGGAACTAAAATACCACTTACAAAGCAATATTGTCAACAGTTTAATGATGAACCATGCACTGGTGCAATACGTCTGAAAAACAAAGCAGCAATATAAATGTGAAGTTTTAAAAAGTTTATATTCTTTGGCTTACTAATTCCATTTCACAATATCTATCCAAATTAAATGATCAGATTTGCTTACACATATTTATATGAAGATATATACATAGCAAAAAGAAAGTGAAGAAGAAACAAAGTTATTGAAGGCCCCCCAAATAAAGAAGTGGCTTAAATAAATTTGTTCTTATTAAATGAGATTTGATTTAGCCAATGAATGATGTTAATATTTCTGATGTGTAGAAAGTGTTTATAACACAATGTGAAACAAGAAAGCAGGAGACAAAATAGAAAACAAAGCTTAGCTTGGAAGAAATCCTGCCAAATGCTGACAGTAATTCCTCTTCAGATGGTGCTGCCCTCTTGAAGAAGAATTCCTGCCCTGTCACATCTGGGTGGTCAGGAGGCAGAAGGGCAAATTCTTCCTTCTTCTTCCTTTCCTTTTACCCAGGCCCTCAGCAGATCAGGTGATGCCCACTGGAGAGAGCTCACAAATTCAATTAGTGATTAGTTCACAAATTCAAGTGCTAATCTCACCCAGAAATGCCCTCACAGACACACTCAGGAAAATTGTTTAATCTGGGCACCTCCTAGCCTCGTCAAGTTGACACGTAAAATTAACCATCAGGTGTTATGAATTAAAGAAGTATTATCCAGATATCACATAAAAGTCAATGTGGAAAGCAAACAATGGAAGTTCAATTTATATCAGGAAAAGTGGTAGAAATTAACCTAACATCTGCTAAAATATTCAATGTTTTATTCCGTGGATGGGGATTATTTCAGTTGGGTAACCAAGGAAGAAATAAGCCATGATAGTTAAATAGCCATACAAAACACAAACTATAATCTATAGTAGGTCTAGAAATGGAGCAACTATTCAGCTAATTTTTTTTCTATTGGTTCTTATATAGGAATGAAATTTTAACTGAGGACAACATCCAGAATGATACATAGAAGCAAGGCTATTGCTATGGTGGACTCAAGGTCATGAGCCCCAGAGTAAGGACAAGAGACAGAAAGACCCCATGTAGGCAAATACAGGACTCCAAATATAATGCTGGTCACGGTTGAAGAAAAAAAGTGCCACCCACCTTTTCCTTCTAGATCAATTTTTAGTGGACTTTTCTGTCTTGGAAACCTTTTTCCTTGTGAATATACATTGGTGAACTATTTGCTCTAATTCTCTGTAGCTGGTTTTAATAAACTAATACTAATGGGAAGTATACTAAATTCTAGGGACAGAAGTTTAAATGGTAATCAGTCCTTGCCCCCCCCCCACTGTGCACATTACCATGTATACACAGAAAGTTATCGATTAATTTGAGATGATCTTGGTCCCACCATGTTAAGTGTAAAAAAAAAAAAAAAAAGCAAGATTGTGACTCTATTTATCCAAGTGAACATTCTCATTCAAGTAGATTTCGGACTAAACCCAAAAGACATCAGTATTCACCGTGTCCCCAGACAGTGTGAACACAAGTGAACAGATGGCCATGTGTGCCGGCCGCGCAGCAGGCCCTCTACCTCCACATCTCTGGCGTCCAAACCCCAGCTCTAGGTCTTGCTAGGTTGGAGACTTGGCATGTTATTTAATTTCAGTGTTTCCAGTTTCCTTGATTCAGTACATATAAAGCATGTGGAGTGCCTGCACATAGTGAGTGCTCTGCTGTATCCCACCTTAGTCAAGTCTGTGCCTCAAAGCCCTGGGTTCAAAAGATGAGAAATGTGTCATGGAGAATGTGGAGTAGAAGTTCAGGGTCGGGTCTTAGTTTACTTAAAACCAGCTAAACTGGGCTTAAATTCCAGCTCTCTTGCTCAAAACTAAGTTACTTTGAATAGTATAAACCCATCTTTGTCTGTGAAGGAGGAGTAAGAAGTAAATGGGCTATGATAAGGATGAAATGAGGTAGTATTTGTTAGGCATGAAGAACGGGTAGCACATTGCATGTGTTCTCTTAGCTACAGAGGCTACTCCTGATCTGCTGCATCGTGTAACTATTAACTATGAAGAGTATAAGAGGAAAGAATTGCTTCTTGGTGACTGAACTTCAAATTTTAAAGTAGTAACATAAATATTTTAGACTTAAATAGAAAAATGAGAATTTCTGTAAGCCCAGCCACAGCCTAAAAAAGCAGACACTTCAACAAATGGAATATTGCCATCAATCTTATTTCTGAGTTTAATCTCCACAGGAATTTTAAATGAATGCCAATAAGAGTAATATTATACAATGTATATTAGCTCCTAAGCCTCTCATGTATCTGTTCGTTCAGAGAACAAACATATGAGGCAAATCTCTCTCTCCCCATTCTACAGTTAAAGACCCTGGAGGCTGGAGGCTGGCTCTCTCCCAGGGTCTCACCGTGAAGTAGCGGCACCACCGTTAATTGATTTCCAGTGTACTTCTCTCCCCACGGCGTCTTATCTCCAAAATGCAAAACATTGTTTCTGACATTATTTCTATATTAAAATTTTTTAGGCTTTTTATCTTTATGCAGTCATATTTGAAATATTTTCTGCTTTCATTATGAAAGTGCCAAGTCTCCAAATGAGATAAATAAACTTGTGGTTATCTTCAGCATAGGTGCTCTATTTCAGTGTCTAGTTTCCAAAATAAAGCTAAGGTCTATGTGAATCTATAGTTTACAATTCATGAGCAATTAAAAATACTAATAACCAATATAAACACGTACATTTTATTCACTCATTTCTCTGCAAATGTTGGGAGTTTGATTTATTTCAGTGTAGTAAAAAATAGGATTCATGACCACTATCCCAACTGTTTAGTGTTCTTTAGGCCAAAATAAATTTTTTTAAAGATTTTATTTATTTATTTGACAGAGACAGACACAGCGAGAGAGGGAACACAAGCAGGGGGAGTGGGAGAGGGAGAACCTGGCTTCCCGTGGAGCAGGGAGTCCGATGTGGGGCTTGATCCCAGGACCCCGGGATCATGACCTGAGCCAAAGGCAGACGCCCAACGACTGAGCCACCCGGGTGCCCCAGGCCAAAATAAATTTAAAGATAGTTTTCTTTAAGTTAAAAAGATCCAGAGGGTCCCAATATACTAACTATATCAACAGCCAGTTACATATGTTTGTTCATTTTATATGGCAAACATAGCACTCTTTGAGATTTACTTCCTATTTTTTCCAATTTTTAAAACTGTGCTAAAATACACAAAACATAAAATTTACCATCTTGACCATTTTTAAGTGTACATGTCAGTGGCATGAAGCACATCCACGCTGGTGTGCAAGCCTCACCACCATCTGTCTCCAGAACTCTTCTCATCTTACAGAACTGAAGCTCTGCCCACACTAGGCAGTAACTGGCCCTGGCAACACCACTCTTTCTACCTCTACGAATTTCATTATTCTGGGTACCCATATATGTAAAAACATACATATTTGTCTTTTTGTGACTGGCTTATTTCACTGAGTATAATATCCTCAAGTTCATCCAAACTGTAGCTGACATCAAATTGTCTTCCTTTTTAAGACTGAATAATATTACATTATATGGATAGAGCACATTTTGTTCATCCATTCATCTGTCGATAGACACTGGGGTTGCTTCCATGTTTTAGCTATTGTGAGTAAGGCTGCTATGAACATGGGGGCACAAATATTACTTTGAGACCCTGCTTTCAATTGTTTTGGGTTTATACCCAGAAATGGAATTGCTGGATCAAATGGTAATTCTCTTTCTTTCTTTTTTTTTGAGGGACCACCAAACTGTTTTCACAACAGGTGCATGATTTTACATTCCCACAAAAGTGTGTGAGGGTTCCAATCTCTCCACATCCTCACGAACACTTGTTTTCTGTTGTGTTTTCTGTTGTTGTTGGTTTTATAGTGGCCATCCCAATGTGTGTGCGGGGGTATCTCAGTGTGGTTTTGATTTACATCTTCCTAAAGACTAGTTAGTGATGATGGCCATATTTTCATGTGCCTATTGACCATTTACATGTCTTCTTTACAGAAATATCTATCCAAGTCATCTGCCCATTTTTTAATCAAGTTTTCTTATTGTTGATGAGTTTTAGGAGTTTTTCTTAATATATTCTAGATATTAATCCCTTTCCAGATGTATGATTTGCAAATATATTCTTCCATTCTGTGGGTTGACTTTTTACTGTATTGATGGTGTCTCTGGATGCGCAATTTCTTTTAATTTTCATAAAGTCCAATTTGGCTATTTTTCTTTTGTTGCCTGTGTCTTTGGTGTCTAAGAAATCATTGCCACATCCAATTTCACGTTTTCTTCCCAAGATTTTATACTTTTAGGTCTTATATATAGGTCTTTGATCTATTTGAGTTAATTTGTGTAAATGGTGTTTCTTCACTGATTTTTAAAAATTATTATTTCTGAGTCTGCCATTGGGATGTGACTAGTGTGCACTTTATTATATTTTTAACTTAAAAAAGAGAGATTAATCTTTTGGGCCAAATGAAGATTATAGTTTTGAACTCCTTTATCTAACTTCTAAAAGGATACTTCACCCACCACAAACAATTCTTCCAAAGGAAAAGATATTTTTCAATCAAATATTACATGCCCATAGTGAAAAATCAAAGACTATCAAAGGTTTATTATGGTACATGGGAGTCCTTTGCACCATCTTTACACCACTTCCCCACCCCCAATCCCAGAGACAACCACTACAATCATTTTTAGTAGTATATTCTGGTATTTCTTCTACTTCTTTTTAAGTACTCTGCTTAGAGTACTCTTTCTTGATTTATCCTATTGTCCTTTTGTTCTGGCAGAGATATGTACATCTCTCCCGTTCTCCTGATGTCTTCTCCATATTAAGTTACACATTTGTGGTACCGATAATCCACGTTCGTATTACTATGACTGTTAATTATATTGTTCATTATTGTACTACTCAGTGACTGCTGAGCCACACGTACTGTGACTGTATTTCCTTTCTCGTAACACTTGGTGTTTTACTTAATTACTTTCTTAATTTTCATTATCATACATTTCTATTAAACTACAATTTCTTTCACAAATTCTCCAACTGATCTATTTGCCCATCAAAACATTTCTCAATGTTCAAAATCAGTTCTTCAAGGTGTGTAAGACTATTTTCTAAATTAGAAGCCTCTCAAATGTAGCCATCAAGTACCAGCAACAATTTTGACCTTTTGCTCCCCAGGGTTGATGATACCTGGAACCTCCTTCCTCTCCTTCTGGCATTGGACCCTTGTGTGCTGAACCTCTTCTCTTGCTCTTTTGTGACTCATTTCAGCCTTTGGCTGGTTTCTAACTTTTTGAAAAATTTCTCATCTTTATTCTTTTTTTTTTTAAATTTAATTTTATTATGTTATGTTAGTCACCATACAATACATCATTAGTTTTTGATGTGGTGATCCACGATCCATTGTTTTGGTATAACACCCAGTGCTCCATGCAGTACGTGCCCTCCTTAATACCCATCACCGGGCTCACCCATCCTCCCACTCCCCTCCCCTCTAAAACCCTGTTTATTTCACAGAGTCCACAGCCTCTCATGGTTCATCTCTCCCTCCAATTTCCCCCCTCATCATTTTTCCCTTCCTTCTCCTAATGTCCTCCATGCTATTCCTTATGTTCCGCAAATAAGTGAAACTATATGATAATTGACTTTCTCTGCTTGACTTATTTCACTTAGCATAATCTCCTCCAGTCCCATCCATGTTAATGTAAAAGTTGGGTATTCAACCTTTCTGATGGCTGAGTAATATTCCATTGTATATATGGACCACATCTTCTTTATCCATTCGTCTGTTGAAGGGCATCTCGGCTCTTTCCACAGTTTGGCTATTGCGGACATTGCTGCTATGAACATTGGGGTGCATATGGCCCTTCTTTTCACTACATCTGTGTCTTTGGGGTAAATACCCAGGAGTGCAACTGTGGGGTCATAGGGTAGCTCTATATTTAATTTTTTGAGGAACCTCCACACTGTTTTCCAAAGTGGCTCTACCAACTGCATTCCCACCAACAGTGTAAGAGGGTTCCCCTGTCTCCACAACCTCTCCAACATTTGTTGTTTCTTGCCTTGTCAATTTTTGCCATTCTAACTGGTGTAAGGTGGTATCTCAATGTGGTTTTGATTTGAATTTTCCTGATGGCTAATGATGAAGAACATTTTTTCATGTGTCTGTTAGCCATTTGTATGTCATCTTCAGAGAAGTGTCTGTTCATGCCTTCTGCCCATTTTTTGACTTGATTATTTGTTTTTTGGGTGTTGAGTTTGAGAAGTTCTTTATAGATCTTGGATACCAGCCCTTTATCTGTAATGTCATTTGCAAATATCTTCTCCCATTCTGTGGGTTGCCTCCTAGTTTTGTTGACTGTTTACTGTGCAGAAGCTTTTTATCTTGAAGTCCCAAAAGTTCATTTTTGCTTTTGTTTCACTAGCTTTTGGAGATGTATCTTGAAAGAAGTTGTTGTGGCCAATGTCAAAGAGGTTATTGCCTATGTTCTCCTCGAGGATTTTGATGGATTCCTGCCCCACATTGAGGTCTTTCATCCATTTTTGAGTTTATCTTTGTGTATGGTGTTAGAGAATTCTCAAGTTTCATTCTTCTGCATGTGGCTGTCCAATTTTCCCAGCACCATTTATTGAAGAGACTGTCTCTTTTCCATTGCATATTTTTTCCTGCTTTGTATTTGACCATAGAGTTGAGGGTCCATATCTGGGCTGTCTATTCTGTTCCATTGGTCTATATGTCTGTTTTTGTGCCAGTACCATGCTGTCTTGGTGATCACTGCTTTGTAATATAGCTTGAAATCGGGCAACGTGATGCCCCCAACTTTGTTTTTCTTTTTCAACATTTCCTTGGCGATTCAGGGTCTTTTCTGATTCCATACAAATTTTAGGATTGTTTGTTGGAATTTTGATCAAGATAGCATTGAAGGTATAGATTGCTCTGGGTAGCATAGACATTTTAATACTGTTCTCATGTTTATTCTTTTAAGTTTTTATTTAAATTCCAGTTAGTTAACATACAGTGGAGAGTGCACTTGCTATGATGAGCACCGATTGTTGTACAGAAGTGCTAAATCACTGTATTGTACACCAGAATTTAATATTACACTCTCATCTTTATTTTTTAGTTTATCTAAAAAATCAGATATAGTATTGAAATTTCCATGTGCCCATTTTCTCTTTGTTTCTTAAAAAACAAAACAAAAAACATTCTATTATTTCACTGAGGGAATATACATTTTAATCTCTCTGAGAATATTACAGAAATTTTTCTTTTCAATTTTTTTCTCCTGATTTTTGTATTTTCTTTGTTATTTTTATGTTGTTGTTTTTTTTTAATTTGGCCTTTGTCTTTCAATTTGAAAGCTTTCCTTAAAGGTGATACTTGGTATCCATTCTTATTTAATTGCATGGCTCTACCAACCTGATTGGAAATCCTGGCTGAAAATAAGTCTGTCCAATAGTTAGTTTCATTCTAGCTGTGAAACAGTAAATTATCTGGAGCAATCAGTAAAGGATTGATCAAGAATACAGCGCTACATCAAAAAATAATGATGTATGGTGACTAACATAACATAATAAAATTAAATTAAATTAAAAAAAAAATACAGTGCTTGGGGTGCCTGGGTGACTCCGTGGTTAAGTGTCTGCCTTCTGCTCAGGTCATGACCCCAGGGTTCTGGGATTGAGCCTGCTCAGTGGGGAGCCTGCTTCTCTCTCTCCCGCTCCCCCTGCTTGTGTTCCCTCTCTCACTGTTTCTCTCTCTGTCAAATAAATAAATAAAATCTTAAAAAAAAAAAAAAAGAATACAGTGCTTGACCTGAAACCTAAGAGATGAATAGATGTTTGCCAGGAGGCCAAGGTAATGAGGAAAGGGAAAGCCATATATCTCCAGAACCTAGCACAGTGCCTGGGCCATAAGAAGCTTTCAATGACTATTTAATGAATGAATAAATATTATGGTGGCATGAAAGATCATGGTTTATTTAGGGAATTCTAAGAAATGTCCATTTTATTGTAATTCAGATTGGTTGACAATGAATTCTCTTAGCGTTCTTTTTCAAAATATATCTTATTCTTAATTCTTCACTCTTGAAGGATATTTTCATTGAATATAGAATTATAGGTTGACTTTTTTTCTTTTAGAACTTTAAAAATGCTATTCCATGGTCTTCTAGCCTACATAGTTTCTGATCAGCGGTTCATAGTTCTTTTGAATCATTGTTATGTGTATGTAATGTGTTATTTTTCTCTGGCAGTTTTCAAGATTTTCTCTTTATCTTTGATTTTCAGCAGTGTACTATGATGTCGCCTCTTTCTACTTATCTCAGTTGTGGTTTGCCGAGATTCTTGAATCTGAATTTGTCTTTAGCCAAATTTGAGAAGTTTTCAGTTATTCAGTCAAATATTATTGTTGATTCTCTCTTCTGTCATTCTAGAACTTCAAACATGAATTTTAAGTTTCTTGTTATTGTTCCACAGTCTATTCACATTTTTATTTTTTCTTCCCTTTCTTTCTTCTTTAGATTGGACAATTTCTATTCATGTGTCTTCAAGTTATCTGACTCTAATCTATCATTTCCTTTCTGCAACTTAAGTATATCCATCCAGTGAATTTTTATTTCATATATTGCATATTTTAGTTATAAAACTTCCCTTTGGTTCTTGTTCATATTTTCTATTTCTCCACTGAGATTTCCTATTTTTCATTCATCGTGAGCTTAATTTCCTTTGCCTCACTGAGTATAGTTACAATAGCTACTTTACAATCCCTATCATTCCAACTTCTTCATCACCTTGAGATTGACCTTTTCTTGGTTGTCTTTTTTCCTTAAGAATGGGTTCATTTTCCTGGTTCTTCCTATTTTTAGTAATTTTGGAGTGTATCCTGGACATCGTGAATATTATGCTGTGGAGCTTAGATTCTGTTATAATCCAAACAATGTTGTTGTTGTTGTTTTAAATTTAGCAGGTTAACAACTTGTTTTGACTCAAACGACAAACTTGTTCTTAACTGCAGTGGACAGTGACTCAAGCCTCAATTTAGTTTCTTATACTCACCTGTAAACCACACTGAACTGTCCTGCCCACACATGCCTTGCATGTAAGCCAGAGACTTGGGCTGAGTTTACAATAGATCCAGGGCCCGCATCTCTAACTCTTTCTTCTCCTGGATTCATCTTCACTTCTGAGTGGCTGTTGCTGGCCTGAGCCCTTTCTCAGGCCAGAAAGACAATGAGATTCTCACGGAAGCTCTAGCCACCCTGCACCGCACTGTGTTCATGGCCTTTTCTTAGGTGAAAACCAGAAACATGGGTGCCAACACCCTCTTACATATTTTGCTACTGTTTAAAATCCTGTTGGCATTTTTTATTCTTCAGAGATTTCAAGCAGTTGTTTTTATGTATTATGTTCAGAATTTGGGGTTTCTACAGGATGTTTAGTCTGTTTGAAGCTTTCTCTGCCATACCAGGGGTGAAAGTTGGAAAAACTTTTCTTTTTAAATAACATTTTGCATATTATTGCAAAAATTCAAACAATTACAAAGAAAGAGAAGCTCACCTAAAATCTCACCGTTCAAAGATACCCCTGTATGGTTTTGGTGAACATTTCTACAGACATCCCTCTGCGTGTGTGTGTGTAGCACTTTACCTTAATCCATTTATACTGCAGATATAGTTGAATAAGCTTGAATATACTTTCTTCACTTGATAATGTTAGAAAAACTTTTTATATTAAAAAGTATATATAATAATTTTTAAATACTGTTTTACATGTTCTCATTTTCTTTTATTTATATACAAAGAGGGATGAAAAGGCAAAAGCCATAAAAAAATGTACTCTCGGGCACCTGGGTGGCTCAGTTGTTAGGTGTCTGCCTTCGGCTCAGGTCATGATCCCAGGGTCCTGGGATCGAGTCCCACATCGGGCTCCCTCCTTGGCGGGAAGCCTGCTCTCCCTCTCCCACTCCCGTTGCTTGTGTTCCTGCTCTCGCTATCTCTGTCTCTGTCAAATAAATAAATAAAATCTTTAAAAAAAAATGTACTTTCACTATTCTTTGTTTCTCATTCTTTTACTTATTTCACAAATGCTCATCAAGAACCTACTATTTCCCATTCACTGTCATGGTCACAAGTAATAGAGAAGGACTCCTAATGGAGAAATTCAGAGTAAAAACAACCAAAGAAATAAATTATAATTTAATATGGTTGTCAGTGGTATATAGAGTGGCTACAAAATCCTCTTATGTGATATTGCATCTCAATGGCAGTTAAAGACCTTGTCAAGCTAACCGGGGTATATGCAGGGCTTTAGGGGAAAAGCCACCACCTCAGACCAGCCGCCCGCAGGGAGCAACAGTGAGCTCCTAAAGCTTCAGGATAAGACAGTGGTGGCCCCTCTCTTGCTGTGGTCAGGGCATGAGGACCCAGCCTGGTAGTTGTGGCTTATTGGATGTGACATGACTTGCTAAGTGATCCTCCTATCCAATCTTGAGCACTTGGCTATCTTTGTGAGGCATTGTGGGAGACCAACGGACAAGAAGTCAGTCTTGGACAGAGTAGCTCTCATAGCTCAGCCTAAAGCGAGAATTAAGGAATGCTTAATGACTTCCTTCAGCATAACATTTATGTTCAAAAGAATGGAGGAAATTTTAAAATTTAAGCAGATGATAAGTAGAGTGTAAGAAATAATTTCCAATTAGATAAGGATTTTGTGATCATTCTGTAGAAAATAAAACAAAGCAATGAGACAATGAGTGATGTGGGGAAATGGGGTGATTGTATTCTTGTGTTATTTTATCTAGAATCAGTAAGGAGGTTTCTTTGAGGCAAAACATGAATGATACAATAGGCAGCCATGTCAAGGTCTGGGGGGAAAGTGCTCAGGTGGAGTGGGCGTTCTGAGGGAACATAGGCCATGCAAGGCCGGGCAAGGACCCACTTAGAAATAGTGGTAGTGATGCAGGGGACAAGGGGCTGTGGCTGCCAAGTGGACACAGCGAGGTGGGATCACAGTGAGGTTATGCTTTATACGAAGAGACAAATGACTTTCTGTAGACTGGACATGGAGGATGCAGACAAGAGGGACCAAGGCAGCTCACAAGTTTCCCCATCTGAGCAGCTGGGAGTATTGTGTCTTGAAATGGGAATGAATGAACAAGGTCATGGGGCTGGCTTGGGTGGGGTGGGTGTTGGAAAATCAATGATTCTGTTTCAGACTTGCTCAGAGTGGCATGTTTCTTCTTCTTTTTGTTTGTAATTGCTAGGTCCACATTGCTTCATGATTGCAAATTGCATTTCTCTGTCATCAGACTCTCAGGAAATGCCAATAGTTATGACAGTTGAGGTAGATGGAAAAAGTAAAAACAAACACTAAGAAAGCAAATCCAGACAATTTATTTTGGCAAAGTGGCATCTCAAGGAAACATTACTTTCTGACAGTACTTCAAACAAGAACAACTGAGTGCATGTTGGGTAATCCCGTTTTCAAATCAGGACACATGTATAACTAATTTAATTGGCTAAAATGATTCTGAATGTATCAAACATCTACCAAATTAGCAGATGTGTATAAAAGTTGAAAAAAATCTATTTTAATTTACAATAAGCATTTCCTCAAAATGGAATGTAGTTACGCTGATGTAAAGCCATGTTTGTTATTCATAGGGTCACTCCTTTGAAAAAGTGCCTAGGTGAATGCCACCTTTCAGGCTGGACAGGGTTGGCAGCAACCCCCTCCCCCTTGAGATGTGCATGTGGTCCCTCTGGCACAGCAGGCCCCGTGCTGGCTCCTGTAACCTTGATCGTTCCTCGGCTCAGTAGTTTCATGACCATCTTCCCAATCGACCCTTTCGGATGCACCATGAGCTCCAGGGATGAGGTCTGTGAAGATAAGAACTTCTGAGATGAGTGATGCCTCGAATGCCGGGAATATCCCAAGCTACCTGTCCTTTCTTCTGCTATCCCCCACACTCTGTTGGGTCTGGTCTGGTTCTCACATCCTGCAGGAGTGAGTTTTACTTAATGGTACTTGCACACCATTTTTGTCATTTTCTCTCCTGTTCCACAGAGCTTTTCTTATCACCCAGCACTAATGGCCATGAAATCCATGTTCGAAAAATCACAGCACTGTAACAGAGGAAAAACCAACTTGTTTTAAATTAAAGGAGTAATGCTACATAATTTACTACCTTGAGGGATTTTAGTGAAAGGAAACCCTTCTGGCCAATAAATCTGATATTCTTCCTTAAAACTTTAGCTTTCCAAAATCTTTAACAAATAGGACTTCATGGAGGTGGGGTAGCTGTCTTTCACAATGCTGTTCTGGGATATATTAGTTATAGCCTTTGACTAGTGAAAGAAGTAAATCAAAGTTAGACTTTTGCAAGGACATTAAACTTTTTTTTTTTTTTTTTTAAGTGCAGAGAAAATTTGGAAGAGACTGTTTCCCCACAGACCCTGCTGCCTTGGAATCTTCCCTCCACTGGAATATTCAGAAAGGATGGTGAAATTTTCCTTTCTATTTTTTCATCAATTTCAAAACAATGGTTAATCATTTTAATGTAATATTCCCTAAAAATATGACTAGTGGTTTTGAACATTGTAGTTGAAATTTGAAAACAGCTGCATATCAACAAATTAAACTCTAAGTTCCAAGGTTTAAGTCTGATTTCAACACATTTCCACGCTGGAATGGATGCTTAATACTGCAGTTGAATATTTGACTTTTCAGAAACATAAACAATGACATTTTTCTTGCAGGAGCGTGTAGTCCCCCAAACACTGAATGTGCAGCTATGTAGAAAAGTCACGTGGACGTTTTATGGATCACAGATGCCTGCCAGAGGGAGCCCGGCTTCAATGCCACACAAGGAAAACTTCCTAGTAGTTCGACTTAACAGAGGCCATGAACTGCCTTGACAGGCAGCGTCTTTCCTCCCCCTGAAATTGCTTTAGGAAACCCTGAGATGTGTGCAGCAAATGAGAAGCCTACCAGGGTAACCTTACACAAGTACTGGGCTAAGTTCCAGTTACATTTCATTGACCTTTGTTTAGAAGGGAAAGAAAAATCCGTGTGACTTTTGTGATAGTACTTAATACACTGATGTTGATGTCACGTCTCCCACTCTATGAAGATACCCAAATGAAATTTCTTATAGTTCTTCGTAAATAAATGGAAAATAAAACCCTACACATTTTAGAATGAAAATTCAAGTTTTATAGTTCAGAGTTCTAATACTGGAATCTTTTCCAAAGTTTAACAATTTATGATTTACCTAAATATAAAAATAAAATTTAAAACTTCTATTAAGAGAACAAAAAGACAAGCCATGGAATGGGAGAAAATATTTGCAAAACATATCTAAGAAAGGAGCTGTATCTAAAATATACAAAGAACTCTTAAAACAACAATAAGAAAACAGGTAACTCAATTGAAAATGAACCGATGCCTGGAAAATATGCAAAGGTAGGCAGATGACAGATAAGCACATGAAAAGATACTCCACATAAGTTGTCACCAAGGAAATGCACACTAAAGCAGCAATGAGCTAGCCCTCCACGCCACAGGAATGGCTGAGATCCAGGCCGTGGACACCACAGGCGCTGGCGAGCAGGGAGCTCTCTCGTCGCTGGTGGGAATGCAAAGTGGTGCAGCCGCCGTGGACGAGAGTTGGCCGTCTCTCACAAAGCTCGGACACATTTCTCATATAATCTAGTAATTGTGCTCATATTTAACCAATTGAGTTAAAAAGTTATGGCCACACAAAACCTGCAGACAAATCTTTAGAGGAGATTTATTCATAATTTCTGAAAACTAGAGGCGAGGGAGATGTCCATCAATAGGCGAATGGATAAACAAAGTGTGGTACACCCATGTAACAGAGTATCTCTCAGCTGTAAAATAAGCTCTGAATTCACAAAAAGACATGGAGTAACAAAAATGTATATTACTAAGGGAAACAAGACAATCTGGGAAGGTCACATACTATATGATTCCAACTATATGACATTCTGGGAAAGCCAAAACTATGGAAACATTAAAATGATCAGTGGTTGCCAGGGGATTGTAGTCAAACTAAAAATGGGCTACAATTCCTAGCCAGCAGCACTTATGTACATGGAGACAGTGGGGAAATTTATTCCAAATACAGGTTTTAACTGGCAACATTCAATGATTTCATCGATGCTAAAGTTTAAAACACACTTGAAGAGCACAAGTTTTTTAATCTGTTATTACAGACATGCCCAGGGTTACAGACTAAATTATTAGAGAAATTACTGATTCATAACTTTTTTGTGTGTGCTTTGCATCTCCTTTCCCATTCTCCAACCCATTTCCCAAAGGCCGGGATATATTTGTATAGATTAGGGCTTTCTGTCACACACACACACACACACACACACGGATTTGGAGGGTTTAAATGGGAAAAAAAATTTGCTTGTGTGACTCTCAGCAAGGTCCTTCCTGAGGAGATCTGGAGTCCTCTAAAGTATTAAGCTGCACTATCTAATGGGAAAGCAAAATGAAGGTCCTGGGGTGGTGTTTGCCAGAAGAGAGGCATGCATATCAAGGCTCCTAGTACTCTAAGCCCTTGTCCAGTGCAGGCCCAGCATCTGACTGCCGCGAAGTCTTGCAAGGCGCATCCCTCCCACAAGACCAGGGGCAGCACCCAAACAGTGAAGGGCCACCACCTGGCGGGTGTAGCAAGGAGAAGGAACAGCCAGGAGGGCTCGCAGAAGTGGGTCCTGCCAGTTTGCTGTGAGTCACACAAGTGTCCAGTGTTCTGTTAGAGAATGTGAAGAGGAACCCCCGTGAACTTGAATTTTCCTCATCTTGATATGTGGAAGCTTCTGCTATGTATAACTTAATTTATATTTAAAAAAAAGAAATATAATCCTCATGCATTTAGACATTGTGGAATGGTTAATGATTGTAATCTGGATGTTCTTGATTCTGAGATCCTAGTAACTGAAACTTCACGACCGATGAACTTATATTTTTCAGAGCAATGAGAGACCACATCACAGTAAGTGCAGAACAGCAGTTGTAAGATGTGTTGTGACTTCAGAAATATGAAAATATGAAAAACTATGCCCTAGAATGGGGGAAATAAAGTGGTTAAACTATTTTAGGCAGAGTTTAAATATAAAATGTGTAAGTTATGAAGCTCCTTGAAGTTTCCTGAATACATTTTGAAAACCACTGGCTCAGATGAAGTCAGAGGCACTCACCCTCTCAAATATCCCTGATCTACTTGGGTAATTTACCTTTCTCTGGGAACCCGTGTGAACGGAGGCAGGTGAGTCTAACAGAAGAGGAGGGGTCCTCCTGGGAACCTTGAGCACGTCCCTTTGGCTCTGGGACCCCGGCCACCAGAGGGCCCCCTGCCACCGCCGGGGAAGGACGTGCCCCACCCTGGGAACATGGTCACACGAGCCTTCTCGAATCCACGGGCACAGCACACAGCAATAAAGGGTGAGAGGAAGAAAAGTGTGCTTAGCATGTTGAGAGCTAGCATTCATTATTAGCCTTAGCAAAGAAATTCACGCAGAAGGATGGAATACCACGTGGTATGAGAGAAAGAACAGGAAACTATTAAATAGAAAATCAGGTTCTAGTCTCAATTTAACCACTTAAAAAAAATTCTGAAGCTCGGTTTGCTCTTCTGTGGAAGGGCAGCAGTGAGAGTTACCCTCTCCCCCGTTTTCTACTTACAAAGCTCCATTACTTTCCTGCCCAGCTAGATGTTAAAGAGGAACAATACGGTAAGTAATCTGGTCATTTTCTTTCACCCCAAAACTTCAAGAAAACGAGAAAAATATAGGAATTCCCAAATAATTTTTCTTCAAAATACAATATCTATATTTATATAGATAAAAAGAGTCCATTTTGTCTCAAAGATTTGGTGGCACTGCAAGGATGGTACTAAAACACAGTTACATGGTTTCTTCAGAGAAAACATTAGATCAAAATTTGATAGATTTAGAATAGATTTAAAACAAAGCAGAGGCTAAATAATTAATTATTCCCTTATCATCACTTTCAGGAAACTCAGGAAGTTAGTGCCTTAAGATGTTCAGATTGTCCCAAAAAGTTGAGTTACTGAATATTTCTAAACTTTTTTTCCGTGCTTTGCTATTAGTTAGAAGAAAAAGCCTTCCAAGTTAATGATGATAGACCAAGGGGCGCCTGGGTGGTTCAGCTGGTTAAGCGTCCTACTCTTGGTTTCAGCTCAGGTCATGATCTCAGTCAGCGTCTTGAGACGGAGTCCCGCGTCTCTGCTTGAGATCCTCTCCCTCTGCCCCTCCCCGCACTCGTGCTCTTGTGCTCTCTCGCTCTCTCTCTCTCTCAAATAAATAAATGAAATAAATCTTTTTTAAAAATAAGATGTTAGACCAAATGCTCACACGTGTCATCCTTCCCTCCCCGGAAACCATTTCTGTTACAGTGTAGCACAGCTGAAAAGGAAGCCAGGGCTTGGAGCATCAGAGGCCTGCGGAGTTGAGCCACAGAAGGCTGGGCCCTGAGATGGCAGGGCCCTGGCCTAGAGGAGAACACAGACAACTACCCGAAATAGAGGGATCACGTAAAATCTGTATTCCAAGTGGTGCGCCCCGTTACCCCACCTCAGCCCTCTCTGCTACTAGGACGGAGGACACCAGCAAGCGAGCCCCTGCCTTCCAGCAAGAAGAGAAAGAACTTGTTTTGAGAGAAAGGACACAGACTAGACCAAAGACCTCACTTTCCGACGTTCAGGAAGTCTCCAGCACCACGATGGACTGCTATTAAATTATCCCACGGAAGCCCCTGAACAAGCCTTACTAATGATAACACATTCTGTTCACCGTTTTAAGGGAACACTATTAGGATCACCAGACATTTAAGGGAAACTGCTTCCAGGGAAAAGGACATGAACATAAACCAGCTGATAGGATTATTCTCAAGAAACTGAGCCCCTAGCAAAACGAGACGCAAGCAGCATTCATGTGTTCCTGTTCATTTAGGCACCATTTAGGGCTTCAGCCAGGCAAATACATCACTTTGAGATATACATATATATATTAAGATTTTATTTATTTATTTGACAGAGACACAGTGAGAGAGAGAACACCAGCAGGGGGAGTGGGAGAGGGAGAAGCAGGCTTCCCGCGGAGCAGGGAGCCCGATGCAGGGCTCGATCCTAGGACCCTGGGATCATGACCTGAGCTGAAGGCAGACGCCTAATGACTGAGCCACCCAGGCGCCCCTCACTTTGATATATTTTTAATTAGGAGGACAAACCATATGAAATCACCACTCGTATAGGTAAAAATAGTCTAATATTACCAATTTCACATGTTCAACATAACAACTTTAAAAAAAAATAAGGATAGAATTAACTCAATATCTAGGCCAGCAATCAAGGAAGAAACAAGGAGTGGAGGATTTTAAAATCATGTAAGAATAGCAAGATCTGAGCTTTAAAGTTTACAAAACAGGCTGATATACGGTGTCTTGTTTGACCATTAAACAACTATGTAATTATAATTATTATTAATATATTTAAAAATCTAACTATTGAGAAATCCAAGACCAAATAAATGAAGCTACCTGCTGGAACACAGCTTTTTTTTGGCAAGTAATTAGTGGAGATGGGACCAGAGCTCTAGATGACTGACTCCATGCCCTTGACTTCCATTACCCGAAAGTAATGGGGCAAGATGGGAACTTGGGGCACCGGGAGACAGAGGCGGCGGGGAGGGCATAGTAAGGGACAATATGCAAACAGGGGTGAAAGAAGCCTGAAACACAGGAGCTTATGTTCATGGAGCCAGAACTTGCACGAATCCATGTAATTAAGAGAGCCTTGTGCTGGCAGCAGACTCTTGAACTGACCCAGGGGAAAAACACACATGACACTGATTCCAAGAAGGATAAAGTTGAGATATTCCAGATGTGAAGCAATTAAACCCTCACTTGGAAAGAATGACCCACATAACTGCAAAATGTCCATGTTAAGAAATTAAAACGTATATACCCACATAAAAATACAGGAAAGAAAACACTCTGGTCAGATTTCTGGAGACTAAATCAGCAAACGTGCCACACATACATGCACCCCCACACATCTGGACAGCCGTGCAAGCACAAGCACGCACACATACACACAAGCACGCACACACTCGCACACGCACACGTGTGTGCCCGTGTGTGTGCTCACAATGTGAATACACGCATGCACATACATACCCGCAAACATGTACACACACCCACAGTGAGCCATGCAAAACAAGGTCAAACAAGGCACTTGGGCTGCTGGGGGTCTGCCCTCGGCAGGAGGATTGTTATCTCCCTGTCCTCCTGTTCTTGTCTAGAAATGAATCCCGTTCACACACTAAGGCCTGTGCTTGCTGAAATCGATTCAGCTCCCTTTGGAGCCAAAGGACACCTGTGTGACTCATGAGACCTGATCTCATTTTCTCTTTCACAGGAGGCTCTAGGACAGACAGTAGGCAGTGGATGGATGGAGATGATGCCTGGAGAGTCACTCCAGTATGCCCTAGTACCCACTGTGTACAAATATTCACGGGGGGATGAAAGAACCGTCTGCAAACCGAGACTGCACGGGGTGAACTTTCCTGCAACTCAGAGCAGGGGAAGGCGGACGTCTTCGAAAAAGTCCCACCACCTGTGTTGACGCGGCTGTGCTGAGGCTTACAGGAATTCCGCATTCCCTCCCACCTGTAACCCTCACACTCCGCTGGAGAAAGAGCAGTGACTTGGACTATGGCTCCTCTCTCCCTCCCCCACAGAGCAGGTGGCTGGGGCCCTGTGAGGCCAGAATGTCAGCGGAGATGCTCACCCCTCCTCTGGGGAAAGGGGATCCCAGCCCATGGTCAGGCTAGTCCAGGCCCTCCTCCAGGCCCCCCTCCAGGCCCCCCTCCAGACCCCCCTCCAGGCCCTCCTCTAGGCCCTCCTCCAGGCCCCCCTCCAGGCCCTCCTCCAGGCCCCCCTCCAGGCCCCCTTCCAGGCCCTCCTCCAGGCCCCCCTCCAGACCCTCCTCCAGGCCCCCCTCCAGGCCCCCATCCAGACCCTCCTCCAGGCCCCATTCCAGGCCCCCCTCCAGACCCTCCTCCAGGCCCCCCTCCAGGGCCCCCTCCAGGCCCTCCTCCAGGCCCCCCTCCAGGCCCCCCTCCAGGCCCTCCTCCAGGCCCCCCTCCAGGCCCCCCTCCAGACCCTCCTCCAGGCCCCCCTCCAGGCCCCCCTCCAGGCCCTCCTCCAGGCCCCTCTCCAGGCCCCTCTCCAGGCCCTCCTCCAGGCCCCCCTCCAGGCCCCCCTCCAGACCCTCCTCCAGGCCCTCCTCCAGGCCCCCCTCCAGGCCCCCCTCCAGGCCCCCCTCCAGACCCTCCTCCAGGCCCCCCTCCAGGCCCCTCTCCAGACCCTCCTCCAGGCCCCCCTCCAGGCCCCCCTCCAGGCCCTCCTCCAGGCCCCCCTCCAGACCCTCCTCCAGGCCCCCCTCCAGGCCCCCCTCCAGACCCTCCTCCAGGCCCCCCTCCAGGCCCCCCTCCAGGCCCTCCTCCAGGCCCCCCTCCAGGCCCCCCTCCGGACCCTCCTCCAGGCCCCCCTCCAGGCCCCCCTCCGGACCCTCCTCCAGGCCCCCCTCCACACCCCCCTCCAGGCCCTCCGGGGTCACGGGGCAGCTTCTCTTCTGCGCATTGATTGAAGGCACACCGGAGACGGTCACCAAACCTGTGCTCTGACATCCAGCTTCGCCTAATCGCTTCAGATTTATCATTCCAAGTTAATACAAACTTCTTTGATCTTTCAAATGATCTGTTTGGAAATGTGTAAAAACAAAACAAGTTGAAATTCTGTGATTTCCAAGAAAAAGCAGTCAATATTAGCAGACAGCCCTTGTGACCTAGGGTGAAGCTCACATGCACTTCACACTGCCCACCTTGTAGAATAAAGAGCAGGACAGGCTCTTTGTTGTTCCTCTTCTAAACTTTGTGAACATCAGCAAGTCCTCAGGCTGCTCAGTTCTTCTTTTGGAAAAAAGGAGGTGCCATATGCTGGATTCTAGATCCTGGGAAGATGGATCCAAGCAAAGGTCATAGAGCACATTAACTAAAATGTGCAGTCCTGGGGATTAGTGTTGATTATTTTTAGATATCATGACCTTGGCTTTATTGACACCTTATATTAAACAGACCTTACTTGCCAAATGCCACAGGACGCAGCGCTGTGGAAGTTCCTGTGCGCTGACGCTGGAGGGTAAGCCAGACGGCAAGACAAGGAGAGAGAAGGTCCTAGCACGGAGCAGCCGCCCCGAGAGCCTGTAAATTGACGGGGCGCCATTCTTTCTTGTAGAAATGTGTTTGGATTTTAAAGATTTTTGCTACATTTTCTTATGTAAGCTTTATATACTGCAAGGTCTTAATTAAAGATTTTAAAATGTTGAGTAAAATGCTCACCAGTCTAGATTGTAATATATATAATAAACCTGTCATATAATTTATTTTTTAAACAAGCTTCTTATACAAATTGCCCATGGAACTTTTATTTAGAATTTAAGGTCATTTGGGGCTTAAGGTAATGTAAACAAAATTCTCCAAAATGCTAGGGTCCTTTTTTGGGGTGTTGCATTCCTATAAACCATAATCAAGCCAGGTTTTGTCAGCTATTGGAAAAACAAATCTTTCTTGGTCTGGGAGACCAAACGCCTCAGGCTATGCCAGAGGAAGTTTTCATTACTGAGTCATAAATTCCTAAATGCAGTGTATTCTAGAAAAACAGACACACCTTTAACATCAACATTTTGATCTGACAAAGGCCTCAAATATTTCTCTTGCAATAAAAGTTACAAAAAGATGACCTTGATTCAAAGAAGAAACTTGTGGAAGATCTGTGCTCTCTCAGTGTCCTTGGCTTATTGAGCATGTGAAACAGAGCATGTCCATCAGGAAGCAGCTGGACTTGAGCAGAAAGAATCCAGAGCCCCTTTCCACCTGTACTAGGTTCCAGAAAGTGGGCATACTTTTCCAAACTTCGATTTTCTTCCAGTTAACAGAAAATAACAATATTTACCTGTTAGGGCCAATGTGTGGATAAAATGTGTTGCCTGGTGAGGTGCCTAGAATGATGTTTGACCCAGAAAGAGAAATCAATACATTGATTCATTCAGTACCAGGTGCTGGGTGAGAAAGGGCAAAGGCAGAAAGTACTACAACTTCAGAGAGCCACACACAATTCCCTACAGCAGTGTGCCAAGAGTGCTTGAGGAGAGGTGTGACTGTGGGAGCAAGCAGGAGTCAGATCCAGACGGGCCCGGCATGCAATACCCACTGCTGAATTTCACGATTCTGGATCCCGTCTTCCTGTGATCATCTGTGCACATCCGCAACCCTGTAAACATCCCTCATTTCCTTCATTGACCTAAGAGCCACTTAAATACGGGGACAGCCCACCAGGCCTCATTCAAGAATTCCCTAAATGCTTTCAGAGTAAGAGAATAAATGGGATGAATTAGTAGGCACAACTCAATGCAGAGACATATCAACTGTCTCAGAAGCATCAAGGTGTTTGGAGTGTGAGTCCCGAGTGGGCCCTTGCTGTGCAGCATGCTCCGTGGGAGACGCTTCCAGCCCAAGTCTCCGTAGTTCCATGCACACTCTCACTGTTCACACGACAACATGCTTGTCTTTACACATCAAGCTAAGTAAACGACCCATGAATCTAATTGAAGATGAGGTAGAGGCAACTAGGGACCCTACATAGTTTAGTTCTATAAAACTCCCATTGCTTTGTTTCCCATTGCTTGTTAACAGGAAAACAAACACAGTAGTATATCTTTCAAAGAAAATGTGCACATTATTTTACTGTTTCTAAATAGTCACTGTTCTTTACTGGGGAAGCGAAACACCGAGTATGATTTGTATTCCAATCCCTTCAAGAAACTGAATGCAGATTATTCTAAAGAAGATTCTATTTGAAAGTGTTATTAGTTTTCATTTTGTTGCTTTTTGTAACATAAAGCACACATGATCCAGCTGACCTGGGATGTGTGGTGGCCTCAGCTCCCGAGTAGTTACTAAGTTTTATTAGAAGCTCACTGGAGATGGGCAGTCAGAACTGACTGAATCTTTCCTGGGGTAGGCAGCCTCTGAGATGGTCCCTAAGTGATCCTGTCTCCTGTTATTCCTGCCTTTGTGTAAACTCCTCTCAGGGTGGGCTGAACCTAGTGACCTACTTTAATAAACAGAATGTGGCAAAAGTGAGGGCAAGTTCCTTCCAAACTGAGGCTGCAGAAAGACTCTGGGCTCCATCTTGCTTGTGCTCTTCCATTCTCTTGCTTGCTTGCTCTGATGGACGCCAGCCATCATGTTGCGAGCTGCCCTCTGGAGAAGCCTATGTGTCAAGAAACTGAGAGGGGCGACTGACAGATAGCCAGAAGGCATTGAGGCCCTCGGTCCAACAGCCCCAGTGGAAGCGAATCCTACCAACAACCTCAGAGTGAGTGTGAAAGCGGACCCTCAGCCAAGCCTTCGGATGGGATCACATCCCTGGCTGAAAATACGGTGGCAGATTTGGGCAAACCCAGGGGTGAAAGCACCCAGCTATGTCACCCCTGGATTCCTAAAGCACAGAAATGTTTGTTGTTTTAATCCACTAAGCTTTAGGGTAATATATTATGTAGCATTAGATAACAAATATATTCCTCCACCCTTAGTTCTCACCATTAAGAAACATCTGCCAAAGTATCTAGAGACACAGTGACCCAGTATCTCCAACTTAACTCTCAAGTGGTTCAGAAACAATAATATGCACATATATGAAAATATATAAAGATATATGAAACAATAAGCAAATGGGGGGAAATGTACACAACAGGTGTAAAAGGACAAATTGTAGGTGATAGTTCCTTCTACTATTCTTAGAATTATTTCAACTTACATCACAATAAAAAATTACCAATAAGGTCAATAAAAAAGACCAGTTTAAGAAGGGAATGGTTAAAAATTATAAAAGTGAATATTAACAGTTGTGTGAATAAACAAAAAATACAAAAACAATAAAAGTCACCAGAAAACAAAATTTTTGTAACTATGTGAGGTGATGAATGATACATAGACATACTTCAAACATCATTTCACAATGTTTGCAAATATCAAATCATTAATTTGTCCACCTGAAACTAATATGTTATATGTCAACTATACCTCAATAATACTAATGTAATTAAAAAAATTTTAAAGAAATCACATTAAAAAAACAAGTGAGCTTTTATTCTTTGATTAGATATGAGTATGTTACAGCATATGGAATCCTGTGGCTGGTATATCAAAGGTAACAAGATTTTGAAAACACTGCACCATTATCTGGTCCATAGTAATAATAGCTATTAAGAAAAAAACCTGACTTGGGGCACCTGGGTGGCTCAGTCTCTTAAGCCTCTGCCTTTGGCTCAAGTCATGATCCCAGGGTCCTAGGATCAAGCCCTGGGTCAAGCTCTCTGCTCGGCAGGGAGCCTACTTCTCCTTCTCCCTCTGCCGCTCCCCGTTTGTGCTCTCTCTCTCTTTCTCTCTGTCAAATAAATAAATAGAACCTTAAAAAAAAAAAAAAAATCTGACTTGCATAAATAAAGAAAAATTGTACAAAAGCATCAGACAGTGTTATTTTATAAATAAATTATTAGTTTTAGCTTGGAAAACCTAAAAAACCTCTGGGAAACACATGGATATTAGCTATTTCAACTACTTCTTTGTTTATTGGAGGTATTTTTATGAACAAAAATGTATTCACCTTTATACCCATTCCTATATAATTCTATCAGCAGCATGCCCCTGTGATTTTTTTGAAAACATATCTTACTGGGAATACATATGTCTACTGATGTTAAACACATTTATACAACTTTGTTAAAGAGTTTGTTAATATATATCAGAAGTTTTAAAATATAACCTTTGACTTAGTATTTTAGCAGTTTCTCTGCCCATGTGGGGTGCTACAAGAAAATCCTAAACACAAAATTGTACGTGACAGTGTTAAATGGAACAGCAAAAGCCTGTAAATAATCTATACGTATAACTACAATAAATTATTTAAAAGTGGGAAAAACCTGGGGAAATACTAAAATCTAAGAAACAATGTATAAAATAGTAATGCTCAGTGTAATTTCAATCACTTTTTATTTCATATAAGACTATAAGAAGAAACACTATTTTTTTTCTTAATACTATCACATATTTCCAAATCCGCCTGTGAAAGTTTCATGGTCATGTGTCTATATGCTATACACAGTACAATGTGCATGTGCTAAAGAACACACAGTGATGAGCAATACTTCAGTATCTTGTAGGAGAAATGAGAATGGCGTATCTGATATGTTCTTTAATAATTAAGACAATTAAGAAGACATGTCATTTGTGTTAAAAAAGTTTGGTAAACTATAGACTTAATTAGCTAAAGTGGACACGAGGGAAAAATTAAAAAGAGTTTTTGTTGTCATTTTTAAAGAATATGCGTTTGTGCCAAAATTCAAGAGCAATTACATAGAGTTTATTTTTCTAAGAATATTTATAAATGGTCTAGAGATGTTTTATTTTTATATTCTTAGAACATGGTGCACATGTCAAATGTAATTGAAATAATACTAAGTTAGTGGTTTTACAAACAAATTGTACTTCCCTGTTGGCTTCAAACCACTTGCTGATAAGATTTTTTTAGGTAAAAATGAAGTTTAAATTCCTCCACAACATCAGAATTTTCTCTCGGAGTCATTTGTATCCTGTAGTTTAAGCAGTGGAGAATCTTGTGGGCTGTCTTTCTTCTATCTTTCTTACACGGGGCATACAAGACCCCCACTCCAGTGCACAACATTGCTTGGGTAAGAAAGGAAGCCACAATCTTTAGCGTCCTGGGCAATATCCAGACCAGCAATCCCAGTGACACCACCGTCACCACAAGGACCATGTGACTCTTAGCCAGGGTGTTCTGCCCTCATTCCCAGATGCCAGGGTCTGCAGACACGCTTGTCAAAAGGGGCATCCAGCAGGTGGAGGGCAGCACCCCACCCCACACAGAACAGCCTGCACCACAAAGAATTATTCAGGTCAAAATGTCAGCAGTGCTGAGGTTGAGAAACC
Source organism: Halichoerus grypus (assembly GCF_964656455.1). Lineage (NCBI taxonomy): Eukaryota > Metazoa > Chordata > Mammalia > Carnivora > Phocidae > Halichoerus > Halichoerus grypus. The sequence goes on from NC_135721.1 coordinate 155,821, forward strand.
CTGAATTAAATGAAACCTCAAAATGATATGGGTTTTTCTCTCTCTTTTTTTTTACACTTGTGTATACTCACTAATATCAGATGACAGACTAGTCATATGCCTCTCTTAAGGGAAGAAAATCACCAGCTTTCTTCATTAACCTAATTGTGTGGTAATTGTGTGATTTAAAAGCACATTTGCTTCAGCAGCAACAACAACAAAACAAATAATCTGGTTAAAAAGGACAGAGGACTTGAACAGACATTTCTCCAAAGAAATATGCAAATGGCCAATAAGCACAGGAAAGTGTGCTCAGCATCATGAATCATTGAAGAAATTCAAATAAAAAAAAACACAATGAAAGATCAGCTGACACTCGTTAGGGTAATGATCAGAAGAATAGAAAATATCAAGTGTTGGCAAGGATGTGGAGAAATTAGAACCATTTGCACTGTTGGTGGGATTGTAAATTACTGCAGCCACTGTGGAGAACAGGATGGAGGTTCCTCAGATCGTTACAGATAGAACTACCATATGATCCAGCATCCCACTTCTGGGTATGTACCCAAAAAAATTCAAGGCAGGATCCCCAAGACACATCTGCACTCCCATGTTTTCACTGCAGTGTTATTCACAAGAGCCAAGAGGTGCAAACAACCCCCAGGTCCATTGACAGATGAATGGATAAAGAAAATGTAGTCTGAACATACAATAGAATATTGTTCAGCTTAAAAAAAAAAGAAAGAACTTGCGACGCATGCTACAACACAGTTAAGCCTCAAGGATCTTATGCTAAGTGAAATAAGCCTGTCACAAAAGTACAAATGCTGGTGATTCCACTCAAACATTACAGAAACCCAAAATAGAAAGGTGATTGCCCAGGGCTGGGGAGGGAAGGGATGCAGAGTGTTTGATGGGCATTGAGCTTCAGTTTTGCAAGATGGAGAAGCTCTAGAGACGTGCTGCAGAGCAATGTAGGTAACACTCCTTAACTGTGCACTTAGAAATGCTTAAGGTTACGTTTAATGTCCTGTGATTGTAATAACAATTAGAAATGAAATTTAAAGTTTTTAAAAAGTACACGTGCTCACCCACTCGTGCGGCATAATCTCCCAAACCAGGAGAAGCTTGGATCTCAGGTGCAGGGCCCTCAGTGGGACTGAGGACATCTGCCCCACAACCTCATTTGTAGATTTTCTGTCACTGCCTGTTCTGCCAGATGACAGCCAGCTTTCCTCTGCTCTATTCACACCTGTTTTTATCTGCCTCCCCTCAAAACCCCATGCCACAGCCCAGCCAGCCCCTCCTGCTGGAACTCACAGAAGCAAACCTATCGAGTTGGTGCGGGAGAGCAGCCCGTTGTGCAAGGCTCTCCTGGAAGCAGGATCACTGCTGGAATAAAGGAATAAACAAAGGAAAGATAGCACTGTTTTCTCAGCAAGAGAACTCAGGAGGAAAGCAGGAACATTGAGTATAAGTTTTACACCTACCTGTTCTAAGGGCTTCTTCATAACCTGTGAGAATCCTGGTGGCGAAAACTGTCACGAGTCTTGCCTGAGGCCAACTTGCTGCTTGTTGTGGGGCCTTTCTGAACCCTACATCTGTGCTTTTCCCACGTCGAGGGCCTCCGGCTATTTGAACACCCTTAGCAATTTCTCCATTTTAACCAAATTGTCTCCAACTCAGAACGGGGAGAGTGCCCTGCTGTTAGCATTACCATTGAATGTCTGTGACTGTGTGTTCATCAGGGAACCTCCGGGCTGTTTGCAATTTGGGGGGATTGTGAGGAAAGCTGATATAAGTATTTGTGGGCATGTTTTCTTTTTTCACACTTGTAGATACTACCTAATATCAGGTGACAGTCTTCATTTTTCCCAGGTGGATATCTAAAAGTGGATTGTTGGTCATTGGGCTGATGTGTTTAACTGTGAGAAACTGTGGGACAATTTAGTGAAGTGGCTGCACTGTGTGTCCTCACCAGCCATGCAGGAGAGCAGACAGCTCTTGTCTTTGCCGTGGACATCCAGTGTCTTCCTGGAGAAGGAGCCTCCTAGAGAGGGTGTGTTTCCTCAACTTCTGGGACCCCAGGATTTTCAGACTGCTCCCTAGCTCTCACATGGCCTTCACCACTTGGGCTTCTCAGTAAAGCTTGGACTGGCAGCTCCTTACTCCTGGAAGATCAGCTGTGAACTTCACTTGCTAGAGTGTATCACAAGCAGATCTATCTGCACCTCACCCCCAGACTGTGTTCCACTCCGTAGTTTGGAGAAGCGCTGCACTGAGCACGATAACCACACCAGTGTTTTCTGCCTCTGCAAGGAACTTAAATCCTTAATCATGCCTACCGATGCCTGGAGGCTCACATCTTCATGGCTGCCTCCAAAAACTCCTTTCAGGGCACCTTCCTTCATCCAAAGCTCAGGCCGACTATAAATAGGCCACAGAGGCACAGCTCTGTTACTCAGAATTATAAACAGTCTTCCCTGGGACATTATTTCCCTTCAGAAAACATCTGACTCCTAAAATTTTCTAGCTTTGGGGGAAGCAAAGACAGAGAGGGTTATTTTAGAAATTATTTTTAACCTTCCAGTTTTACACAGTCTTGGCCCTTCTGTGGCCCATATGGACATTTTCCCATAACTAATAACATACCATGAGCCTGAGGAGAAGGTTGATTTAAAAAAATCACCAAGACTTAAAATGTATTTTCTCTTACTAGCTCACAACCTGTGTTTAATGAATAACAAAATCAATAGAAATTAATTCTTAACTGGGAACCTGTGGATGTTTTGATTGGCTCTGGGCACATAGCAGGGTCAGGAGATGGGAAGCACAGAGCGTGACTCTCGCGGTAGGTTTCAGAGACCGGAATTGGGCAAGAGAACTTCTCAAGGATCGGGAGCCAGGCTCTTGTCTCTTACGACGGTCCCACAACTATTAGTCTCCGAAGAAAGAAGCCTGAGCAGTGTAGACGCAGACATGGACATGCCTGTGTAGACATTCCCTGGGCTGCACTGCTGCATCCTCTGCTAATCCCATGCACCTTTAACCAGCTAGGGAGACTGTGCGTGTAGAGCTTTAAAGAACATCTAATGAAGAAACAATAACATTAAAAAAATCCCTCAAAGTTCCTTCTTTTTGCTCATTTTCTCTCTACCCCAAATCATTTGTATGTATTTCCGTGTATCCTTCTAGTCCTTTTTCATATGGATAAATCATGTTTACCTCATTTTAATCCTTGCTTAGAGAAAATATCCTGATATGGCATTCCTTTCACTTTATACTCTTAAGTATCATAATGTGTTGCTACATTGTATTCTTGCACAATATTCTAGAGTGACTTTCCAAGATTCTCTCACACTCACTGCCATCACTGGACATTTAGGTCATATTATGACAATCCATATTGAAATGAGTACCTTTTATTATCATTTCATTCTCCCTTTATTTTCTCGAGATGCATGTCCCTATATTTAGCCACGTAATATCAGAGATAGTCTTTAGCTTTTATAAACGAGTGCATATTTAAGGGCTTGAAATACTATGATTTGAACCATCCTCATACCTGGGTGAGAGATACACGGGACTTCTCTGTCTTTCAACATAGCTCTTCTCCAGTCCCCTCTCCTCCCCTTCCCTTTGCCCTGAAGGCTGGCTTGTCTCCAGCCCCACAGCCAGGCCTTGCATCTCTCCCACACTTGCTCTTTTCTCACTGTCTGCTCCTAAATGGGCCTCTAAGCTTCTGGAAGCAGGGTCACCGAAAATCAGCCTGAACTGAATCTACTCTGCACGCCTTGGTGCCCCACGTTAATCACTTAGAAGCTTCCTGCTGGCTCAGGATTGGTGCCCATTGTTGCAATCACCCCTGGCCACACTGCCCGCCAGGCAGCTCACCCTGGGCCTCCCCTGGCAGCCCAGGGAGGACTCAGCCCCAGACTGTCACTGACAGCTACACTCCATTCCCTAAAACTGCCTCTCAGTCTCCAAAGCCACCGACTACTCTCCTCTCTCAACCCTCGCGTCTCTCACAGAAACTGTGCTCCTTCTTTTTTGTGACAATAGAAGTCAGATAGGACAGTCCTGGTCTTCCAAGCCCCAGACCTACCAGTCTGTCAGCATTTGAACTCAGCCGTTCCTCTTGCCTCCCAAGGTAGCTGATGGGCTGGTCTGAACGACCCGCCCTTGCCTGGGCCTCCATCCTGGGGTTGTGCCCCCAGCAACAGCATTGAACCCCTGCAGAAGGTTCCATGTGCACTGCTTCTGCCTTCCCTTAGCCACCTTCACAGCTGACTTTCCCTGCTTCTCATGTCTTCCTCTATGGGATCCACCATCCTGTCCTCAACTCACCCCTGGAATGGCTGTTGGCAAAACCGTCAACGGCTTCCATGCCAGTGACCTAAGGACCTCTCCTCCGTCTTCGTCTTATTTGACATCCCAGTGACAGTGGCCCCACTGGTGTTGCCTCTAATTTCGACTATTTTTCTTCCCTAGCTTTCCTTTCCTTAAATCTTCCTGGCTTTTCCCTACTTTGCTAACTACCCACATCCACAGTCCTGCTCAGTCCAGCACAGAGCTCTCCCCAGGACCTGCCTCTCTCTCTTCCTCTGTACTTCGGGTAAATGCAAGCATCCTGACCTCAACTATTCCTCAGGCTTTAGATTTGTAGACCCAGTTCTCCTCTCGAGATCCCTTTGCTAACAGGCACCCTCAGAGAATTACTGTATAAGTCCCCATTTAAGCACACACACTCCCTTCCTCCCACAGCTTGGGTCCTTACCCCTCCCTCACTCTCGCCTTCACCTTTCAATCCATTAGGAAGTTGGGGGTTTCCACAACTCCTCTGTGGCCTCTACTCACCCACCTAGGCCCTTCCTTGACCACCACTCCCCAGCATTGGATCACTCACCTACAAGGAATCTTGCAAAGGCCTGAAACTAAAGGTCTTGGCCCGTATGAACTTAAACACAGGCCATATTCAGAACCCTTTGCCCCAGAGAGGACATGTGTTTGCAGTACTTGGTACCAGGCTTTATACTTTAGAATTAGTGTTTGGGGGTCACGGGTGTGAACTGAAACCCCAAGTTGAAGCATTGTGTGATTTTTTTTTTTCTCTTTTACCCTGTTTTCCCTCCACTAGAGAGAGGTGCATACTTCAGCAAGGTCAGCTTCCTTCTCAAGTGCTGGAGCTGTCCCCCTTCAGAGGACCTGAATTTACAAAAACCTTTTCCACCTCCCATCTGTAAAATGAAATCCATACTTCTGGCCACCAAGGATTAATGTTCTCCTTCAGGCAATCAAAACTTGCCTATTCTTACAGATCAGACTTCCAAGGCTCACTGTATGTTTCTACATGCTCAGCCATAAATTTTTAAATGTTTTGTTTGCTTTATTTTTTCTGGCATCTTTGTGTATTCTATGCTGTGATCCACAGATATGCCATATTATAGAGAGTGAGCTCTCTGTCTATCATGTATTGCTCACTGTGATTAAGGACTGGTTGTGTAATTCTCAACCAGTCTAGTCAAATAAAAGGCAAAATAAATACAAATATACTATATATATATACACATATACATATATATATATACACACCTGAGTAGGTAAGAAGAGGCTTTATTTGAAAAGCCTCTTTCGCAAAGCAGAGGGGACTTCATAGCTATAGGGAGGGCTTTTTGGCCCCTACGTCTTTAAACATCTCATGGTCCAAGGCTCTTCCTTCCTGAGGAAGAATCAACAGGCTAGGAAGAACGGGGTGGGCTGTGAACAAACCTGATGGGCAGGAGGTCGGGGAAGCAATAGGGGGATTGTTCCTCATTCCAATGCTCAAGGGAAGGCTAAAGGCCCTTTCCTAAGGGAGAATCTTAGCCGAGGTTTGGCTAACAAGCATTTTGTTCCATACCGCAGTGGAGACAGAGCAGTTCAGCTACATCATTTATGGGACCAAGAACGGGACCAAGGGGCCCTGTGAGTCCCATCTAAGAACACGGGGAAGGAGGCGGCTCTTTCTTGGAACAGGAATGGGGGCTGCCTCACCTTCGCTCTTTTCCAGGAGCGTGGGCTGGGGAAGGGCAACAGCAGCAGCAGCTACAGAAAGGACTGCTGTCCGGGGCGGATTTCATTCTGTGTCCAAAGTCCAACTTCCGTGGACTTCTCTGTGCTATGACTTTGTTGGTTCTTATTTCAGCTCCTTATCACCAACCATGGAAGAATTAGCCCACGATATGTCTGTAACCCTGTTGGTGGGTGCTTGACCTCTGCAGGGTCAGCTGTGCTCACTGCAGAGATGGGTGGAGAGAGCATCTTCTTTGGTGGAAAGAACACTGCTTCTCCCGGTCTAAACTGAAAATGGACTTCATTCAGCAGAACACGGGAACCTTAGTGAAACCATTATAATCCCTGGGAAGCAGAAGCTAAGGATTTTAATTACTTTGTTTCTAGAATTATGTGGTGTGTGCCTGTAGGCATATATCACACACTCAGTCTTTTTCCACTAAACGCATTATAGCTTTTTAAAGTCCTATGTTTATGAAACCCTTCAAATATTGTTGGAGATTAAGAACCTGATCCAAGTGGCCCCCCTAACTACTGCAGCCACCCCAGTCAGGCCTGGGTGGTAGGTACCGCTAGTTCCAGAAGAGGGTCCGGACAGGGGTTTCTCCTTCAGTCCACCACACAACCCGAGGAGGGACAAGCAACACCTTTGATCCTTTGTTACTCTATTGGGTAAAAGATACTTGCTTTTAATCATTTAAAATTAAAGGCTATCAGGATGCCTGGGTGGCTCAGTTGGTGAAGCATCTGCCTTTGGCTCAGGTCCTGATCCCAGAGTCCTGGGTTTGAGTCCCACATTGGGCTCCCTGCTCAGCCGGGAGTCTGCTTCTCCCCCTCCCTGTCCCTGTCCTCCCAGCTCATGCTCTCTCTTTCTCTCTCTCTCAAATAAATAAATAAAATCTTTAAAATAAAAGGTTAACTGTTGACATGTACTCCAAGAAAGTTATTCTCTAGGTGTGTGGACTGATGCAGATGGTTTCCCAGTTAACTTTGCTTTAGACTTACATAACATTAACCTGTCCACATTGTGATGCACAGACCCTGTTTCTAAGGAGTCACCAATGTAATTTCATGGGAAGGTCTCTTTTTCAGGATTTAAACTATAATTATAATCTCCTTAGAGGTGTTAGGGGAGACGGTCCAGCTAGTCTGGTGAAGATAAGCCAGAACAAAGCAAGAACAAGTGGTACCGTGGTTCTGTTTATTTTTATCCTTCAGAAAAAATTAGTTTCTACTTGAATTCTTATTGTAGCTGTTACCATTACTAAGAAAATAAGACATGCCATGAAATGTTGGACAAAAAAAAAAAGTCTCAGTGCACAACCTCAGCACACAACACACAAAACATTTCCAGCTCCATTTTCTTTTTTTAAAATTTTTATTGTTATGTTAATCACCATACATTACATCATTAGTTTTGATGTAGTGTTCCATGACTCATTGTTTGTGTATAACACCCAGTGCTCCATGCAGAACATGCCCTCCTCAATACCCATCACCAGGCTAACCCATCCTCCCACCCCCCTCCCCTCTAGAACCCTCAGTTTGTTTCTCAGAGTCCATCGTCTCTCATGGTTCGTCTCCCCCTCTGATTCCCCCCCTTCATTCTTCCCCTCCTGCTATCTTCTTTTTTTTTTTTTTAACATATATTGCATTATTTGTTTCAGAGGTACAGATCTGAGATTCAACAGTCTTGCACAATTCACAGCACTCACCATAGCACATAACCTCCCCAATGTCTATCATTCAGCCACCCCATCCCTCCCACCCCCCACCACTCCAGCAACCCTCAGTTTGTTTCCTGAGATTAAGAATTCCTCACATCAGTGAGGTCATATGATACATGTCTTTCTCTGATTGACTTATTTCGCTCAGCATAACACCCTCCAGTTCCATCCACGTCGTTGCAAATGTAAAGATCTCATTCCTTTTGATGGCTGCATAATATTCCATTGTATATATATACCACCTCTTCTTTATCCATTCATCTGTCGATGGGCATCTTGGCTCTTTCCACAGTTTGGCTATTGTGGACATTGCTGCTATAAACATCTGGGTGCATGTACCCCTTCGGATCCCTACATTTGTATCTTTGGGGTAAATACCCAGTAGTGCAATTGCTGGATTGTATGGCAGCTCTATTTTCAACTTTTTGAGGAACCTCCATACTGTTTTCCAGAGTGGCTGCACCAGCTTGCATTCCCACCAACAGTGTAGGAGGGTTCCCCTTTCTCCGCATCCCCGCCAACATCTGTCGTTTCCTGACTTGTTAATTTTAGCCATTCTGACCGGTGTGAGGTGGTATCTCATTGAGGTTTTGATTTGGATTTCCCTGATGCCGAGCGATGCTGAGCACTTTTTCATGTGTCTGTTGGCCATTTGGATGTCTTCTTTGGAAAAATGTCTGCTCATGTCTTCTGCCCATTTCTTGATTGGATTATTTGTTCTTTGGGTGTTGAGTTTGATAAGTTCTTTATAGACTTCGGATACTAGCCCTTTATCTGATATGTCATTTGCAAGCATCTTCTCCCATTCTGTCGGTTGTCTTTTGGTTTTGTTGACTGTTTCTTTTGCTGTGCAAAAGCTTTTTATCTTGATGAGGACCCAACAGTTCATTTTTGCCCTTGCTTCCCTTGCCTTTGGCGAAGTTTCTAGGAAGAAGTTGCTGCGGCTGAGGTCGAAGAGGTTGCTGCCTGTGTTCTCCTTTAGGATTTTGATGGGCTCCTGTCTCACATTGAGGTCTTTCAACCATTTGGAGTCTATTTTTGTGTGTGGTGTAAGGAAATGGTCCAGTTTCATTCTTCTGCATGTGGCTGCCCAATTTTCCCAACACCATTTGTTGAAGAGACTGTCTTTTTTCCATTGGACATTCTTTCCTGCTTTGTCGAAGATTAGTTGACCATAGAGTTGAGGGTCCATTTCTGGGCTCTCTATTCTGTTCCGTTGATCTATGTGTCTGTTTTTGTGCCAGTACCATACTGTCTTGATGATGACAGCTTTGTAATAGAGCTGGAAGTCCGGAATTGTGATGCCGCCAGCTTTGCTTTTCTCTTTCAACGTTCCTCTGGCTATTCGGGGTCTTTTCCATACAAATTTGAGGATTATTTGTTCCATTTCTTTGAAAAAAGTGGATGGTATTTTGATGGGGATTGCATTGGATGTGTAGATTGCTCTAGGTAGCATTGACATCTTCACAATATTTGTTCTTCCAGTCCATGAGCATGGAACGTTTTTCCACTTCTTTGTGTCTTCCTCAATTTCTTTCATGAGTATTTTATAGTTTTCTGAGTACAGATCCTTTGCCTCTTTGGTTAGATTTATTCCTAGTTATCTTATGGTTTTGGATGCAATTGTAAATGGGATCAACTCCTTAATTTCTTTTTCTGCCAGCTCCATTTTCTTTCCAGTTTCTGAACATGTGCAGTTTACTCAGCTGTGGCCATAATGCACATGGAGTTGTGGGACCTCAGTTTCCTCTGGACAATGTATCATAAGCACTTGTCTGTGCTGGTATTTGGATGTCACAATCATAACTTTAATGGCTGAGTAATATTTCAGTTTCTTAATACTGATAAATAAAATGTTAGCATGTCTGTGAACAAAATAACATTGTACCATAGAGGAAGAAATACAACTCGAAGCTTTAGGCATTTAAAAAGTTAAATGTTATAACATGCACGGCCACAATAGCCTATGCCCATATACTTTAAAATTCATTCAATATATTAGAATAAAATCAGTTTATCTCATTGTTGCATCCTTAATTTCCAGTTGGCAACATGAACTCCCCCTCTCCTGGGTCTTGTTGGGTCAGTACATTAAAACAGAGATATTAAACTCATTCTCTCTGTCATTCTCAGGGTCCCCTGCATTCCCACAGTTTAAAGTTTATTTTAAACTGTATCCTTTCCCACATTCTTTGGGTTTTTTTAGATAACGTGCATATAATTAGGAAAATAAATTCCAAGATGGAAGCTGCTTTTGCAGGGATGGGTACATTGCAGAACAGCCAAGGTCTGTAGAAGGAGGTATTCTTCCTCTGTTCTTATTCTGTGGGAATAAAGCAGCATCAACATTTTAGAATAGTCAGGGAAATAAAAATCCAAAACACTGAGTAAAAATTAGTCCTGCTAGCCTCTTCGTTGTCTTTGAGTAGCTCAAACATATCCCCACATGCATTTAGGTCTTATTCAGCCTTAATTTGGTTATTGCCTTTTTTGCAAGGATGCAAGCAAGCTACAAGACTTGCTTCAGTTCAGGGGTGCCTGGGTGGCTCAGTCGTTAAGCGTCTGCCTTCGGCTCAGGTCATGATCCCAGGGTCCTGGGATCAAGCCCCACATCGGGCTCCCTCCTCCACAGAGAGCCTGCTTCTCCCTCTCCCCCTCCCCCTACTTGTGTTCCCTCTCTCGCTGTCTCTCTCTCTGTCAAATAAATAAATAAAATCTTTAAAAAAAAAAAAAAAAGACTTGCTTCAGTTCAGTTGAGCATATTGCTGACCTGACATGTGCACTGAGGAGAGAATGGAGAATGGGCACAGCCCTGCCATCGGGAGCCCAGTCTTGGGAGGGACACAGATAGGAGAAAGGCTGTCAACTGGCAGGTTTCTACTTTGGCGGTGGGAAACACCTGGCTTCTGTGTGTCTAGGGCAGGAAGGAGACGGTCTTTCATGGAGGCTAAGACCTAAGTGAAACCAGATGAGTTTCACTTTTATTTCATAGCATGGCATCACCAGGAGTTAGTTCCACCAAATATTGCTTCTAATGCATTCTTGTGCTACTTTCCTAGGCCCTGGTAAGTGACAGGAATGCAAGGAACTTCTATTGTACACCAGATACATAGCCTCCGGGCATTTCCTCAGTAACCCTCACACCACCACACAAGGGCAAGAATGCTTGTCTCTTTTATTCTCTGCCTGGAACAGTGTCTGGAACATAGTAGATAATAAACACATGTCGATTGAATGAATGGATGATTGAATTGGCATTTTACATAATAGATTCTTGTATTAAATTCTTATAAGAAGTGGTCTTAATATACAATATAGGTATCAAATCTTAACATGGAAACTACAAAACTTACCCAACACCCAGTTATTAACTGGCATTTACTGCTCATCAGTTAGCATGCTGGGCTCAGAGGGCACAATGACACAGCTCTGTCCTTGCAGGGAGCTACTGCTGTCTGGTGGGAGATACGAGATGGAAGCTGGCACAGAAAATACAGTGTGAGCTAGAGGTAAGCTAAGTTAGAGTGAGGACCTTCAGAGACTAAGCTCATGGCCCATCCTCAATAAATGTGTGACAGAAACTACGGTTAGAATCCTTGGTGCAGGGATTCCTGAATTAACAACGCTGTGTGATGCTCCATGGGCTCCTACGACTTGTTCCGGGATGTGAGAAGTTCTGTTGATGACCATGCTAGAAGGTGGCAGAAGCTGAGTAAAGCTCTGTGTCTGCACTGGTGGCTGGAATCTGAATGACCTGTTGTGTTTAAGCCTGTTGGTCAATGGTGATCACCAGCTCAAGTTGGAAATTTTATGTGACAGTAGTAATAATACTTCAGTAATGCTGTTTGAGCATTTCCTGTGTGCCCAGCCCTCACTGAGATTATTCATATTCGTTATCTTGTCTTGTACCTACTCTGCAGATGAGAAACCAGGATTCAAAACGGCAAGTTGTCTGTGTGAGCTTGGAGCGGGCGACAGCAGGGCCAGCGTCTCACCAGCATGTGCGCTCCAGATCTGGTATTTGTTTGATCATAGCAGCTCATGTCGACTCAACATGCATGTGCATAGACTCGGTCACCCCCGTGTGGGCCCTGGAAGGGCTATGGTGAAACAGCACCCTGCACTGTGTGGCTGAGAACTGCAGCGGAGAAGAGCTGGTCGCCGTGGGTCCCAGCCGACCAGAGACCCTGCGTGGCTTTGAAACGGCACCGCAGACGGTCCTGCAGCTCTGCTCTGCACTTGCTGGCGGTTTGCTCACCACCAGTGCTTGCACAATAGTCCTGCACTCACTCAATCGTGACGGCTTAAGGGCAGAACGGTTTTAAAATGACTGGTAAGCCATGAAGCCTGAAACACACTTGTAACGTTTTTTGTTTGATTTAAATGACAGTGTAGACATTTTTACATGTTAAAGAAAAACATTGCTCACCACTTTTAACTAATACAATTATATGTTTTAAAATTTTGTTTTATTGGTGTTTTACTTAGATTATGTGATCACTTTCTTCTTGGTATGACACAAGGCGTATTGTATTGACTTATGCTGTGACCAGTAGGAATTTTGGGGGCATCTGGTGGAGAGATCAGCCTATCAGAATCTACACTGACCCAACAGAACTTAAGTGGGTGTGGGTCTTCACTAACAAGGAACGCCAGCTTCTCGTCCGTGGAAGCCAGATGAAGTCTGGAGAGACGGGCCAGCAGGACCCTCTGAGCAAGGAACGGTGTGTTCACAGCATGGCTTTGACCTGGCTGAGAAAAGAAAGAAATCACTCAAGACTGGCTTCTTTTTCTTTCAAACTTATGTCCAAGTCTGGGTAGCTTTCCCAGAAATATTGTTTTAATATTTGATGAGCCAACAGCCTAAGGGCTGCAGACAATCTTCAGGTGGTCCTTGCGAAACCCAGCGAGAAGGGCCCCTTGCCTCCAGCGAAGTCCTTGCTGTCTCTACTTTCCACCCTTTGCTGACGTGGCCCACAAGAACTGTGTGTGAAGAGAGACAGCTTTGTTTTCACTGTTATGATAACAAAAATACAATTCTGAAATCATTTAAATGTGCATATAAACTATACAGAGAAGCCAAACACAACAGTGACCCAGCCAAGTACAGCAATTTAGCCATGACCCCTAAGAATGCCAAAGAGAGACTCAGGCCTTAGAGATATATTCAAACAGCACTTAAAAATATGCAGACTTTTTAAAAAAAACTCTATGCAAAAAATTCAAATGCAATTTTGTACTTTTTTATTTTGAAATAAATTTAGGCTTACAGGAAATTTGCAAAAATAAATAGATTTTTGTGTGTTTTTTTAGATTTCCCACATACCCATCTTCCTCTCATGTTAATATCTTATGTGACCAAGGTACAATTATCTAAACTATTAACTGAATTACATATTTTATTTGGATTTCATGTCTTTCCACTGTTGTCTTCACTGTTCCAGGATCCAGCTGCAGGCCCCACACTGCCTCTGGTCGCCATGTCTCCTTGGTCTCTCCCTGTGTCAACAGTTCTCAGTCTCTTCATGTCTCTCATGAGAGGAAGAGGACTTGTGGAGACTGTCCCTCAATATCTTGCCCTTGAGGATGTTAACCCTGATTGCTTGCTGGTTTCTCTTATGCTCAGGTTACTGTTTCTCCCCTTGTAATCAAGTGTGTTGACTAACCCATTATACGCACATTCCTGCATTTAAATATCCATATGCATATTAGAAAACAATGAGTTCATATTGATGCCTCTGATTCTAATCCAAGACTTGGGTTTGCTCCTTACCCTGGCCTGTACTTGTAACTTCTTCTTCTGAGGATGAGAACCATAGCTCTCATATCTTCAGGTATTTTCCTGTTTCTTCAACCCTCTTACGTACATGAAGTCTTTCTTAATGGCTCTCCCACACCACTAAACAGATAATTTACCAACTAGAACATAGTACTTGTGCATAATTTTTTAATTTCTTTGTTACATTTACACTACCTGATCAAAATGCTGTCAGAGTGAAGTCAGCAAGTTCCTTCTCTTCCCAGCCCTCTGGCTCACATACGCCATTCACTCGTAAGACAGTGAGTGTACTGGGTGGTTTTCCGCTCATTTTATGTCACTTTTGTGATCTTTGATTCTGTTTAAAGTGAAGTTTTATTTACATGGTGGCTTTCCAAAGACCTCTGGTGAATTTGATGGAAAACCGCCCTGTGGAGGTGAATGTTGGCATCAATGCACCTCTGGTGTTTGTCTGGGCTCTTGTGGTGAGAGGCATTTCTGAAAACACTCTGAGCAGAGCCTGGATTGCAGACAGGCACACGATCTAACTACAGATCACTCCGAGGCAGACACATCCCCCCTTGCCCTGGTCGCACCCCAGACACACACAGGGATGCTTTTATCTACGTGATCTGTTTCTTTGGTCAAAGGCAGCTTCAAGTTCTAGCAGAGACTAGAAGGTAAAACTCCAGGCGCCAGCGTGAGGCTCGTACAAGAGGAGAAAAGTGTGTTTTGTGAAGATGGATACATGGAGACTTTCAGATCCACAGGAATACGTGGGGCTTATCAAGGCTCGGCGTCAGTCCACAGATCTCTCTTCCGCATGCTGTGGACTTGTCTGTTGTTCTCACCATTGTCCCCACCTCGAGCAGCTGGGGCCTGACCTTCCCTGATGGTTTTCAGTGCAGTGCTGAACTCCAGCTTTTTCTGAGGGTCTCCAGGGGCCTACTGAGTCTCTTGGGGGGAGGCTCGGGAAGCGGGGCTGGGAGTGTCACTACTTGAAAACATTCAAACCCTCTGTTTTTACCAAGGATCAGTGATTTTCCTTGAATAAATGTTTTTCAGCTTGTCTTATGCTTATGGTTAATTTTTAGAGTTCAGAAATGGTTGTTTTTGACAATTTTGTCAAGGTTTTTCATTGCTTTTTGGAGAGAGAATTATGCTGAGCTTCTTATTCTGCCTTTTTGCTAATCCCCAGCCAACACAAAAATGTTGCCTAAAATAGATATTTCACTGAAGATTGACTGTGAGGTAGGGGTATGGAAATTCTTAAATTCTTAAACCCCCACATTTGCTTTTTTAAACCAATCCTTTGCCACTCTAATTTATTCAATTCGGGGAGTGGGCTGTGGGGAGGGGAGAAAATGCTGACTTATTTTTACCCTGGTTGAATTATATCATATTAGGTTTGGCCTTGTGCTCTAGTTTGTAAAGATATTTGGAGAGTGAAATATCATTTTACATATTTGTGATTTCTGCCAAATTTGCTTAATCTAAGAATATGATAATCAAGACTTTTATAGTGAAACCCAACATGCTAATGAAAATTTTGAATAGGAATAGGCCTAGGAAGGCCAATTATTATTTTAATTTTCCATAGTGTTTCTACAGCGTGGCATTGCATTTCTCAGATTAGGTTTATGTTATAAGCCTTCCAAATGTAACTTAAGTGAAATTAAATCAATAATATGTTTCATAGATTGTACATAGCATTATTTGTTTTGTAGCTTAGAGATCAGTCAAACACTGAAGCTGACTTTCAGATTGATCCATACAATCCGTTCCTGTGGAATCTCCGAAAACAGCTGCACCACACTAGCAGCATCTCTCTCCTGTAACGCGAGCTTTGAGACTCACGTGAATCACAGATCGTTGCCGTATTTTCATAAAAGTGGGTGTCAAGATCTCCCACGTACTATTTCCCAAACATTAACCATTTCAGAAGAGAATTCAGTTTTTTGGTTTTGATGTTAAGCCATTCTCCAAAAACCAACTCATGTGTTTGAAAAATCACAATTATTTTACCTCTTCTCATTATCAAATTCTCATTAATTTAGAATCAAGATCAAGAACATATTTTTAAAAATACTTCTGTTTCCAAAGGCCTTCCACAATCTCTGTTACCAGGAGCAATGGATTGTTCTGTTGTACTATGCTATTTCATAATGTCTAGAAAGAAAGCAGAAAAAGCCTATTTTTTCACTCACTACTGCCACCTGGTTTGAGAAAATGTTTATGAAGTATTGAAAATATTTCAACTTGAAATATTTTCAGTGACTTTCTATAAAATGAGAATGTAGTACTCTTCTCCTAACATAACTGACAATGGTCACTGTCATTTTAAATTTTCAGCCTTCTTCATGGTGCATATCTCAGGGTGTGAGTGGAAGTGAAGCTTAGAAAATACAGTTTTTCTTTGGTTTTATTCATATTACCCAAAATTCAGAACATAAGCAGTAGATGATTTAGTTACTGAAGTCTTTAAATATTTATCTATATTTATAAGTGCTCATGCCTATATTTTGTATGATCTACACAATGTAGATTTTTATTAAAAGACTACCTTTTGTCTTATCTTAACTAGTACAATTTATGAAACATGTATGTGGTGTGATATTTGTATATTTTTTCTAATTCACACAAAAATACTGACACCTTAACATTTGAACATGTCAATCCAGACTCTCAGTTTGAAGGTAACTGAATAAGTGAGCATTCCCGCTTTATCCTCTGGGAAATCACTAAAGGGCAATGCATTTTTAAAAATTGATGAAAACTCCATTTTCAACAAAACACGGCGGCAGGCATAATCTGCAGACTCCATGTGAATTCTAAGGAATGTCAAACAGATCTGAGGTCAGACCACAGTGCGCAGAGAGAACCTGAGGGCAGGTGTGGAAGAGCCAGCAGACCCACTTCTGGATGCTGAGGAGCAAAAGCTGGACAGAAGGCCACTAGAGAAGGCTTGCTGAACACCCACCCAACCCTGTACCAGCTCTTTTCACATAGCAGAAAAGGTGGATGTGCACAGGGAATCAAGAAACAAACCACATATGCAGAAAGCAGTGCCCTTCTGTGCAGAAGAAAAGGTGAGTTTCTGCATCGTACAAACCATGTGAGAAACAGTATAGCTCCTCTCACCTCAGAGGAAACTCCGGAAAATACTGGCTCATGAAACACCCGCTCATTCAATGATTAGGAACATAAAAGAAAAGGGACAATCATAACAAAGGAGGAAGGAAGGAAGGAAGGAAGGAAGGAAGGAAGGAAGAAGGAAGTAGAGGGGAGGGAAGGAAAAAAGGAGGGAAAGAAGGAGGGGGAGGGGAAAGGAGGAAGGAGGGAGGGAAGGAAGGGACAAAGGAAGGGTGGAAGTAGGGAGGGAGGGAAGGAAGGAAACTGCAAAACTAAGTAGAATCCCAAATTGTTTCCAATAGATTGGTATTGCAACTAAACATTTCATCAATCCCACAAAAATCAATGCTATAGTAAAAGAAGATCATGAAGCAGAAAAGCAAAATCTTAAGGAAGAGATAGTGAGATAGCAGAGAAGATGAAGCATGAATGGGTAGAAATCAGAAAAGTAAGTTCCCCTCTCACATGGTAGCAAACCCAGAAGCAGCATCGGGGTGATGAATCACCTCAGGAAACTCAATAGAAAGAAAATTTAAAGCTGAAAACAAGTGAGGAAAGGTTTAAAAGACTCTATTTCCAACAGTGAGTCAGGCTTCAAATTCTTCATGATCATGTGGATCAGAAAGGAGAAACAGGAGTGCCACGGAAGCAATGCTGACCTGGCACAAAGAAGGGGTTCAGAGAGCAAACAGAGCCAGGGCTCCCGCTGGGTGGGCCACGACCGAGCTGCCTGGACCCATATTGGACTCCAGTAGGAGCCTGAGCTGCATGCGGAAGGAAGCCAACACAGGACAGCCAACGCTGTGGCCCAGAGGCTGGCAGGAGACCCCAAACAACTTGAAACTCCGAACGGTTATGCATTGCCATAAGAATAAGTGAGAAATGAGCTCCGCACACAGAAGGAAAAGGAAGCCTGGGTCACACAGCCAGGCTTGGGGGCCAGGCTCACACCACTCGTGTGGTCCAAATCACTCGATGAGGCCTTTCAGTGCAAAGTGCTTTTGGACTGTTAGAGCATCCAGGCCATCAGCAGACACAAATTTTCTCTGGAGGTCGGCAACCTGAAGCCAAGACACAAATATAGTTGCCAGGATATCGATCTGTTTCCTATCAAAAAACACAAAACCAGCACAAGGCGTTGGGGGTAAGAAACAGCAAAGAACTGAACAAAGTAAAGGGCTTACAAAGGACTTCCAGCATTGGAGTTATCATACACGAGATATAGTCATATGGTTACACAAATAAAGCAGAAGCTAGAAGATATAAGCTAGGACAAGAGACAATAAAGAAAGGAAGCACATTTGAAAATTCAACTAGTAAAACTTCAATAAATAAAAGGTGGTAAGAATTGAAATTTAAAACTTGATGGTGCATTAAGCAGCAGATTGGCCACAATTGAAGATGAATAGTAAACAAAAGGATGTGTCTGAATACATTATTCGAAGGACAGTCTGATGAGACCAAGAGATGGAAAGATGAAGGAGTATAAAAAGTATGGTCACAGTGAGGAGGCTGGCACTTCCTGAGAGCTCAAGGCAAAGAGAGGGAATGAGAGAACATGACAAAACTTTCAGGTACTTTGCTCAGATTTTTATATTGTTATGTTAATCACCATACATTACATCATTAGTTTTTGATGTAGTGTTCCATGATTCATTGTTTGTGTATAACACCCAGTGCTCCATGCAGTACATGCCCTCTTTAATACCCATCACCAGGCTAACCCATCCTCCCACCCCCCTCCCCTCTAGAACCCTCAGTTTGTTTCTCAGAGTCCATCGTCTCTCATGGTTCATCTCCCCCTCCAATTTCCATCCCTTCATTCTTCCCCTCCTGCTATCTTCTTCTTCTTCTTCTTTTTTTTTAACATATAATGTATTATTTGTTTCAGAGGTACAGGTCTGTGATTCAACAGTCTTACACAATTCACAGCGCTCACCATAGCACATAACCTCCCCAATGTCTATCACCCAGCCACCCCATCCCTCCAGCAACCCTCAGTTTGTTTCCTGAGATTAAGAATTCCTCATATCAGTGAGGTCATATGATACATGTCTTTCTCTGATTGACTTATTTCACTCAGCATAATACCCTCCAGTTCCATCCACGTCGTTGCAAATGGCAAGATCTCATTCCTTTTGATGGCTGCATAATATTCCATTGTATATATATATACCACCTCTTCTTTATCCATTCATCTGTCGATGGGCATCTTGGCTCTTTCCACAGTTTGGCTATTGTGGACATTGCTGCTATAAACATCTGGGTGCATGTACCCCTTCGGATCCCTACATTTGTATCTTTGGGGTAAATACCCAGCAGTGCAATTGCTGGATCGTATGGTAGCTCTATTTTCAGTTTTTTGAGGAACCTCCATACTGTTTTCCAGAGTGGCTGCACCAGCTTGCATTCCCACCAACAGTGTAGGAGGGTTCCCCTTTCTCCGCATCCCTGCCAACATCTGTCGTTTCCTGACTTGTTAATTTTAGCCATTCTGACTGGTGTGAGGTGATATCTCATTGAGGTTTTGATTTGGATTTCCCTGATGCCAAGCGATGCTGAGCACTTTTTCATGTGTCTGTTGGCCATTTGGATGTCTTCTTTGGAAAAATGTCTGCTCATGTCTTCTGCCCATTTCTTGATTGAATCATTTGTTCTTTGGGTGTTGAGTTTGATAAGTTCTTTATAGACTTTAGATACTAGCCCTTTATCTGATATGTCATTTGCAAGCATCTTCTCCCATTCTGTCGGTTGTCTTTTGGTTTTGTTGACTGTTTCTTTTGCTGTGCAAAAGCTTTTTATCTTGATGAGGACCCAACAGTTCATTTTTGCCCTTGCTTCCCTTGCCTTTGGCGAAGTTTCTAGGAAGAAGTTGCTGCGGCTGAGGTCGAAGAGGTTGCTGCCTGTGTTCTCCTTTAGGATTTTGATGGGCTCCTGTCTCACATTGAGGTCTTTCAACCATTTGGAGTCTATTTTTGTGTGTGGTGTAAGGAAATGGTCCAGTTTCATTCTTCTGCATGTGGCTGCCCAATTTTCCCAACACCATTTGTTGAAGAGACTGTCTTTTTTCCATTGGACATTCTTTCCTGCTTTGTCGAAGATTAGTTGACCATAGAGTTGAGGGCCCATTTCTGGGCTCTCTATTCTGTTCCATTGATCTATGTGTCTGTTTTTGTGCCAGTACCATACTGTCTTGATGATGACAGCTTTGTAATAGAGCTGGAAGTCCGGAATTGTGATGCCGCCAGCTTTGCTTTTCTCTTTCAACGTTCCTCTGGTTATTCGGGGTCTTTTCTGGTTCCAAACAAATTTGAGGATTATTTGTTCCATTTCTTTGAAAAAAGTGGATGGTATTTTGATGGGGATTGCATTGGATGTGTAGATTGCTCTAGGTAGCATTGACATCTTCACAATATTTGTTCTTCCAATCCATGAGCATGGAACGTTTTTCCATTTCTTTGTGTCTGCCTCAATTTCTTTCATGAGTATTTTACAGTATTCTGAGTACAGATTCTTTGCCTCTTTGGTTAGATTTATTCCTAGGTATCTTATGGTCTTGGGTGCAATTGCAAATGGGATCGACTCCTTAATTTCTCTTTCTTCTGTCTTGTTGTTGGTGTATAGGAATGCCACTGATTTCTGTGCATTGATTTTATATCCTGCCACTTTACTGAATTCCTGTATGAGTTCTAGCAGTTTGGGGGTGGAGTCTTTTGGGTTTTCCACATAAAGTATCATATCATCTGCAAAGAGTGAGAGTTTGACTGCTTCTTTGCCGATTTGGATGCCTTTTATTTCTTTTTGTTGTCTGATTGCTGTGGCTAGGACTTCTAATATTATGTTGAATAGCAGTGGTGATAGTGGACATCCCTGCCGTGTTCCTGACCTTAGGGGGAAAGCTCTCAGTTTTTCCCCATTGAGAATGATATTCGCTGTAGGTTTTTCATAGATGGCTTTTATGATATTGAGGTATGTACCCTCTATCCCTATGCTCTGAAGAGTTTTGATCAAGAAAGGATGCTGTACTTTGTCAAATGCTTTTTCTGCATCTATTGACAGGATCCTATGGTTCTTGTTCTTTCTTTTATTAATGTATTATATCACATTGATTGATTGCGGATGTTGAGCCAAACTTACAGCCCAGAGATAAATCCCACTTGGTCGTGGTGAATAATCCTTTTAATGTACTGTTGGATCCTATTGGCTAGTATTTTGGTGAGAATTTTTGCATCCATGTTCATCAAGGATATTGGTCTGTAATTCTCCTTTTTGATGAGGTCTTTGTCTGGTTTTGGGATCAAGGTAATGGTGGCCTCATAAAATGAGTTTGGAAGTTTTCCTTCCATTTCTATTTTTTGGAACAGTTTCAGAAGAATAGGTATTAATTCTTCTTGAAATGGTTGGTAGAATTCCCCTGGGAAGCCATCTGGCCCTGGGCTTTTGTTTGTTGGGAGATTTTTGATGACTGGTTCAATTTCCTTGGTGGTTATAGGTCTGTTCAGGTTTTCTATTTCTTCCTGGTTCAGTTTTGGTAGTTGATACATCTCTAGGAATGCGTCCGTTTCTTCCAGATTATCTAATTTGCTGGCATATAGTTGCTCATGCTCAGATTTTTTTTTTCAGAATTGTTGAAAAGGCAGTCCCTGGGTCCAGTGACCCAGTGGGTTCTTAATATAATATAAGGAAAAGAATCAGCAGTGAAGATAAACAAACAAAAAACCACAAGAATTTTGCTCCATCCATTCTTACTACATACAAAAATGATTACAAATGGATCATAGACCTAAATGTAAAATCCCAAACTATAATGCTACAAGGAAACATTGGTTAAACTCTTTGAGGCTGAGGGTTTGGCAAAGACTTCTCAGATTTACAAAGGAAAAAATGATGAAGAGGACTCCATAAAATTAAAACACTGCTCTCTAAAATACATTGTGAAAAGAATGAAAACATAAGCCACAGACTGAGAGAAAATACTCGTAAATCAGATATCTGATTTTATTTTTTTTTTTTAAAGATTTTTTATTTATTTATTTGACAGAGAGAGAGAGACACAGCAAGAGAGGGAACACAAGCAGGGGGAGTGGGAGAGGGAGAAGCAGGCTTCCCGCCGAGCAGGGAGCCCGATGCGGGGCTCGATCCCAGGACCCCGGGATCATGACCTGAGCCGAAGGCAGACGCTTAACGACTGAGCCACCCAGGCACCCCTCAGATATCTGATTTTATCCAAAATATATAAAGAAATTGCAGGACTCAATAATAAAAAACAAACCAAAATTAAAATGAGGAAAAAATTGAATTGGAGAATTTACTAAGTATGATATATGAAGGGCAGATGAGCACATGCAAGCTGTACAACATGATTGGTCACTAGGGAAATAAAAATGGAATGGAAGCAATGACCTAGAACTGCAAACTTATCAGAGTGACTGAAACTGTGACCGGCGATGTCTGGTCAGCTGTGCTGGGAGCGGAGCCCGCACAGCCACCTCCACTCCTGGGTACTAACTCAAAGAAGTAAAGGACATGCCCACGCAAAGCACTTGTACAAAAATGTCTATGGCACTTTTGTTTTGTTCTATTACTGCAAAAACCCAGGAAAGAATGTTTATGACAAAAGGGTAAAGACTGCGGTGCACCCACACAGCGGAGTACCACTCAGCACCCACAGTGAAGTAGAGTGAACTGCCGGTGGCTACATCTGAAGAGAAATCACGCTGACTACAGCGAGACAGAGCCAGAAGAGTTCATACTAATGATTCTCTATTACAAAACACGCAAAAGTACTCCATCATGATTGAAAGCAGATGAGCGGCTGCCTGGGGAGGAGGGGTCAGAAAGGGCAGAAGGAGAGATGACAAAATCCACGGGAAAACGTGGAGGGATCTCACACCCTCCACAGGGTGCACCTCTCTGGCCTCCTCTGCTTCACTCCCTCACTCACCTGCTCCACACACCAGCTGGGGGGTTTCTCAGACAGTCTCCACCTGCTTGAAGTGCCCTTCCCCTAACACAGTCTGGGCTCTCTGAAGACCCTCCTTTGATTCTCCACAGCCCTTGCCAGAAGTTGATACACTGTAGTTGCACTTTTATATTTGTTAATAGTGTGTATGTTTTATATTTGTTTATTTTAGATATATTATTTATTTACATTATAAACATTTTACATTTTAAGCATATTTTTAACATTTTAATGTTTATTTTATTTACTGTGTGTCTTTCCTGAGAAGAATGAAGCTCCACGAAGAAAATTCTTTATCCACTTTGTTTCCCCGGGGACACATGGTAGCTACTAACTGAATATGTGCTGAGTGATGGAAAAATGAGTAAGTGAATAAGGACAAATGTGGTATGTCAGTAAACTCTAAGACATGGAGCAATGGAGCATATTCCAGGGCTTCTGATGCCATCAGTGACCTGCCTGCCCTCTCTGGACTTTCTATCCCCACTTTTTGTCATTTGAGAAAAAAGAATTCTGATACATTTAATCCAATATTTCCATGTCTCCTGTTATTTGCTGTTACTTGCAATAGCGAAATTATTTAAGCACAAATTTTCATCATTTCAGAAGGTGTTTCTCTGCAAAAGTGTCTGGGTGGTGTGCAATTACATGAGTGTCACAGGGCAGGTCATGCAGGGTCAGAAACAGCACCGAGGCAAAGAAAATCTGCCAAAGAAGGGCAGAGCCTGGAGAAAATACTAGAAGAGGAGGCAGGCGATGGGTTCTGAAGACAAATAGTGCCTTCCCCTCGCAAACCTGAGGTAGGAGATGGCCCTCTGCCCCGTGCCCAAGCAGCGGTCCGTCTGCTATGGTTTCACCCTGCACTCGCGCTCTCCTGCTCTCACCGCATCTCGATGTCGCCTTGCGGGGATGAACTACAGCGCCCAGGGCTCCAGCTTGGCTTGTCCCTTCTCACTTCACTCACGCATTTCCATCTTCCTGATCTGCGTCTCTGCAGGTGTAACCAACCCCCCAAGGGCAAACCCTGGAGCAGTTGCCCAGACGCTGGGCCCTTGTTCCTGAGACCCGGTTGTTTCCTTTCACACCGAGGAGCGCCCCCACCCCCGCAGCGCCTGCAGACTAGGCCTTGTGCTGGGGACGGCGCCTGCAGGCACGGTGACCACAGCGCAGAGCAGCCCGCCGCGCGCGCCCTGGGCCTGCGAGGCAGCTCCGCGCAAGAGGGGCGCCGGGGCAGGGGCCAGACAGAACTGATGACCTCTGCTCGGTTCTGGAGGAGGAAACACCAGGCCCTGCTCCGTAGTCCTGCTCCACGCTGTGGCGGTCAGGCCTTGCGAGGTGAGGGAGTCGGAGACTGGGGATGGGGCCTCACGCCTATCTGCTGTGAGGAGCTGGGACCTCGAAGCCTGCGGGGTTTCCAGAGGAAATCCTGAGCTGTCAGGGCACCAGAGGGGCCCCGGCCTGCGGTCCGACAGACCAGGACGGGAATCGGTGCGCAGACTTGCCAGCCCCACCGCGCAGATCCGGCCCTCTGTGTCCCCAAATGAGAACAGGCTGCCTCCCCCGCAGCTCGCAGCTCCCAGTGCTGGGACTGCGCCAAGGGTGGGGCAGGTGGAGGCACAGTGGTCCCATCCTGGTTCCCATCCCTGTCCCGGTCCCCATCCCTGTCCTGGTCCCCGTCCCCATCCCTGTCCCCATCCCTGTCCCCATCCCTGTCCTGGTCCCCGTCCCCATCCCTGTCCTGGTCCCCGTCCCCATCCCTGTCCCCATTCCCGTCCCCATCCCTGCCCCCGTCCCCATCCCCCTCCCCATCCCCGTCCCCAACCCTGCCCCCATCCCCATCCCCGTCCCCGTCCCTATCCCCATCCCCGTCTCCATCTCCATCCCCATCCCTGTCCCCGTCCCCATCCCTGTCCCGGTCCCCATCCCTGTCCCCATCCCCATCCCCGTCCCCATCCCCATCCCTGTCCTGGTCCCCATCCCTGTCCCCATCCCCGTCCCCATCCCCATCCCTGCCGTCCCCTTGCGTGGGGACAGGAGGCCTGGATAGTCAAACAGATTTCTGTCTTTTAGAGAATTCCTGTTGTTAATAAATATTGATGACCAGTTGATTTATACCACACAGAGGACCCAGATCTAACCCGGGAACAGTTTCATTCTTTTTTTTTTCATACTTTTTTTTTCAAATAAAATGGAATCGTATTGACATACCGTTTTGTATTCAGATTTTTTAAATTCAGTATCATATAATATTTTTCCCAATTACTGATTATTCTTCCTCATTTTCACAGGTGAATGTGACTGTGTGGCCAGTCCCGTCTGAGGACCACCCGTGCCTGGTCTCGCTGGTCCTCGCCTGGGCGCACAGAGCACTCTGAGCTCCCCAGCTCTGGAACAGGACACCGAAGGGACGGCGCTCATGCTCCCGGGCCTGATTCTCGCAGTGTTCTCAGGCACCCTGCACCTCGCCTGCAGCCAGGGACCCTGCTTCCAACCCCACCCTCAAACCTGCCTGTTCTCCATCCTGTTAAGGGCTTTGGAGCCTGTGTTTCCTACTTTTCTCCCCCTCCTCTCTCTACTGCACCATCTGCACTAGTATGGAAACATGCCTTCTCCTTCCATCTGTCCCTCTTTGTCTGGGCTTCCTGTCCTGTAAGCTTCCCTGAAGGCTGGTGTGACATCTATTGTCATGTCTGTGACCACAACGTATACAGCAATTATCCTTAAAACCTTATCCCTAGCCCCAAATTCTTCCCACTTCTTTACAGGCCCCTATCCTGACATCCCAGATTTAAAGAGACCGATGGGGCCCTGGCTCTGCCCCTGTCCCTCACCAGGCCTGCCCATCTGAAGCGTCCCAGCAGCTGCCAAGGCCAAACCCAGGGGGACATCCTGCCTCCTGCCTCCCTCCTGCCCACAGCCTGAGTTCTGCTGAAACCGGTTCTCTCCTTCTCTCCTCCCAGCCACACGTCATCACACCTTGCTTAAAACCCTGCCGGGCTTCCCACTGTCATGAGAAGGCAGGAGGATGGGACCAACCCTGGGGCCAGCAGCCTTTCTGTAGCACTCTCCCCTGCACTGTGTGAGCCCTTCCGTGGTGACACAGGGAGTCTGCTTCCCGACCTCGCCCTTCTCAGCGAACTCGGTGCCCACTGGTGCTTCTGCTCAGGAGGCCCTTCCTGCAGACCTCCCCAGTACCGCCCTCTCTTCCTTCTCCACTTCTCACTGGAGTATCCTCACCTCAGAGAGACCTCTGGACCCCCTGAGCAGCACTCTTACCCCATCCAGGAACTCAGTTTTATTTTCTTTATAGCATTTCTTACTATCTAAAATTATTGTGGCTGTTGTTGTTTTATCTCTTAGGAAGTGTGCTTCCCTCCATTAGGGTAGCTCCATTCACCCCAGTATCCCCAGCACGCCAGATAATACCAAGAAAAGAGGTGCTCAGAGAAGTTTTTCCACTAACAAAGTGAGTCCTTCTTGATTTTTTTTTTTCCATTTGACTTGTTGATGAGGGAAACTGCCAAAAAGCAAAGAAAAACCACCCACCCTGTTAACTCTGAGAGTCTTCCCCCACTTGCAGCTGTACTCAACCAAGTTTTCTGGCCCGCTGAGGCTGCTAGAACAGGTGGGAAGAGGAGCTCCTTCCAATGGAGGTGGCCCTGGCTGGTGTGAGCCTGTTTGGGCTGGAAGCCTCATTCTCACAGGGCTATACCATCAAGTAGAGGGAGGAACCTGTAGGCAAGAACCGTGGGAAGGACTCAGGCTTGCACACTTGTATTCCAAGGAGGTCTTGTGATCAGACCCAGAGGAAACAGCCCTGTGTGCATCTGCATGAGCGGGGCCATCTTCTGCACACGTATGCCAACACACTTGGAGCAGAATAGAATTGTTTCTTCCCTTTTCAATATATCTTATCCAAACTGTCAGTGCAAGTGAATAGTTGAAAAAGTTGGTTAGCCAGTGCACCTGGGATTCTTCTGGTGGCAAAGAAATAGACTAGTACCTGCTAATACTCTTTGAGCTAATATTCATGAGCTTTTTACTTACCGAACACACGTAAGTGCCAGACACTCTTTGCTCATGCACTCTTCATAATCCTGCAAAGCAGGTATTTTCAGGAGACACAGAGTGAATTTCTAAACTGTTGTAGTGAGTCATTTGCCAGGCATGATGTGTGGTGGGCCAACACCCCAACGTCCACTGTCTGCCCACAGACCATGTCAAAGGAAGTGAGGGATCTGGCCTGAGGCCAATATTCACAGTTCAAAGTTTTGGAAAAGGCAGCCATCTAATAAATTCCAAGACAGATTTCAAATTTGCCTCAGTTTTAGGCGGAGTGATCTGACTTTTGGGTGGAAATTACGTCACTGTCCCAAGTTCCTGGACCAGCCGTTCTCACAGCAGGGAGCAGGAGGGGCCGCAGCTGGTTGCCCATTTGATCTGGACGGCAGTCTCTGTTACCGAACTGACTGATTGCAGTTAGTTACTCTGTTGGAGATGTTTTCAGGAAATCCTGTGGCCTCATTTTAACTTTCCTAGCAGCAGTAAGGTAAACTACATTTAAACAAAATTAAGATAGTCCTGCAAAAAGAATCGGCCTGGTGATACTGGAAACATTTGGGAAATAGTTGCTAACATTCATTACAATCTTTGTAAATGTTTGCAGCTCTGATGGACAGCATGCAATTCGGTTTCAAAAGCCCTAACCAACTGAGTGGGAACTTAGAGTATTTTGGTAATCAAATAAGTAGGAAGTTGAGAATGCTGAAATTTAAGACAGAGTAATGGGAAATGCGTGTTTTATACCACAGCTGGCAAAGGAAAATTCAAAGTGTTTAGTGCCTCTAGGTTGTAGGTTTTTTTTTTAAGTGTTTTTAATTCTAATTGAAACCTTCAGTAAAGTTTCCAAATTGTGGGTAATACTGAAGAAATGCTCGTGAGCATTTTGGATGAGAAAATGTTTATCTTTTTACAAAAGTCGACTTTTAGTGAAGTCTAAAATGTAAAACATCTTCATGGTTGGAGGATTTGGTTTAATTCTTTTCAATATAGACTACAGATCAGAAGAGTGTTTTAGATTCTAGGTCTTTGTAAAAGCATGGAAACCTTGGCACACTCTAATTTTCCTCTCTCTTCTCTCTGTTTGCTCAGTTGAGAAATAGAAGCTCCTTCAATAACAGACCGCTGTGCTGGGCACTGTAAACAGACAGAGGGACAGCACCTGGTCTCTCCACCAAAGCACTTTGCAGTGAGTGGTGTGGGTGATGTAATTAAAGTAGGTAGATGACAAATTAAAATATCCACAGTAATGATTAAGTGCCAAGATGTAAACTTAACATGAAATATGCAAGTTACACATGAGGGCACTTTAAAAGATTCCTAAAAACAACAAAATTAGACTTGAACAAATGGAGAGATGTCCTTTGTCCTTGCTTTGGACAACTGAGAATCATAAGGATACCAATTTTCCTTATGTCAATATATGAATTTAACACAATTCCACTAAAAATATATTAAGTCTTTTTTCTGGAGATAGTCAAGTTGATTGTAAAGTTCACATGTGGAAATAAACAGAAAGAACAGCCAGGGAAACCTGCAAAGAAAGCAGTGAGAAGAGTTGTTACCACACTCGCATCTCAAATGTGCCATCGCGTCTTGCCATCCAGTTAGTGTGCTGTGAGAAATGAGCACACAGACGGGTCTTTCCTGCACTTTAGACTGAGCGTATGTTTCTGAACTTCAGTACAGTGATTCTCTTTTTGCTGTGTCTAAGTTACTGTTCAATCTATTCTTTGTCTTCTTGGGTTATTTTCCTTTCAATTCCAAGTTTTCCATTTAGTTTTCTCCTATTATGTCAACTTTCTGCTGAAATTCTGCACCTTATCCTTTTTTTTTTTTTTTTTTTTTTTTTTTGTGGTTTCAAGTTTTTATTTAAATTCCAGTTAGTCAACATATGGTGTGGTATTAGTTTCAGGGACAAAATCTAGTGATTTGTCACTTACATACCCCTGGTGCTCATCACAAGTGTCCTCTTTCATCCCCATCACCCATTTCCCCTGTCCCCCACTACTCCCTCCAGCAACCCTCAGTTTGTTTTCTGTAGTAAAGACTCTGTTTTATGGTTTTCCTCTCCCTTTCCCCCCCCGTGTTCATCCGTGTTGTTTCCTAAATTCCACATATGAGTGAGATCATATGGTATTTGTCTTTCTCTGACTGACTTATTTTGCTTAGAATAATACCCTCTAGTTCCATCCACATCATTGCAAATGGCAAGATTTCATTCTTTTTTATGACCAATATTCCATTGTATGTATATACCGTAATTTCTTTACCTTTACATCTTTGAATGTATACATCATAGTTTGTTTATGATAATTCATTGGCAAATGAATACTGTATCATCTTTATAAGTTTAAAAGTTTAAATTTTGTACACTTACAAGTATGTAAGACAATAGCACATAGTGCCTGGGGACACATACATACACAACAAAAACATAAAGCAATGTATAGAACTAGTAATCCACAAGCTCAGGATGATGCTGACCTTTGAGGAAGAAGAGGAGGGGCGATTAGGAAGGGTGGAGGAGGACACTTGGTTTTATTTCTTGCTGGGTGACAATAATGTGGGTCTTTATTCTTTTTTTCCATATCTTCAGAATTGCATCATAAAAAAAAGTTAATGTGTGTATAATGTGAGGCTATCAAGAGAGCATAGTGGGATGAAAACCTGGAGAGGGAGGGCACTACTCTTAAGAGGATTTTTTTGGCTGCTGTGTTAAAGCAAGGAATCCCTACTGAAGACTGTTACAAAAGTCTAGGGTTGAGCTGACAGTGGCCTAATTTACAGTGGGGATACAGGTGAGTTTGGTAGAGTGCAAGATAAAAAGAAGAGTCAAGAATGGCTCCTAAGTAACACTGTGGCCGAAGGAAATGGATGAATGGAATTCCCATTGACTAAGAAGGAATGTTGAGGGAGGATCAGGCCTAGTAAAGGGGAAAGCAAGAGTTCAGTTTTGGGGGGCGGAGCAAGATGGCGGAGGAGTAGGACACCTGGATTTCGTCTGGTCTCAGGAATTCAGCTGGATAGGGGATCAAACCATTCTGAACACCTACAAACTCAACAGGAGATCGAAGAAAAGAAGAGCAACAACTCTCTGAACAGAAAAGCGACCACTTTCTGGAAGGTAGGACGTGCGGAGAAGTGAATCGGAGGCGATATTCGGGAGGATAGACGGCGGGGGAGGGGCCTCCGTCGGCCGCTTCTGGCAAGTGATAGAGCCGCGGAGCACAAAGTCGGAACTTTTAGAGTCTGCTCCGCTGAGGGACGTCACTCTGGTGGCGAAGTGGGGGGTGGAACCCTCGCGGGACAGTGTGGTCTCAGGACCCTCGGGGTCACAGAAAGACCGGGGGTGCCTGAGTGCGGCAGAGCTCCCAGGGATCGGAGCGGGGAAGCCGGCTGCAGAGACGGAACCCAGGCGCGGGCTCTCAGCTCGGGGTTGTCATAGACCGTGATCCGCGGCACAGTCGGGCCACTGCTCCTCCAGCAGGGACCCAACAAGCGGCAGATCCGGGGAGACTCACCTTCTTCCCCCGGGAGGAGAGGTGCGGGAGCGCACCGCGGGGATCTGCTGGGTTTGGAGACTCCACCCGGGGTCGGGTGCCAGATAGAAAGGCGCGGTCACAGGCCGGGTGAGCGCGGAGTGCGGCCGGAGACCGGGGAGACGGGAGTGACTGACGGCTTTTCTCTGGGGGCGCACTGAGGAGTGGGGCCCCGAGTTCTCGGCTCCTCCGGGGCGGAGACTGGGAGGCCGCCATTCTCACTCTCCGCCTCCAAAGCTGTACGGAAAGCTTGCAGGGAACAAAAGCTCCGGAGAGCAAACCCGAGCAGATGACTTAGCCCGGACCGGGCAAGGGCGGGGCAATTCCGCCTCCGGCAGAGACATTTGGGAACCACGGCAACAGGCCCCTCCCCCAGAAGATCAGCGAGAACAGCCAGCCAAGACCAAGTTTACCGATCAGTGAGAACGGCAGAACTCCAGCGCTAGGGGAATACTGCATATAGAATCCATGGCTTTTTTACCATGATTCTTTAGTCTTTCAAAGTTAATTTTTTTTAACTGTCTTTTTTTTTTAAATTTTTCTTTTTCCCTTTTTCACCAACATCTTATCAATCCCTTTTTTAAAAAAACATTTTTATTTTTCATTTTTAGAGTCATATTCTATCCCTTCATAGTAGTTACCCATATTTTTGGCATATATATATAAGTTGTTCTCTCTTTAAAATTTTGAGATACAGTTTCTTCTAACAGATCAAACTATACCCTAAATCTCTAGTGTATACCTTTGTTCTAGTCTCCTGCCTCATCACATTCTCTCCCTTTTTTTTCTTTTTCTTTAAATCCTCTTCTTTCTTTTTTCAAACAACTTATCAATTCCTTTTATAAAATTTTTTATAATTTTCATCTTTACAGTCATATTCCATCCCTTCATCGTATCAACCCTTATTTTTGTACATATATTTTTCTTTCTTTAAAATTTTGGGAGGCACTTTCTTCTAACAGACCAAAATACACCCAAAATCTACTGTGTGGCACTGATCTATATACCAGCCTGATCATATTTGATCATATTTTGTTTTTTTTGTTTTGTTCTGTTTTTGTTTGTTTTTATCTTTATCTTTTTCTTTTTTTTTTCTTTTTCTTTTTTCTTTCTTTCCCTTTCTTTCCCCCTAGTTTCAGGTCTTTTCTGATTTCTTTAGAGTATATTTTCTGAGGACGTTGTTACCCTGTTAGCATTTTGTTCTCTCATTCATCTGTTCTCCTCTGGACAAAATGACAAAACGGAAAAAATCACCTCAACAAAAAGAACAAGAGGCAGTACCGACTGCCAGGGACCTACCCAATACGGACATTAGTACGATGTCGGACCTAGAGTTCAGAATCATGATTTTAAAGATACTAGCTGGGCTTGAGAGAAGCATGGAAGTTATTAGAGAAACGCTTTCTGGAGAAATAAAAGAACTAAAATCTAACCAAGTCAAAATCAAAAAGGCTATTAATGAGGTGCAATAAAAAATGGGGGTGCTAACTGCTAGGATAAATGAGGCAGAAGAGAGAATCAGTGATATAGAAGACCAAATGATGGAAAATAAAGAAGCTGAGAAAAAGAGAGATAAGCAACTACTGGATCACGAGGGCAGAATTCGAGAGATAAGCGATACCATAAGACGAAACAACATTAGGATAATAGGGATCCCAGAAGAAGAAGAAAGAGAGAGAGGGGCAGAAGGTATATTGGAGCAAATTATAGCAGAGAACTTCCCTAATTTTGGGAAGGAAACAGGCATCAAAATCCAGGAGGCACAGAGAACCCCTCTCAAAATCAATAAAAATAGGTCAACACCCCGACATCTAATAGTAAAACTTACGAGTCTCAGAGACAAAGAGAAAATCCTGAAAGCAGCTCGGGAGAAAAGATATGTAACCTACAATGGTAGAAACATTAGATTGGCAACAGACCTATCCACAGAGACCTGGCAGGCCAGAAAGGACTGGCAGGATATATTCACAGCACTAAATGAGAAAAATATGCAGCCAAGAATACTATATCCAGCTAGGCTGTCATTGAAAATAGAAGGAGAGATAAAAAGCTTCCAGGACAAACAAAAACTAAAGGAATTTGCAAACATGAAACCAGGCCTACAAGAAATCTTGAAAGGGGTCCTCTAAGCAAAGAGAGAGCCTAAAAGCAACATAGACCAGAAAGGAACACAGACAATAGACAGTAACAGTCACCTTACAGGCAATACAATGGCACTAAATTCCTATCTTTCAATAGTTACCCTGAATGTAAACGGGCTAAATGCCCCAATCAAAAGACACAGGCTATTAGACTGGATCAAAAAACAAGACCCATCGATATGCTGTCTGCAAGAGACTCATTTTAGACCCAAAGACACCCCCAGATTGAAAGCGAGGGGGTGGAAAACCATTTACCATGCTAATGGACACCAAAAGAAAGCTGGGGTGGCAATCCTTATATCAGACAAATTAGATTTTAAACCAAAGACTGTGGTAAGAGATGAGGAAGGACACTATATCCTACTTAAAGGGTCTATCCAACAAGAACATCTCACAATTGTAAATATCTATGCCCCTAACATGGGAGCAGCCAATTATATAAGGCAATTAATAACAAAAGCAAAGAAACACATCGACAACAATATAATAATAGTGGGGGACTTTAATACCCCCCTCACTGAAATGGACAGATCGTCTAATCAAAAGATCAACAAGGAAATAAAGACTTTAAATGACACACTGGACCAAATGGACTTCACAGACATATTCAGAACATTCCATCCCAAAGCAACGGAAGACACATTCTTCTCAAGTGCCCATGGAACATTCTCCAGAATAGATCACACCCTAGGTCACAAATCAGGTCTCAACCAGTACCAAAAGATTGGGATCATTCCCTGCATATTTTCAGACCACAATGCTTTGAAACTAGAACTCAATCACCAGAGGAAAGTCAGAAAGAACTCAAATACATGGAGGCTAAAGAGCATCCTACTAAAGAATGAATGGGTCAACAAGTAAATTAAAGAATAATTTAAAAAATTCATGGAAACCAATGAAAATGAAAACACAGCTGTTCAAAATCTTTGGGATGTAGCAAAGGCAGTCCTGAGAGGAAAGTATATAGCAATACAAGCCTTTTTCAAGAAACAAGAAAGGTCTCAAATACACAACCTAACCCTACACCTAAAGGAGCTGGAGAAAAAACAGCAAATAAAGTCTAAACCCAGCAGGAGAAGAGAAATAATAAAGATCAGAGCAGAAATCAATGAAATAGACACCAAAAGAACAGTAGAACAGATCAATGAAACTAGGAGCTGGTTCTTTGAAAGAATTAACAAGATTGATAAACCCCTGGCCAGACTTATCGAAAAGAAAAGAGAAATGACCCAGATCAACAAAATCATGAATGAAAGAGGAGAGATCACAACCAAGACCAAAGAAATACAAACAAATATAAGAACATATTATGAGCAACTCTATGCCAGCAAATTGGATAACCTGGAAGAAATGGATGCATTCCTAGAGATGTATCAACTACCAAAACTGAACCAGGAAGAAATATAAAACCTGAACTGACCTATAACCACTAAGGAAATTGAAGCAGTCAACAAAAATCTCCCAAAAAACAAAAGCCCAGGGCCAGATGGCTTCCCAGGGGAATTCCAGCAAACATTTCAAGAAGAATTAATGCCTATACTTTTGAAACTGTTCCAAAAAATAGAAATGGAAGGAAAACTTCCAAACTCGTTTTATGAGGCCACCATTACCTTGATCCCCAAACCAGTCAAAGACCCCATCAAAAAGGAGAATTACAGACCAATATCCTTGATGAACATGGATGCAAAAATTCTCACCAAAATACTAGCCAATGGGAACCAACAGTACATTAAAAGGATTATTCACCACGACCAAGTGGGATTTATCCCTGGGCTGCAAGGTTGGTTCAACATCCGCAAATCAATCAACGTGATACAATACATTAACAAAAGAAAGAACAAGAACCATATGATCCTGTCAATAGATGCAGAAAAAGCATTTGACAAAGTACAGCATCCTTTCTTGATCAAAACTCTTCAGAGTATAGGGATAGAGGGTACATACCTCAATATCATAAAAGCCATCTATGAAAAACCTACAGCAAATATCATTCTCAATGGGGAAAAACTGAGAGCTTTCCCCCTAAGGTCAGGAATGCGGCAGGGATGTCCACTATCACCACTGCTATTCAACATAATATTAGAAGTCCTAGCCACAGCAATCAGACAACATAAAGAAATAAAAGGCATCCAAATCGGCAAAGAAGAAGTCAAACTTTCACTCTTTGCAGATGATATGGTACTTTATGCGGAAAACCCAAAAGACTCCACCCTCAAACTGCTAGAACTCATACAGGAATTCAGTAAAGTGGCAGGATATAAAATCAATGCACAGAAATCAGTGGCATTCCTATACACCAACAACAAGACAGAAGAAAGAGAAATTAAGGAGTCGATCCCATTTACAATTGCACCCAAAACCAGAAGATACCTAGGAATAAATCTAACCAAAGAGGCAAAGGATCTGTACTCAGAAAACTATAAAATACTCATGAAAGAAATTGAGGAAGACACAAAGAAATGGAAAAACGTTCCATGCTTATGGATTGGAAGAACAAATATTGTGGAGATGTCAATGCTACCTAGAGCAATCTACACATCCAATGCAATCCCCATCAAAATACCATCCACTTTTTTCAAAGAAATGGAACAAATAATCCTCAAATTTGTATGGAACCAGAAAAGACCCCGCATAGCCAGAGGAATGTTGAAAAAGAAAAGCAAAGCTGGCGGCATCACAATTCCGGACTTCCAGCTCTATTACAAAGCTGTCATCATCAAGACAGTATGGTACTGGCACAAAAACAGACACATAGATCAATGGAACAGAATAGAGACCCCAGGGGCACCTGGGTGGCTCAGTTGGTTAAGCAACTGCCTTCGGCTCAGGTCATGATCCCGGAGTCCCGGGATCGAGTCCCACATCAGGCTCCCTGCTCAGCAGGGAGTCTGCTTCTCCCTCTGACCCTCCTCCCTCTCATGCTCTCTGTCTCTCATTCTCTCTCTTGCAAATAAATAAAATCTTAAAAAAAAAAAGAATACAGAGCCCAGAAATGGGCCCTCAACTCTATGGTCAACTAATCTTCGACAAAGCAGGAAAGAATGTCCAATGGAAAAAAGACAGTCTCTTCAACAAATGGTGTTGGGAAAATTGGGCAGCCACATGCAGAAGAATGAAACTGGACCATTTCCTTACACCACACACAAAAGTAGACTCCAAATGGTTGAAAGACCTCAATGTGAGACAGGAGCCCATCAAAATCCTAAAGGAGAACACAGGCAGCAACCTCTTCGACCTCAGCCGCAGCAACTTCTTCCTAGAAACTTCGCCAAAGGCAAGGGAAGCAAGGGCAAAAATGAACTGTTGGGTCCTCATCAAGATAAAAAGCTTTTGCACAGCAAAAGAAACAGTCAACAAAACCAAAAGACAACCGACAGAATGGGAGAAGATGCTTGCAAATGACATATCAGATAAAGGGCTAGTATCTAAAGTCTATAAAGAACTTATCAAACTCAACACCCAAAGAACAAAGAATCCAATCAAGAAATGGGCAGAAGACATGAGCAGACATTTTTCCAAAGAAGACATCCAAATGGCCAACAGACACATGAAAAAGTGCTCAGCATCGCTCGGCATCAGGGAAATCCAAATCAAAACCTCAATGAGATACCACCTCACACCAGTCAGAATGGCTAAAATTAACAAGTCAGGAAACGACAGATGTTGGTGGGGATGCGGAGAAAGGGGAACCCTCCTACACTGTTGGTGGGAATGCAAGCTGGTGCAGCCACTCTGGAAAACAGTATGGAGGTTCCTCAAAAAGTTGAAAATAGAGCTGCCATACGATCCAGCAATTGCACTGCTGAGTATTTACCCCAAAGATACAAATGTAGGGATCCGAAGGGGTACGTGCACCCCGATGTTTATAGCAGCAATGTCCACAATAGCCAAACTGTGGAAAGAGCCAAGATGTCCATCGACAGATGAATGGATAAAGAAGAGGTGGTATATATATACCATGGAATATTATGCAGCCATCAAAAGGAATGAGATCTTGCCA
The DNA here is from genome assembly GCF_964656455.1 of Halichoerus grypus. Classification (NCBI taxonomy): domain Eukaryota; kingdom Metazoa; phylum Chordata; class Mammalia; order Carnivora; family Phocidae; genus Halichoerus; species Halichoerus grypus. The sequence goes on from NC_135721.1 coordinate 192,172, forward strand.
TTTGCAACGACGTGGATGGAACTGGAGGGTGTTATGCTGAGCGAATAAAGTCAATCAGAGAAAGACATGTATCATATGACCTCACTGATAATGAGGAATTCTTAATCTCAGGAAACAAACTGAGGGTTGCTGGAGTGGAGGGGGGTGGGAGGGATGGGGTGGCTGGGTGATAGACACTGGGGAGGGTATGTGCTATGGTGAGCGCTGTGAATTGTGCAAGACTGTTGAATCACAGATCTGTACCTCTGAAACAAATAATGCAATATATGTTAAGAAAAAAAAAAGAAGAAGAAGAAGGTAGCAGGAGGGGAAGAATGAAGGAGGGGAAATCGGAGGGAGAGATGAACCATGAGAGACGATGGACTCTGAAAAACAAGCTGAGGGTTCTAGAGGGGAGGGGGGTGGGAGGATGGGTTAGCCTGGTGCTGGGTATTAAAGAGGGCATGTACTGCATGGAGCACTGGGTGTTATACACAAACAATGAATCATGGAACACTACATCAAAAACTAGTGATGTAATGTATGTTGATTAACATAACAATAATAAATTAAAAAAAAAAAGAGTTCAGTTTTGGACAAGTTAGGTTTGAGATGCTATTACCTTCCAAACAGAGCTGTTGGAGATGAGTTTGGAGTTCATGGAAGAAATTAGAGGGAATAAGATAACACAGGTAAGCTCCTGAATTTCCCTTCTCCCACAGGTGCACTAAACACATAACTACTTATAGAGGAATCCCTCTGAGAGAAATCCAGAAATTAATCCTCCACATTGGGTAACTAGGAAATATCCACAGCAGAACAGGAAAGGCTGAGACACACTGTTACCATAAACCCTACTCCATGGCACAACACCATGCTATCAAGGGGAAACCCCCAACTCCCAGTTTCTCCCTGAAGACCAAAGGTTTGGGACCAAACATCAAATGACCCAACTTTAAGGCTGCCATCCAAAGGATGAGTTGCCAAATCACTGAGCTCTAAAAGCCAGTGTGGCTTATGTTCATAAGGCTCACAGCACTGTAGCAAACCAAGAAGCAGTTCTTAATGGGAGCATGAACACTCATGGCATCTATTCCCTCCAGGGCTCGGCTCGGAGGGACCATGCACAACACCCATCTCCCATGTTCTCCCATGCTCCCCTTTCCTGGAAAAGACTTGACTGCATACTTTACAAGCTGCATCTAATTAGCACACACCTAGGTGCTGGCTGTGATCCTCCCTGGGGCCCTGAGGAGCCAGTGGACACTTGCCCTGCATGCTCCCTCTGGCTTATTGCAATAATAAAACGAAGCATCTCTTTGGAAGACTGTTCATGCTTCAGGCACCCCAGCTTTCAAAGCTGCCATTCGAAGGATGGACCTCCAAGCCACCTACCTCAGATAGCCAAGAGGGCTTGCATTCAGGAGTCCCACAGGACCGTAGCAAACAAAGAAGCAGTTTTTAAGTGGGCATAGGAGTACCTTCCACCCCACACTAAACCTCCAGGCTCAGTGCAGAAGGAGCAGGTAAAAATGCTTTAATCTCCCAGTTTCTCCACAGAAAGAGATTAACTACATGCTTTCTCAGTGCTGCCTGAGGGTCTAGCTTGCAATCAGCCTACATCTAGGTGCTGACTGTGATCTTCCCTTCAGAAACACTAGTGGTTGTTGGTACATCCTCAACCACTGGAAGTCACTAACAACAAAGTAGGTAGTTTGGACAACCACAGAGTTTTGAGAGACAACCTGGAGCTCAGGTAACAAAGTTCAACTCCTACATGAGACCATCAAGACTGGGAGAGGGGGCTGTTTTATCTAATGTGCAGAAAACAACAGAGACAGGGAAGATGAAGAAGAGTCAGGGGAATATATTACAAAGAAAAGAACAAGATAAATCTCCAGAAATGGAACTTAATAAAATGGAGATCTGTTATGTACCCAATAGAAAGTTCAAAATAACAGTTGTAAAGATGCCCACTGAAGGCAGGAGAGCAATGATGAACAAAGTGGAAATTTAAATAAAGAGATAGAAAATATAAGCAGACATAAGACAGAAATCACAGAATAAAAGAATGATGTGATGTGGGGTCCAGGAGTGAGTGGTCAAGAAAGAATTCTTGAGACATTTTCAGTGCAAAAAGGTGTTTTTATTATAGCACAGGGACAGGACCCATGGGCAGGAAGAACTACACTGAGATTGTGAGGAACAATTGATTACACACTTTTAAATTGGTGGGGTAGAGACAAAGGAACTTTTCAAAAGGATTTTCATATGTTAAAGAGGACTTACAGGATCCTGGAGTTGTGGCTCTTGTCCAGCTAAGGCTGCTTTTTGCCTCTAGCAAAGCATTTACATTGAGACAGTTGTGAATTCTTTGAGGATTATCATACACTGCTTGTCTCAAGTATTTGTTAATGGGCTGCAAGTTGTAAGGAAATTTAATTTTATCTATGTTTCATTTACCTTTGTTCTCCTCATCAAAGAATACAATAATTGAACTGAGAAATTCAATAGAGGGGTTCAATAGCTGACTACATGGAGCAGAATGAAGAATCAGCAAATTTGAGGGCAGGGCAATAGAAGTCATCCAGTCAGAAAAGTAGAGACAAAAAGAATGAAAAAGAGTGAAGACAGATTAGGGAATTTTATGTGGGCCAATTGATGTGTTAGAGTGGTCCCGGAAGGAGAGAGAAGTAAAGGCCCAGAATGCTTATTTAAACAAATAATGGTTGAAAACATCCCTCACCTGAGGAAAGAAACAGACATCCAGAGAGTACCAAAGAAGATACATCTAAAGAGTCCTGCACTGAGAGACTTTATGTTAAATTTATAAGTCAAGCAGAGAAAGTCAATTATCATATGGTTTCACTTATTTGCGGAACATAAGGAATAGCATGGAGGACATTAGGAGAAGGAAGGGAAAAATGAAGGGGGGGAAATTGGAGGGAGAGATGAACCATGAGAGACTATGGACTCTGAGAAACAAACAGGGTTTTAGAGGGGAGGGGAGTGGGGGGATGGGTGAGCCCGGTGATGGGTATTAAGGAGGGCACGTACTGCATGGAGCACTGGGTGTTATACCAAGACAATGAATCGTGGATCATCACATCAAAAACTAATGATGTATTGTATGGTGACTAACATAACATAATAAAATTAAAAAAAAAAATTGCCAGAAATTAAAGACAAGGACAGAATCTTAAAAGTAGCAAGAGAAAAGCAACTTGTTATGTAGAATGGAAACCCCATAAGACTATCAGCAGACTTTCCAGCAGAAGTGTTGTAGGCCAGAAGGTCATTCTTGGGGTGATATATTCAAGGTGCTGACAGGAAAAACAAAAACAAAAGCCCCAAAACAGAAAACATCTGCCAACCAAGAATACTCTACCTATCAAAGTTGTCCTTCAGAACTGAAGGAGAGAGAACGAGCTTCCCAGACAAACAAAAGCAGAAGGAATTCATCACCACTAAAACAGCCTAACAGGAAATATTAAAGGGAGTTCTCAAGCTGAACTGAAACGGCACTAATTAGTATGAGGGAAACAAAAAAGAATACAACTCTCTGGTAAAGGTAATTATATAGTTAAATTCAGAATATTCTGATACTGTAATGGTGGTGGAAAAATCACGTAACTCTAGTATAATACTAAAAGAAAAGTATTAACTATACAATAGTTTTAATGGGTATGCAATGTAAAAAGATGTAAATTGTGACATCAAAGACAAAATGGGGGGGTGTAAAAAAGCTTTTATATGCATTCAAAGTTGTTACCAGCTTAAAATTGACAGTTGTAACTCTAAGATGTTTTGTGTAAGCCTCATGGTAACCACAAGCAAAAACCTATAGAAAATGCACAAAGACAAAGAGAAAGGAATCAAAGCATACTACACATGATGGAAAACCATCAAAAAGGGGAGGGCAAGAGAAGCGAAACAAAAGAATTACAAAACAGCCAGAAAACAATGAACAAAGTGTTAATAGTAAAAATTACTTCAAATGTAAATGGACTAAATTCACCAATCAAAAGACATAAGGTGACTGAGTGGACTTCAAAAGACCCAGGTGAGCTTCACTTCAGATGTAAGGACACAAGCAGACCAAGAGTGGAGGATTGGAAACCTAAAAAGCACAGGAGTCACTATACTTATGTCACGCAGAATAGTCTTTAGGCTAAAAACTATAATGAGACAAAGAAGGTCAATACATAATGATAAAGGGGTGAAATGATCAAGCAGATATAACAATTGTAAATATTTATGCACCCAACACCAGAGCACCCTACATATATAAAGCAGACACTGATGGACCTGAAGGGAGAAATAGACAGCAATACAGTCATAGTGGGGGGCAGTGAGGCAGGGGGTGGGGAACTTCAATCCCCCACTTACAACAATGAATGGATCATCCAGATGGAAAATCAGTGAGGAAACCCCAGACTTGGGCTACATGTCAGACCAGGTGAACCCACAAACACATGCAGAACATTCCATCTTATGGCAGCAGGATGCACATTCTGCTCAAGTGCACATGCAACGTTCTCCAGGACAGACCAGGCCACAAACCAAGTCTTAATAAATTTTAAAAGGCTGAAATCATATCAAGAATCTTTTCTGAACACAATGGTACAAGAGTAGAAATCAATTACAAGAATAAAAACTGGAAAATTCATCAATATGTGGAGATTAAACAACATGCACACATATGACCAACCCACAGCTATCATCATACTCAACAGTGAAAATGTAAAAGCTTTTCCTCTGGATCAGGTACAAACAAGGATGCTCACTCTTGCCACTTCTATTCAACACAGTACTGGAAGTCATATAAGGTCACTTAGGCAAGAAAAAGAAAGAAAAGGGGTGAAGGGGAGTAAGAGATAGAGGCTTCCAGTTAGGGAATGAATAAAACGCAGCCACATTGGGAAGAGACAACACAGTTATCTCTGTTTGCATATGAAAACCTAAGTGTTCATTAACAGATGAATGGATAAAGAAACGTGAAATATAAACATAGAGAAGGAAATCCTGGAATTTGAGAAAATACGGATGGACTATTCTCCTAAGTGAAATAAGTCAGTAAAACCCAAACACTGTACGACCCCCTTACACAGGAATCTGAAAAAGCCAAACTCAGAAACAGAGAGTAGAGTGGTGGTTACCAGGGGCTGGGAGTTGGGGGAAATTAAGAGATACTGGTCAAAGGCTACAAACTTCCAGGTATAAGAGGAACAAGTTCCAGGGTCTAATGTACAGCATGGTGACTAAATTTGATAATATTATATTACATAATTGAGATTTGCTAAGAGAGTAGAACATTAGTGTTCTCACCAAAAAAAAAAAAAGGTAAATATGTAAAAGGATGGATGTGTTAATTCACTCCATGGGAACCCTTTCACAGCGTATATGTGTATCAAATCATCACTGTAACCTTTAAATATTTTACAATTGTATTTGTCAAGTACATATTCGTAAAGCCAAGAAGAAACAAGTTAGGCAGCCAATCACAGTGGTGGGTTTTAACCTTTAGGCCAACCACAGGGCCTCTTACTTTACACAAAGAAACTAAGAAAAACAAAATCAAGACATTAACTTACATTTAAAAAACATTTATTTAGAGACAACTAGGCCATGTCAACATAAGTTGATTCTCCTACTAGAAATGAATAAACATAACCTCATGCAGAAGAAAAGTTAATGTTATCTTTGTTTAATGCAGAGTGGCTGAACTTTGCAACAGCATGTTTCTGCTACCAATATACATATATGTAATTTTTGAAGGAATAACAATCATTTTTAAGGATTCATATCGTAGCTTGTCCCTAAAACTAGAAGGATTATGTAATACCTTCCTTAAGCTGATTCCTTCTTCTCTAGTCACTTTGCAAATAGAAATACCTGAGTTGGTATTCATGCCCCTACCCTTAAGATTCTCAAATTAGAATAAGCAATTACCATATACAGAGCCAATCACAGGTTAAGTGATGCTTGAAAATGAACACAAAAGGACTGTGACCATAGGAACTGGAGCATATTAACTTTAAATAGTATATGTGATAAAATTAGTACAAAGTATTTAAAGATATGTAAGTTAACTATTTATAGAGAGAAAAAAATCTTTTACATATTAGATAAAAGTTTATAGAATAAAGAGCAGTATTTTAAAACTTATATTACACATTGCATAACTGAAGAGTAAATCCTGTCAGTGGAGAAATAAATGTTTTAAAATTCTCAAAGAAGAAAATTATATAAACTTTAATTCAAGGTAACATAGTTGGCTGGAAAAATGCCAGTTTGACCTCGAAGTTTCCCTTCCCACCAATCGAAATGTGAATCTGTTTGTGATATAACTGTGATTCTGTCTCCAGCGTGAAAATTCAAATCCCCTGGCTGCTGACCTTCAAAAGAATATAATGCCGTCACTTCTATGGGTGGGTTCAACTTGCCTAAAACAAACAAACAAAAGTATTTAAATTATTCACATTTTTAATGGGAAACCTGGGAAGGTAAGATATAAATTAACTTCAGTACTTAATATTCTAATGCCTTAGAGCATGTGGTCTGTGTGATTTTCATCATATTATTAGACTTATGTTCTTCTTCTTCAAAAAGAGCAAATGTTTGGTAATAACGTTTCCTAAATCCATACAAGTCCAACTGCATATTATTATATATTTAACTATGTATTTAGCAAATATTTGTGGTTATAATTGTTTGAATTTTGAATAACGTATAACACTACAAGCTAACCCTTGAACAATACAGATGTGAACTGCACTTATACATGGATTTTTTTTTTTTATAAACAGTATGATGCTGTAAATGTATTTTCTCCTTTTCTTTTTTTTTAAATTAATTAATTTATTTGACAGAGAGAGCATGAGAGAGCACAAGCAGGGGGAGCAGCAGAGGGAGAGGGAGAAGCAGGCTCCCCACTGAGCAGGGAGCCTGATTCAGGACTCGATCCCAGGACCCCGAGATCATGACCTGAGCCAAAGACAGACGCTTAACCGACTGAGCCACCGAGGTGCCCCCTCCTTATTTTCTTAATAACATTTTCTTTTATCTAGCTTCATTTATTATAAGAATACAGCACATAATACATGTAACATACAAAATATGTGTTAACCTACTATTTATGCTTTTGTTAAGGCTTTTGGTCTATGATAGGTTATTAGTAGTTAAGTTTTGGGGGAATCAAAAGTTATATGTGGATTTTCAACTGCATGGGGTTTGGTGCCCCTAAACCCCCTGTCCCAAGTTGTTCAAAAGTCAACTGTATTTACCTTTTTCCCCTTTTAATAGAATGGTCATTATGGCTTTCATGAATTGTAGCTGTTAGAGAAAAACACATTTATAGTCACGATTGTATCATAAAATATTTAATTGAAAAACCATGCTCCAGGATAGAGCTAGAGAGTATTATGCTAAGGGAAATAAGTCAGTCAGAGAAAGACAAATACCATATGATCTTACTCATAGGTGGCATTTAAGAAACAAAACAAATGTGCAAAGGAAGAAAAAAAGAGAGACATACGCACAAACCAAGAAACAGACCCAGACTTTTAACTATAGAGAACAAACTATGGTTACCAGAGGGGACATAGGTAGGAGGATGGGGGTTAAAGAGTACACTTATCATGATGAAAAATAAAATAAAATAAAATGTTAAACAAAACAAAACAAAAACCATGCTCTGTAGCCTTTGGTTTTTGGGGTTCCAGCTCAGACGAATTTTGCTGATTCATCAGCAGACATTTTTTTTTTTTTTTTTTTTTTTTAAAGATTTTATTTATTTATCTGAGAGAGAGAATGGGAGACAGAGAGCATGAGAGGGGAAGGGTCAGAGGGAGAAGCAGACCCCCCGCTGAGCAGGGAGCCCGATGCGGGACTCGATCCTGGGACTCCAGAATCATGACCTGAGCCGAAGGCAGTTGCTTAACCAACTGAGCCACCCAGGTGCCCCAGCAGACATTTTTTCCATAGGCTTCATGGCTGTTTTCATTTCTGTGCTTACTTTATACTTTCTCTCAAAACAGAGATAAAACTCAAATTAGCACAAGAAGTACGTCTGCATATGCTTAATAAGAGTTTCAACACAATGTGTAGAATTGTCCGTATTGTATTAGGAAAAAAATACCTCGAGAATTGAGGAGTTAATATGAGTAAAAAACAGTAAATATTATAAACTGTATAACATCATAAGAAATATAAAGAAACAGATACTTTCTGTGTATTCAGCTACATGGAATTTTATATTTGTTTCACATACTATGTGCACATGTTAGGCAATTAGACGCTTGTTAAATGCATCTTAGTGCAGATACACTGAGAACATAAACCGAATTCTAAAAACCAGTTACTTATTTGTACCTATAATACTATAATAGTAAAAGATAAACCAAATTTGGCTTGTCAGTAAGAAATAAAAAGTCAAGACTTTAATTACACTACGTTGACCAAAACATGGAATTTGTAGTTCACACAAGATGGTGCTGCAGTTCCTTCTGTAAAAGCATGTGCCACGTGGTTCTGTGAGTTCTCCTCAAGAAATAACCCTAATAACAACTAACAGAATTACATTCGAGGGATTCCTGGTGTCATTATTTTTTTCTATCATAGAGACATATTCTGCCTGTTTTTATATCTTATACTATATTTACTTGTAGTCTATCAATTTCAAGGAAGAAGGTTAAAAGAATATCACAGAAGTGTAGAATTTTGATAACATCTGGATATCATCAAAACCAGCTGAGTGACAGCCGACACATTAATGAGCACTCATGACCGTGTGTGTGACAAGCAGCGGGGGTCCCGCACTGCGGGACACACAGCAAGTCCTCCTGACAGGCCCCTTTGTCATTAAATCAGAGGAATGTAAGGTGATGTTAGAGGAAAAAAATCATTCCTAACATCATTTTCTCATCAATAATTATATTTATCACCTCCATACATAAAGCTCAACCTCTTTCAACCAAACTTAATGAAAACCCTCAAGTAGCTCCTCCTCTCTCGTGTCTCCAAGCACCTTGGATAATACAAAGAAGCAAGCAGAGGAGTCCTAGTGAATATCAGGGAATGTTCCGGAAGTCACAGCCATCTTCGCGGCCATATGCGTGTGCATCGATAGCACCAGGTACAAAGGAAAATGCACGAGAGGGTGATCGCAGTGATGACAGGTGCCAGCCCTTGCCGTGTGCTCAGCCTGTCCCTCGTCCCATCACCGCTGCGTCACAGAACATCAAGCTCAAGTGGCGTGTGAAGCACTCTGTCCAAGGAGCCGAGATCCGAATCTCAGAATCACCACCGACCTCATCCCCCAAGGCCCTCTGCAGCCACGCAAGTATTAAATTGTGTTCAGCAGACTGAACTTAGACTTATCAGGGCATTTCACTTTTGTCAGGCACATTTTCAAGGAGAATTAGCATATTCTTCTGCATCACTGAGTTATCCAGACTCTACAAATAGTAAGAATGTTGGATGATGATCCTGGGTAACCACTGATAAATGAACTGGTTCTTACTGGTTTTAGGAATATATTTTGTGATGAACAATTAGAGGAAGATATTATGAACTGAATGAAAGACAGAGAGGATCACAGACTTGGTTCAGTTCCTGCCCTTCCTATTTAGGTGTTGTCCAGTTTCCTCTGAATTGTAGTTTCCAAATGAACTAAGGGTAAAGTGGTGATGGGAAAGGAGGTGTAAGAACAGAGCAGGTGGTTTTGAGATGCAGCAGAGAAGGCAGTGCTGTGGGGTTTGAGGAGGTTGGTATTCAACATCCCTCTTTCCCCCCACCCAAATTTTGAGCAGAGATGAGGCAAATGGGGAGGGGAAATCATTGCTGGGAGAGCTAGGGAAGAATATGGGCAAGATAGGCAGACAGGGATGTGCCAAAGAAGAGTCAGGAGTTTAAGCAGTTCCGCGGAAAATTCATCCACAAGAACACGAGGTGGTGAGCCAAGCCTGAATGAAGACCGGCGCTCCCTGGAGGTAACAGTCCACAGGCCACTCAATGCCATGCCCTACTGTTAGTTTTTTCTTCAAGTTCTTAAAGTTCTTCTTCACTGTAAATATTAAAGATACCTTCCATAAGGAAAAGTTTAATGCCCACAAAATAGCTTATTAAAAAAAAAAAAAAAAAAAAGGTGGGCCTTTTTCTTCTGGGAGGGAGGTATGTCCTTCCAGAAAGAGAAAGCCCCCTGGGGACCACGGAAACAGGCCCCCCTGCCAACTAAAATACCTGGCATTCACAGAAGCCTTGCTTTCAAGTTTTATATTCCTGTGTTTAAGAAATATGGAAGCTCTTTGAAGCAATTAGCCATTTTCATCATAATATTCAACTTTAATTCAAATACAGGTTATTTTCTCTCCCAAATCAGGACTACACTTAACAGGAAGCAGCTGTCCCAAGGCTCCTAATTAGCAAGGCTGGGTCTAGAGGGTGTCACTGTGTTACTCCCAGTTGCTTTCTCCATGGAGTCTGCATAATGTAACCCATATGTAACCAACATATCCGGCCCTAGACGTGATCCGGGAAAGGAATCTCAGTCTTTGGAAGGTCATTGCAAGGCAAGCAGAAGTAAGAGAACAAACACATCTTTGGTTTTGTGTACATTTAATGTAGTGATGAGTTGCATGGCTGACTTAACTCTGGTACCCACATCCCCCCAGGTCAGGTGTGGGGCCTGTCACTTTCGGGATCACGTCCTTTGGAAGAGGGTGTGAATCATTGGTAAAGTGAGGCAGATAAGGCCACTAGGTGATGTCACCAGGAAAGCAGTTCTCAAAAGGTAATGTCTGGAGCATTTGTGGTCCTTGTAACTGGGAAGGGAGTATTATTGGCATGGAGTGACTCAGTCCAGGGCATCCACGCAGCACAGGATGGCCCCCACAGTGGATGTGCCCAGACTGTCACTGAAAATTACAGGGTGGATAGGAGGCGGGTGGTGAAGACTGACACAGGAGGGCACGGGCCGTTACAGAAAGGTACGGTAAACCTGGTTGTGCCGTTGCAAGGCTGTCTTGCTGAGAGCCCCAAGTACCATGTCGTTGAGCTTCCAAAGGGTGCAAAACAAACGTATATGCAATTTGGAGAATTCCTGCTTTGCCCAACAGCCCATGCAAAAGTGCAGCTGGTCAGTGGGTATGGGACAGGCTGAGAGCAAGCCCACAGGAGTTTTAACTTGAGGCTCAGGCCTGTGCCCTGTGCCTTTTCCCTGCACCAATACTCGGCCAGGGTGTGAGAAAGTCCTTGGTGAGAATTAACTGATTTCACAGCTGCTTTTTAAAAAAACACAATCATGTTAAGTAAGTTTTATTTTAAAAATAGACTTTAAATCTTCCTTTCCATTTTTTTCTTCAAACTCCCTTATATTTGGAGAAAGGACTAAAATAAATTAATATTATCCTATACCTACTGTTTGTACAACTTAACACATCCTACCCTCAAATATAAAAAAAAACCTGACCGACCAACCAACCACGGGCAGGTAACTATCCGTGGATCACACGGCTAGTGGTCAAAGTATTGAGTTCAAGTCAGATCCTGTTTCCAGAGCCCACCCAGGACTTGTTTCTTATAATTTCACACTGCCCTTAGTGCCTTTTAGGGGTATTGCTAACATTCCCTAGCACCCAGCCTGCAGGTACACGCTCTAGAGAACCCTGAGAAAAGGAGCTGCAGTTCCCATGTCACCACAGCCTCCGTTGTCCCTTGTCCCTCAGTGTCCCTGCTGGCCCCTCTCCCTCAGCAACTCAGCTTGTCTGTTGACCTCAAATCTAAGATTCCCTTTAATTGCAGGACACCTAAGTGTAGGTCTAATTCTAACAGAGTCTTTCAAAGACCACTATATAAAATTCTCCATGCTACTTGGGTATAGACATTTATATGTTAACCACTTTTGCTTCTGAAGGATGTGTTTCCAAAGGTCAAATTATGACGGTCTCAGTATCTCTACCATGGCTGTAAATCACATTCACAAAAGCAAAATGCATTTTTAAAAGCCTCTAGTTTTCTCACAGTGCCTGGGGCCACAGCACAGTTAAACCCAGGCCATCAGACTGCCTCTGAACACAGGACTCCCTCCACCTGGGCTCCTGCGAGAACAGATGGCCAGAAGTGGGCTCCACATGATGGGAACCAGGCTGAAAGCAGAAGGAAAGTCAGAAACCCTAATCCATCAGGAAAAGGTTGACTTCTGTTTAAGGAACTCTGCTTAAGAGACATTTTTGAAATATCTTTATAAATTTTAAAAAGAAATGGGTACTTAGTGACCTTGACACTGTTTACAGGAAACAAGTAATGCCCCCGGAGCTTCCTTACCCAGGATGGTTCTGTGATCCCAGTGACAAAAGACGATGTGAAAAAATAAACAGGCTCTTTTACAACTGGTTAACCTTTGCCCTCATTTTGTGTCCCATTCACATTTCTAAATAATTGCTTAATTCTTTAAGGAACATTTTCTAAAGAATATTGAAGTAAGACAGGTTGAGGGACTGTTTTCATCATGGCAAATCCTAGTAAGTTTTACGAAGTAGTTCCCAATAATGGCAAAATATCTGAACATGAAAAATAAAAAAATTCCTTAAAAATATAAAAATATTCACGGGGCTAAAACCCAGAAAAAATGTGATGATGATGAAGTTGTAATTCACAATGAACAAACCTTGTCATTCTATCGTGACAAGATTTTAAAAGATCCTGTGGTTTGGTCCTCGACAAGCCCCTGGGAGTCAGCGGCACTTAGTCCCAAGCTGGGGTGCTCCCTGGCAGGTAACTGAGCATGTGCCTCTTACAGTTCCCCATCGCCCTCCTTATCTCAGATTAAAAGCAAGTAAGAGAACAAAAGCATAGCATCTTTTAAATGAAGTACTTCTCAAAAGCATGTGCATATCCTATAAATCAAAGGAGTGCTGAACTCCTTCCCAGAGAGTTTTACAAACTGCCATATTAATTAGAAAGTTTGTGATTATAAGATGGATATGAATCATTTTTAACATATAGATATTTTAATTACCAACTCTCTCCTGATAGCTGGAAAGTTCAGGGTAGAGCTTATATTTGCTTCTGTTACCTGCAAAACAGAAAAAAAGGGGGGGCATTTATTAGACTTATTAGCATATCGTATATAAAATAGCCAAGAATGCCAAATCTTGCTCTTGCAAAACAGGTATTTTAAATCTCTAAGATTGATAGAAATACCATTATTTTATCACACTTTAAATCAAGAGGAATGCCTGAATAAACCCAGAAAGTACACCGACCATAAGGCAGAGGGTAAATATCTGGTATCTATAGGATTAGAAGCACTGAAACTACAACTCATGACCTTGGAATTACACATTCACGGATAACACACATACATCTTTCTTTCCAGAAGCAATCATAAGATACCTGAATTTTAAAAAAGTTTGTAGCCCCCAAGCCAGTGATTTTCAAACATCGCTGTTTGCTTAACCACTAAAATAATTTTTAAACAGCATGTGTTCACTTGTATATTTTTCAGTTAATATCTAAAATTGTTCAATATAAGCCTAAAAGTTGTAAAGGGCGTACTTTGTAGCATATTTCAGTTTCAGTTATTTAAATTAAAAACTTATATCTCTTTCTGGGATAACAGAATCTAAATATCATAGTATAAATATGAATCATTATTATAACTATACGCTCCATCATGAGTTAAAAAAAAGCTTTTTTTTAAAAGTCAGAAATTGGGGTGCCTGGGTGGCTCAGATGGTTGGGCATCTGCCTTCGGCTCAGGTCATGATCCCAGGTTCCTGGGATCGAGCACCACATCGGGCTCCTGGCTCAGCGGAGCCTGCTTCTCCCTCTCCCTCTACCTCTCTCCCTGCTCATGCTCTCTCTCTCTCTGTATCTGTGTGTCTCAAATGAATAAATGAAATCTTAAAAAAAAAAAAAAAGGAAAAGAAAAAGAAATGTGCACAGACCAAAAGGTAAATCGGTGAGGACACAGTCATCGCTGTGCAAAGTGGGGAGGGCACCATCCGTCTCCACAAGAAAGGTTCAGAAGATAGGAGATCATAGTGGGAAACAACAGCCCCAGGCTGACACAAGCAAGGGGCCTGGGAACCTAAGTTGATGTTGAGATGTGTAGGTTTTAGAACACGTGCTCATGAGGAAAAAAAACCAAAAAAACAAATCTTCTGAGATTTTTCCATTGTTAAGTGAAAGGGGTTCCTTGAAGTTAAGATGAGTAGTTTTTTAATCTACACTGGCAAGGAAGTGATATTAAGGGAACTGACATAAGATTTTTATATGTGCATCATACAAGATATCTATTTTCCTAGTGAGGACACTTCAGAAACATTATGTATTTTAAAACTTACACACAGTTCAAATTTTATGTAATCACTCAGATTTAAAATAAAAATAGATTCAGTGCCCACATCTTGTTACTCACTGGAAATATGAGTGTATGTAAATTAATCACCTGAACATGAATCAGAAATACCATCCCTTTTGGAAGAAGATGCAGCATCCCAGGAGAGTAGGGTACAGGCTAAGTTATAGGAAATGTGGGCAACGAAGAAGACAGGTGCAGTTCCTGAGCACCGTCCTGGGAGGGGTACTTTTAGGCAACCTAGAGGCCTAGCCAGGAGCCAGTGTGAGGGCTGTGACTCCTATTTCATGCCCAGGTGAAGGGGGGGTGGATACAGAGCATGAAGGAGGGGGCCATCCTCCTGCCCTCTAAAGCACTCTGATACTTGTTCTCCTCCTCCCAGAACTGGTCATGTGCTTCCTTCCAGTAATGGCAGTTATTTTTCCACATGTGGTATCTTCCCTCCTAGACTGAAAGTTCTTCAAAGACAGGATATAATTTGGACTCATCTTTGTACTCTCAAAAGCCCCAGCACAGTGCTCGTGAATAACAGTGGATTATTACATGAAACATCACCTACTTTAATATATTGCTACATACTGTTACCCTCTGTGCCTGAAAAGCATGATTCCAAGAGTGACTGTCCTATAAACGTGCAATGGAAAGAGGGGTAGAGGCCAAAACCTGATGCTTTATAAATCCGGTCTACTTTAAAACCACCTTATGAAATCCTGAGCTCCCAAGAATATATGGTAAACTTAATATTCAGAATATAAATCTATAAGTATACAAGAAAAATAGGCTTATTTTGTTCCCATTTCAAATCGGCAGGATAACTATCTTTGGAAGAAATGACAAATAAGTGAAAAAACTTTAAAGATAAATCTCTTTGTAAATTGGAGAAAGCATCTTCTGAATGAGAACAGAAGCTTTCACAAATTGCAGCAATGAGAATTTGTCTTCTGTCTTTAGAAGACGCTGAGCATTTATTTTTCTCTTCAACACCCATTAGTTCTTCTATTTGACACTAAAGTTTAACAATGCAGCTTGATTTCTTAACAATAATATCTAATAATTGCTTAATTATAATTTTATTTGAATTACAACAGAAATATTTACTTTGGGAGCCGGAGTTCAGCAGGACTTGTGCAGATGACTGCTGTGGTCTTGGTGATGGTTTCGGAGGTAATTCTTTAGCCTGGGAGGAACAAAAAAAAATGCACATAATTTTAAAATACTTTTTTACCTTGGAGCATATAGGCTTTTTTCTTCTAATGAATATATGTGGCATAGTTTATCCTATGCACCTATTAACAAAGCACCCTAAACGTGCATGTGCACTGCTTTGGGCCACGATTAGTTGAACTGGATGCCACATGCATAGGTTGAAGGGGGTGCTCTTCTGTAATGGGAAGCTTGCCTCATCCAGCACCTCAGTCACTTGGTGACTGGCTCAGCAAACCCTGGGAAAGCAGTGACAACTGAGGCTTCGTGTCCGTTTCCACGTTGTCCCATGGGGATCAATCCACTCCGAGAGGGTGGCGTGGAGCTCGGAGCACAAGACCCTTGACCTTCAAGGCCTCAGTATTAGCAGCATTGTTAGTATCGTTATTTAATATGACCAAGTCATGTCCTTGGAGAGATGCAATTATGGAAAACGAACTATGGTTCCCCTTGAAATTTGTACAGGTAACATGTCAAAGTTATACAACATTTTAAAAAGAACTTTATGTAAATGAAGTTATGGGGGAAGTTTGGTGGTTATTGGGAACCTGATATCAAGAACAGAATATTCTATATAAAGAAATGTCTTGTGACTGCTGAGAGAAATGTAAAAACCAAGCATTACAGCAGGCTTCCTCTGTTCCCTTGCTGCTTTTCTTGCGTTGATTCGTTGACCTTCATTTTCATACTTTTCAGTAAAGGAATCAAGAATTTCATAAAGATCTTCTGCTTGAGCAGGTCGTGGTATTTCTCCAAATAAAATGTCATAAGCTCGGATGTCTTGACAATAAAATCTAATAAGAAATATCAAATTAAGAGCATTTATAGACGTAGATCCTTTCTAGAGTTAAAAGTAGGACACACACCTGTGTGTAGGCATTTACTCACATCTCGTACTTCATATATACTATTTTTCAAACACTAACTACAAGCCATAACCCATGTTAAACCCCTAAATTCACTCCCCCAAGCTCATCTCTAGAGCCAATCACCATAAATTGTCTGATATGTATATCCTTCCTCCAATAATATAAAAAGCAAATCACATATATATACAAACACCCACACATACAAATATATAAACATGTATATGCAAATATACCTACACTTACAAAAATATACCTAGAAGCACATACATTTTTACAGATTTTTATTTTTTAAGTTTCTTACAAAAAGTGCTTTGTAATATGTAATATGTAATAACAAATATGGCTTTATAATTTCTTTAGAATGTTTATTTGTATCAAAATTACATAAAGATTTGCCTTACATATTTAGAAGCCCTGCAATTGAAAAAGAAGTATATTAGTTTTAGCTTATCCAGGATTTATGTGAACTTCAATGAGAAAGTCTCCCAAAGGCCTAGAATCAGAAATTTCTAAAAGAATTCTTCATTTAAATTTCTCAAATTAATAAAACCAGAAGTAAAAACATCTCTCTTGACTTTGTAAGACATAAAGCTGTGCAAACCTTTATTTTTCCCTGTCCCTCCTATTTTCCAGTTGCTGTGGCTCGCACTGAATATCGTCACACGTGCCAATGAACTCCTGAGTGAACCTGCACAGTCACCTTCATACGGGTTTTCGTCAGCAAGCAGGCGTCTGCGTCTGCTCTAAGCTCGCTGCATTGCCAGCTCCCACCAGGCTCACAGTGAGTGGGGATCTGCCAGGTTCTGGAAGAAGTCACTTTGTCGGTCAGCCTTTTCTCTTTCTCTGAGCAGCCAGACATATTTTAGCAGAAATTTAGAAGAGCAGTTTGGGGAAAAACTGGCCAGATGCCAGTTTAAAGTAGAAGTTCTTCCTCACCTGTTAAAGTACTTCTAAATCCCTTTTTTAAAAAATCAAAATTTGTCTCTGTTTTATGGAAGAAAGACAACGGCAGAGTGTAGTAATAGACAACCTCTTACAATAGGAATATTTTGATTGACCTACAAGTTGTAACTGTTATGTGCCTTTACAGATGTTTGAAAAATATACTTAATGATACAGCTGACTAATAGAATATTATGTAGCCATTAACTTATACTTAAGATTCTTACAATGTTAAGTGGAAAAAAAGGATTTATAATTGGATCTGTTATGATTACAATCATTTGTGGCAAAACAAGGGGAATTATGCTTAGGAAAACATTGTAAGGCAATAAAGCAAAATGTGAATAGTGTTAATCTTAAAGGGATAGAATGGTTTATTTTTCTTGTAATTTTTTTGTGTTTTCTAGATTTTCTCTAAGTACATATTACTTTATATTGAATCTTTAAATAAAGAAATATACAGTTAGAGTCAAACGC
Source organism: Halichoerus grypus (assembly GCF_964656455.1). NCBI lineage: Eukaryota > Metazoa > Chordata > Mammalia > Carnivora > Phocidae > Halichoerus > Halichoerus grypus. The sequence continues at coordinate 210,004 of NC_135721.1, forward strand.
TGTGTTAAAAAAGATTATATACAAGGTTACTCTGTAAACTCTGAACAACTATGTGAATCTATGAAGTATTATGTTTCTCATCACACTTTCCTGAAATCAATTAAAATTATGTGGCTTGCACTTACTTTCGATTAGTTTCTTTCCTTTCAATCAAACAGCTGCCTTCTAACGATATGCCAGCAAAGAGTCCTCTGGATTTGCAGTATGTAAAGACAGCAGTGGGGCTTCTCAGGGCAACATTTCCTTCTAAATTCCTGCAAAATAGAAGGTTTGCATCCTGGAACCACGAGAGAATGGGCCCTAAGATCATTAGTTGAGCAGCACCACACTTCTCACTCAAAAGAATGATCTTGTTCTTACTTCATTTGTTTTTATGTTTTACCTCCTGTTGGCCTGAGCTAGTTGTGCTTAGGGTGTTCTAGGGCCTGGGGAAGGACACATTATTTAAAACCATTATCAAAGGTGTGATGTGATAATCATACCTTTCCAACTTTGTCTTCCTTTCTTAAAACAGGAATGTACCTTTTAAGAGTACCAAAGACTGTGGGTTCTTTTTACACTGAGCATTTTCATGGAATTTAGAAACCTTTTTAGATGATTGTATGGTCTGAGTTTTCAGTATTTCTACATTGCTCAAATGACCCCAAAATAGTTGTTCATTGACAGAGAGGTAAAATGCACTCTACATACTGTAAACATCACTCTACTGAAACACTGCTATTTCAAATTTTCCATAATCTAGTTTGAAGAAAATCTTTTTTCTTTCTTGATCAATGCCGCCCTTGATCAGTTAATCAAATTGGACTTGGCTCCTTCAGAGCTTAAAGGTAAATTTTATGTTCCATTCCGGTAGATAACAATGGCCTACATTTCTGAAGTATTTAGTTTCTTTTTGTGTGTTCTAGTTTCAAATTTTCTCATTTTATCACCCTGGCTGGGCTTTATAAATTTCTTATTTCCAAACAACCTCAAACCCTCTAGGACATATATAAATCATAAATCAGTTTCATTTCAATTCAAGCTTCCTCTTAGTGCAAACCTGTATAATTTTTAAACCATTACTATCTAACAGATGTTCAGAAGGTACTTTGCGAGTACTCACCTTCCCAGCGGCCCAACTGCCACAGTAAAGTTCCCTCCGAGTGTCAGGTTACCACCTTTTGCAAAAGCTTCTACTGCTCTGTTATAATTCAAAATTATTACCAAATCTGATACCTGAAAATTTATTTAAAAATAATTACGTGTAAATGTCATTTAAAATATATGCTGATTAAAACTCAAATACATACCATATAATGTAGCAAGAATTTCAATGTAGACAGTGAAAGAATATGAAAGAAGAATCATTTTTATTTTGAGCTGAGGATGTAAGCAAAGGATATTTCCACAGGTGAGTCAAGGAAACACCTCTGAGCATTCACTGTGCACCATGCATATACTGTGGGGCTCTGTGCATACCCCCAATCTTCTCGGCAAGCTTGTAATGTAGGTAGTGACAGGGGTCTAGTGAGGCTAAGTGGCCTGTCATAGTGATAGCCAGAATAGATACAACATAGGTAGGTCAGAAAGATTACAAGTACTCCCTTAAACTAAACACGTCAAGAAAGCCAAGCCAAAGACCATACAATTAGGAGTAAGGGCATAAGATCCAGGGTTCTCAGTGACATTTCCACACTGAAATCCCTGGCAAGGCCATGTGTTTACCACTAATAAAGTGCATGCTGTCCACTTTCTTTTAGGCACAGAAATTCAAAATATCAGAAGGAAGCTATTTAACTATCAGTTAATGCCTCTTACTGAGCTAATTCTCTAAGTAAAAGCAAAAATTAGACTGTGGGAATAATGCTCAAACAAGCCAACACAGAGGAGGTGTTCACCACTGCTGTGTACGAGCCCAGTGAGAGCCCAGAGATACGGAGAGCCCTCGGGGATGGAGGCCTGAGCGGCAGTCCAGCTCCCTCCTCAGGAGCTGTGTGACCTCATATTCTGACTACTTTTGGATCTCTCATCTTTTCATATGTGAAATCTGCAAAATAGGACCCACCTCACTCATCTATCTCAAGCAAAGATGTGTGTGTCATGCATACCTCGAAAAGGAGAGGTGTACTGGTTGATGCTAAGAATTTGGGCTAAAAATCCAACTCTTTGGGTGTGAATTCTACTTCTGCCTCTTGCATATTGTGTGATCTTGGGCAAATGATTGAGCAGCTTGAAACCTTAGCTTGTTTCTCTGTTTTAAGGTGGGTATAATAATAGGAGCCACATTTGTAAACAGACTCTGTATACATACATATACGTGCATAGACATGCATATAAGGTAGTTTAAAGGGTTAACTGAAATCATTTGTAAAGCTTGGCATGTTTACCACAACTCAATAAAATATGCAAAGGCCAAGCAGACTGATGTTTAAAAGATTACTTAATTTATATAGTTCTTTAATGTTTTATAAGTGTTTTAAAATCAACGTTTTCATTTGACCCACAGAAGAATACTTACTACCAAAAGAGATTGCACTTGAAAAGACCTAATGGAGATCCAATACAAGTAGATTCTTTAAAAAATGTTTAATTTGAATCATTTTATGAAAAAAATACACTCAAGTTCCATAGGACAAACTAAATATACCAGCTAACTTACCCCTATGAAATACTTTACCTTGACTCATATCAACTGTTAATTCCATTTTATATATGGACAATTTCTGAAGATTGTGGTGTTGAATAATACAGAATTAGCTCTTATGCAAAATTAAGTGATTTTGCCAATGATTATATGAGCTATATCTTATATACATTTTAGGTAGTATATATAAAATTGCTTTGCATAATGCTTGGTATATACACATGCAGAAAGTATAAGTCTCCAGCCATGACCATGTAAATACCTGACTGCTATTGTCCCCTTCTGCTTGGTACATCTTAGTATAATTAAGTAAGGCAAAACTCTAAGAGTCAATTAAAGAAAAAAGTAATCCTTTAATTTTATGTCTCATCTCAATTCAGTTCTCTCTGAAATAAGAGTGAAATAATCCTGTGTTCTTTGGTGATATCGCTAATGAGAGAACCGGGTCAAAGCTCCACAGACAATTTGAGGAGCGGGAGGGGCCCAGCAGCTCTTGGTTTGTCTCTATAGCTAAGAGTAAAAGCAAACAGATTCCCTGAAAGAAAACCGTCAATACACAAACACTGTAAGACAGACATTTGAAAATTTGATAAGGTTTCCTCAGAAGTTTGTAATGAGGTATAACTATAAATAAGATGCCAGTTCTGCATTTAAATTCAATTCTTACACAAAAGAATGAAGAAAGCACAACTACCCTGCAGGAAAAGCTGGGGGAGGAATGTTAACCCCTGATAACCTCGGAGCAACAGACCTCAGCAAACAGGTATAGGGTAACGTAGCCAGGAGCCTCCCCTCCCCCCAGAGGCCATAATCATTAGGAGCAAAGTTACAAAATGAAACAATGCAAAGCCAGCATTTGAAGTAATTTGAAGATCCGGATGTAACACAACAGGGTGTTGCCACAGGTGAAGATACACGGCGCTAAGCCAGGTATGCCCAGGACCTGAGCTCTGGCTTACTCAGCAGCCCACTGTGGAGATAAGCAGCTTTGCAATCAGCAAGCCATACGCAGCCAAGTACAGTCAGTCCGATTTGAGGCCTATCTGTTCTACAGTTGTGCTAAAGATGGAAACAGAGCAAAGCCTGAATGAGCAAAATTCTACTCTAAATGAAAGAACGCTGGTGTACATTAGATAGCTGTAGGTGGGGATCTGTCCAGAAAATGAAATATATGGAATAAAATCTATTTCGTCAGTGGTGAAATAAGAACAGTAGGTAGTCTCTCAAGTTCTATGTAGTAAGTTTCAGCTGCTTTTAGAGAAAATGGCAACTGTATGTTTATAGACTTACCTCAATTCCTATTTCAAATCCTCCACCAAGCCCAGCTATCCCAATGGCTGAAGGTGCAGACCATTCTAATAAAACCAAAGAAACAAACATTACTCTAACATTAAAACCCCTTGACACACAAATATGGGAAGGAAAAATGCTACAATGAGAATAGTGTTTCTTTTAAAAATAATGAGACTTTGGTGTTTCCCCTGTGTTTTTAATATTCTTTAATAAGCATATATAATTTTTTAAAAAGATTTTATTTATTTATTTGACAGAGAGAGACACAGGGAGAGAGGGAACACACGCAGGGGGAGCGGGAGAGGGAGAAGCAGGCTTCCCGCAGAGCAGGGAGCCCGATGCGGGGCTCGATCCCAGGACCCCAGGATCGTGACCTGAGCTAAAGGCAGACGCTTAACGACTGAGCCACCCAGGCACCCTGAACCAAACATATATAATTTTTAAGTTAAAAATGTTTGAAAGGTATTAGACATTGAGGCTCACAGACTCACAAATCCATGTCCCCTAATCTTTGTCTATAAACATGCATAATATATCAAACGATTGAATACTTACCTACTAAACACATAGCATTTGATCATTTCAACTCTCAACATTTACATAATGTTTCACAAAATAATTGAGCTATATAATTCTAGTTTTTAGTTACAATTTTATCATAGATATAAGAGAGCAAAAGGATTAAAAAAAGCTTATTATAATCACTTCTAAGGGTAACACAATAATAAACTGTTTCTGTTGTAAATTTCTGAGGGCAAAAACTGGTCTTTTGTGCCTAGTAGAACAAGAAATAGGCTATAAATTCAAGATTTTTAAGATTTTAACAAGATAAATTTCCTTACATTTGAAAACTAAGTACAATAATTCCATTTGAATTAGGAAAAAAATTAATTTGATGGGGGAAGGGTGGGATAGTATAGATAAAGTACTTTCTGAAAATGCTTATTAGCTTCCTAAACCTAATTCTGTATTCTAGATAACAGGATATTGCTTGAATATATTCAGAACTAATCTATCCAGGCTTAGGGGAGTTTTGATTACAGAAATTAGTGTCATATAATCCCAAAGTTGTTTTCCATTTCCTATGTTAGGAACTGTCGCTGTTTGAAGACTGCCCATCTGGCCAGGATCTGGGGAATTTGCTGCTTCATTTGGGCAATTACCTCCTGCAGACAGAGCTGCTGGTACTCAGAAAGGTGGGAGAGAGGAATGCAGGGATTTGGCCCAGGAGAAAGGTCCCCCCTGAGGTTCTGATAGACCCCAGATATTGTCGGGCCTCTACCTTTGCAGATAGCCTCCCTGTCAACCACCAAGGGGAAGTTTTCACAGACACTGAAGGACCTTGGAATGTGCCTCAACTTTGTCTGGTTATCCTGCGGGAACTCAGCTCATGAAAATGTGGGTAGTGCTTGAGAAGAAGAGAACTTTGTTGTTTTCATTTCGTAGGCAAGGACTGAACCATGAAGTGCTGGGCCACAGCTTCAGGGAGAGACTCTAATTTACTGTGGGGACACATCACAGGACACAGTGGACCTGACCACTGAGGTTCAGTGGTCACTCGCCCCACAAACACCCAGATGTATCTATTGTCATTGTCTTATGCTCTCTTCCAGAATAAAATTAAATTATCTACACTAAAAACATCTATTAAGAGAGAAATATGTTCAATTATATGAGTGAACTGAGAATGTTAAATTGGTATGAAAAGCATTATAGTTAGTTATGACACACCTACCTACATTTTAAATATTACTATAAATGTTGGTTAAATATTGGGAATTAAGGGAAATATATTTTGATTTCATCTCTGAAAAATCAAGTATTAGATTTCACCCCAAAAAGTAAAACCAAATTGTATTGATCTTGATGTGCTTCCACCCTGGTTATAGGCTTTAAAGAAAAATTTCAGTTTTTATGGTTTCCTATGGGAATAGTAGAAAGATTACAGATGGGTCTGATTTTCTTATCAACTTCCATATAACAAAAGAAAAGTTATATCACGAAGCTGAAAAATAAGATTCATATTTAACATCAGAAATGCAAATATTGTCATGTTCAATAACTGCTCCATAGAAGAATTACATAATGTACATAAGACAAAGCTAGATCTACCCCTCCAAGTCTTGTCTACTATTTTAAGAGGAGGAGAGAAACGGGAAGCCTCACTGTCCTTGTTGATGGGACATCCAGAGTGCACATTCCAGGATGACAACGTTAGGGGTCTTGAGGAAACCTATCATGCTCCCTGCCAAACGTTTCCAAAATGAAAATAAGCAACTTACTTCCGTCTGGAAGACGTGCCAACACGACCCCACTGCCTCCTCTAGCAGTTACCAGAAATCCAGCTTTTATCACAGACAAAATCGCAAGGCCCTTGGCTTTAGCAATTACGTGGGCTGCAAAATTAAGGACAACAGGCAGGTGAGCATTTTTAGCGGACTTGCCTGAATAGATGAGCATTATGCAGATCAATACACACAAAGCTCGGCTGGGCAGGATCCCCAGTTCCAGTCTTAACGGCACGTATGAGCCAAATAAAACTCGCTGATATGGCACACGGGCCCAAGGCTGTCTACCTCGGCCTCCTTCTTTGTGGTATATTTCCAATGCTACGCATAACACACAAAGTGCTAAAAAATCCCTGCAACTGCTATAATAAATGAGATATGTGGATGAGATTTTTTTTTATTGACATCTACTAGCAGGACAAATAATTTGGAAATTTCAATTAATTGAGAATATAACTCATAAAAAACAAGTTATTGTTTTCAAAGTGATTAAGATCCATATGGAACTAAGTACTAAGGAGAAAGCTGACAAGACTGGCATCCCACAAACAGCAGAACTTTGATCTTAAAGCCGTATAGTTAGTTCACCTTTTATGAATATGAAAATTAGATTCAAATAGAGAAAAACCAAGGGATTTTGCCACTTTAAAATATTTTTAACTTTATAAAATGATCCATTCAAGTATTCAAGTAACACATAACTATTAGTGTACTGAGAATATAATTTATACAATATTGGTTCATTCACATTTCGGGGAAGTTCATTACATAAAATGAGCTATTAATATATGTACCACCCCCAAACACTGCACCTCCCTTTTCTGTGGATTCATTCACACAACAGTATATCTTTCAAATAATAAGGGAAGCCCAAACATTGGAAGTTACTCTTGGTCCCCAACATCACTTTTAAGACTGTTCGATTTCTTGTCTTTTGTTAAATATTCCATCAAGAAAGTCAAACCACTGTACTCAAACACACAGAAATGGTTTTCTGGAAGTCCCTAGAAAAACACTAAATTTCTAATATAATTATGCACACCACTTCAAAATTTTAGTTAATAGTAGACTCTCAGCGATAACTCACCCAAGAGCAGGAAGTTAGCGTGCAGACCTATGTGATGTTACTTGTAGTTAAGCAATGGATAGAGAACAAGGTTGGGCTCTTAGATTGCAGTCCACTAAGCGTGCCTTCATTTTGTATTTTAAAAGGTTATAAGTATATTGTGATGAGGTTGAAAGCTCTATTGTATATTACATAGATTTATTTTTACAACCACATTTTGGCAGAACATCTTCCTCTACCCTCACACTCCACTCTCAATGTGTGTACGGTCAGGATTGCCTCTATTTAAATAGAACAGAAGGAGATGAACATATTTTAAATGTCAGGTTTGTTTTTATAGATTTTCCACCCAAATTTGGGGACACTAAAATATCAATAATGCTTAAATAATTTGCGAATTAGCTTTTCATTTATAATATAGATGCACTGATTACAGATTCCCTGATGGAATTTTACTGCACAAAATCCATGAGAAATAATCCATACTCAGATGTTTCTATGTCAGGAAATACAATTTATCCATAACTTGGGCTAGCAGGCTGTTGTGTACGCAGATGCTGATATATACATCAAGAAATGTCTTCTATCTCCTGCTTCAGAATATTGCTACTGAAAATTCAGTTTTTCTGGTTGAATTTTCTTCGAGTCCTAAAGTAGTACTTATCAAACTGGTATGTGCAGCCAGATCACTGGAGATCTTGTGAAAAATGCAGATTCTGACCACTGAGGCCTCAGTGGAGCGTCATTGCATTTCTAACAAGCCCCCCGGTGATGCCCAACTGCTGGTCGAGTCTGCACTTGGAGTAGCAAGGCTTCTATGAAGCACGGTTTTCCTGATGGGAGTAGTGGCTGGACCAAAGTAACAATAATAATAATAATAATAATAATAATAACAAATTAAATTTTTTTAACATTTAAAGGTCTGCTTAATAACTTAAAAAATCTGGCTTAAGAAATTAAACTAGTTTTAAAAAAAGAAGTTAAACTAGTTTTTGTAATGCAGGAAGTTTCCCACGCCCATGATTAATTAAGAGGGAAAGTAGTCTGTAGCTTTACCCAAGCTGGTTTGCACGTGAATCTTTGCCTCCTGGCAAGGAGGAGTCCTCCTTGAACCACCCTGTAGAAATAACTGGGAGTGGCAACAAACAGGGAGTGGTTCCCAAAAGCCCATCTCTAGACTCAGGTCTTTTGTGGTCCGCCTTGCATTAGAATCCCAGCCACTCTGCTCCAAGGGTCTGACTCAGCAGGTTTGGGGGAAATTTAGGCACTGTATTTTAATGATCCAAGGAATATGATGCACAGCTGGGTCAGGAATTATTGACTAATGTCTTCTTCAACCACTATAAAATGTAAAAATCTTATCTCAAAAAAGAAAATCCAAAATTAAATTGGTTTATGAGATTAGCTAGTGATTTTGCAAGATAACCTTGTAAAGACCTCAGAAATTGAGGACAATGACAGGTGAGTTTGGGGAAAGCCAAAGTGGGCACTACGAAGGGCAAGCAGGAAAGGGAGCCTCCACAAAGGTAGAGGGCAAAGGGAGGTGTGGGGGCCCCAGGAGACCATCTGGCATATCAGCCAGGAGGATAACGGTGCTCTGAGGGCTTACTGCTTTTAGGGGGTGCTCTGCCTGAGGTCAAGGAGTACACCAAGTAACTTAGACAACAAAACAAATTTAGAAATGAGAGGTATACAAAAAAAAAAAAAAAAAAAAGAAATGAGAGGTACATATTTTATTTACCAGGAATGATCTTATCAGGTCCATTTCTGGAAGTTATTTCCGTGAATTCTCTTAGAATTTTAGCAGCCTTTTTTGCTTCCGATTTCAAATTGGAAGGTATAGGATTATTCACTGAAAGATTAAGAAAAGGAGATTTTAATGAAAAAATATAGTAAATATGAATTAGAAATTTATTATAATTTCATTTTTTCTCATGCACAATTGAGCATTAACCAATTGTATCCATCTAGACAAAAGAAATGAACTGGAAATCCTCAAATTATTGTCTCATTTCTATTTTCCTGATAAATTCATTCTGAGATTGGGAAACCTTAAACTCTCAAAATCCCAGAAATTATAAAATCCTGGTTCAACCTCCCAATTGTGTATCTGCTCTCTGTAATTCTTTTTTTTTTTTAAAGATTTTATTTATTTGATTTTGTTTTTTTGTTTTTTTTTTTTAAAGATTTATTTATTTATTTATTTATTTGAGACAGAGAGAATGAGAGAGAGAGAGCACATGAGAGGAGGGAGGGTCAGAGGGAGAAGCAGGCTCCTTGCTGAGCAGGGAGCCTGATGCGGGACTCGATCCAGGGACTCCAGGATCATGACCTGAGCCGAAGGCAGTCGCTTAACCAACTGAGCCACCCAGGCGCCCCAAGATTTTATTTATTTGAGAGAGAGAGAGAGAGAGGGAATGAGCAGGGAAAGAGGGAGAGGGAGAAGCAGGCTTCCTGCTGAGCAGGGAGCCCGATGCGGGGCTCAATCCCAGGACCCCGGGGACCACGACCCAAGGCCAAGGCAGATGCTTAACTGACTGAGCCACCCAGGTGCCCCTGCTCTCTGTAATTCTTAACTCACCTCAGTACTAACTAAAAAACTTTAAAATTTAAAGAATTAACAAAAGATGTAACTTACAATTGTCTATAATAAAAAATATAAAATTTACTATATCTGGATATTTTTGTCAAAATATTTAACTATCTGTATAGATTATTCTTACTAGTAAAATTCTAAGAGACTCAGGAACTGAGTGATTACTCCCATGTGTTTGTATAGCATTCTACCTTTCAGGCTTGCTTTGGTGTTCGCCAAGTCATGCAAGCACGAATTTATCCCCACAAAGGCACAGAAAACCCTCCCAGACCTGAGGTATGTGGGGATGGGTCGTCCCTTTCTCAGAGGACAAAGGAATCCGAAGAGCCAAAGAGATCAAGAAGCTTCAACTTCACATCTGGTTCAGGCCCTCCAATGCATTTTTCATTTCAAAGATGATGTTTTCAACTACGAAGTGCCATTTGTTTGGATTCTTTCCATTTCTGTCCTCAATCGATTTATGTTGTTCTTTAAATACTTGAGCGTATTTTAAAAGGTGCTTTTTTATCCTTGTCTGATAATTGCATCATCTCTGGCCTTTCGGGATCTGTTTTTGACAGATTTTTCTCCTAGTTATGGATTAGATTTTCCTATTTCTGGCCATTTCTAGGAAAATTTAGTGGATGCTAGATATGAATATTGCCCCATGAGTGGCTAGATTTTGTTGTCTTCTTTCGGGCTGGTGCCCTTTGCAGTGGGCAGTGCAGGGAGTTACCTGCTTGTCCGCTCAGTCTTTCCCGGGCCTACCTCTGTGTTTAGCTCCAGTGCCTGTATTTTTGACGTGAGCCCTACAATTATGGTGTGACTCTTTGGGTTCTATCCCAGTGTCCTCAGGGGTTTAATGAGCTCTCTCCCCTTTGGATGGTGGGAACTACTTCCCCTCAACCCTCACTGAATTGAAAACTATTCACTCATGGCTTCCTCATAGTGGTTCTTTGCTCCACTTGGAAGTTTCACCTGTACACCTAGGGTTTGGTATTTGTCCAGGGATTCGTGGGGTTCCCTTGCAGATTTCTTGAGCCCTCTCTTCGGGGAGCCTGCTTTGCAGAGTCCAGTTTCACTGACTTCCCCAAAGCCTGTTGTCTCTTTCATGCAGTGAGAGCAGGAGCTGGGGTTGACTTCCTGGCCCTGCGGCCCCTGGACGGGCCTTCAGGCAGGAAAATGGGCAGTCTTGGGGTTCAGCTCACTTCTCCCTCTTCCCTGGGGTCCTAGACACACTCACCTGGCATCCAACATGTGAAAGCAGATACTCGCTATATTTTGCCCAGTTTCTAGGGGTTTACGGTAAGTGGCAGTAAGTTTCTTTGTCATGAACCTCTCAGTATGCTTTTATTTGTTGAGTAATGTTAAATATCTTTCCATTCCTGTCAAATCTCTCATATTGTTCTACAAGGGGGGTATTTCTCTGTTTCTTATTCATTTATAAAGTAAGGAAATTAGCCTTTTTCTAAGTCACAAATATTGATTCGCCATTTGTCATTTGCCTTTAGAATTTTCTTATGATGGTTTTTCTTTTTTTTTTTTTTTTAAGATTTTATCCATTTATTTGACAGAGAGAGAACACAAGTAGGGGGAGCAGCAGAGGGAGAGAGAGAAGCAGACTCCCCTCTGAGCAGGGAGCCCGATGCAGGGACTTGATCCCAGGACCCCGAGATCATGACCTGAGCTGAAGGCAGACACTTAATGTACTGAGCCACCCAGGCGCCCCTTATGATGGTTTTTCTACTTTTGTCTTAATGAAATCAAGTTCATCTTCTCTTTTAAGTTTTACAAGTATCTCTAATTAAACAAAATGATTCACAAGTTCATATAGAAAAATAAACAAGCAAGAAAATATAGGGAAAAAGTAGGTAAAAGAAGAATGAGGGGGACAAGCTCTTCCAGAAGCCACAACATACTATAAAGCCTCCAGACTTGATAGTAGATGTGACTGTAGGTAGAAAATCCAATTTACAAAATAGAAAATTCAGAAATTGACTCAAATACATAAAATAATTTAGTATATAATAAAGATAGCACCTTAAGTCATTGTAGAAAAGCTGTATTACACAATAAATAGTGATCTTTGAGGGAAAAAATTCATCCACCGCTTCATGTTACATAGGGATAAACTCCAAATTCATCAACAATTTGAAATGCCAAAAATCAAACCATAAATGAACCAGAAATTATGTGAGAACTGCTTTTCAAATTCATAGTGCAAAAGGCCCAAATATGACAAAAAAAGTCTATATTTTTAAATGATCAGAAATCATGGCATAAGCATACTGTAAACAAAGAGGAAAAAGTATACATATGTAAATACTGAAGAAAAAAGCCACCCCTACTATTAATATCCACCAATACTACTGTCTGCATTTTAGTGTATGCTTCGATTGATCCCTATTGCTAAATATGCAGATTATTTCCATTTTCAGCTTTTATAGATACCACTGTTGGCTGGCAATCATCTTTGGACAGAGTCTTAAGAGTTGGAATTGATAAATCAAAAAAACCCAAAATTTGTTTATTATATTACCAAATTGTCTCCTAAAAATACTACCCAAGTTTAACTGACTGAACCACCCAGGCACCTCAAAATACCACCCACGTTTAGAACCAGTGGGTATTACCATAAAAAATTCCACTGTTACGGGTGACATTGGGAAAAGCAAAGTCCGTACATCAGAAAAAGAGGATGACAAATTTTATTTGAATTTATCTGAATACTAGTGAATTTTTCTTTTGTTTGATTACATTTCCTGTTTTGCATATTTTCTGTTCACATTCTTTGAATGTTTTTCTGGTGCCATACTCCTTTTGTCTACAATTTTAATCATGTTGCAAGTCTATGTCTCTGCTTGCTTTTTTTTTTTTTTTTTTTTTTCTATAGAGAGAGAGCATGAGACGGGGGAGGGTCAGAGGGAGAAGCAGACTCCCCGCTGAGCAGGGAGCCCGATGCGGGACTCGATCCTGGGACTCCAGGATCATGACCTGAGCCGAAGGCAGCCGCTTAACCAACTGAGCCACCCAGGCGCCCCTCTGCTTGCTTTTTAAAAAAAATTATGTATAATTTTTCAGCATCTGTTTTTATTTATATGGCAACACTTCTCTGGGCTTTCTACTGTTTTCATCTTTCTATTACTGTGACTAAAGGCCTTGATTAAAAAAATAATAATAACTAAATGAAAACAGCCACTATTCTGTATTCTCTTCCAGAGCTTATATTTTACATTAACTGTTTGGCCCATCTCAAACTTATATTGGTATAGGATATGAAGAACCTAGTATTTTTTACATACACAACATGATTTATTGAATAATCCACAGCACTTAATTAAAAATGTCACCTTCATGACAAAAGCAATAAAAATATATTCATATATGCATTCACATATTTGAAAATATATGACAGAGATGACATGGTAGTTTAATAAATTATTCTGGGACAACTGGTCATTCAAATAAAAACAAAATAAAATTAGATTATAATACCACATCATATACAAAAAATTTCAATAATTGATTGCCTTAATACTAAAGGCAAAATTTAGTACTTTTAGAATAAAAGTAATAGAAAATATCTTTATTATCTGGGCAATGAAGGAATGCCCTAAACAATGCACAACAATAACAGGAAACTATAGATATATTCATCTACATTAAAGTCAAGAAAAAGTTGTGTCAACATACATTTGAAAATAAGAATATAAGTGACAGCCTGGAAGATATCTGTCATATGCATAAATGGCAGAGATCTAGGGTTCAGAATACAGAGAGATCTTTAAAATCAATAAAAATACAAGAGGCACAACAGAAAACCGGGCAAAGCGTTCAATTAGTTAATTCACAGAAGAGGAAAACTCTGTGGCTGGTAACCACCTAAAAAGTTGGACGTGCAAAGTAAGGCCATAGAGTCCCCATTTCTCATCCCTTGGGTTGATGGGCGTGTGAAGGCCTGCCAGTGCATGTGCGGGTTGTGGTAGAAAGGGGAGTCTCCTGTCTGTTGGAGGGGCAGAAGTCAGTGGAGGGCCCTCGTGAGGACAGGCAGACACGAGCAGTTCCTACAACCCACCTATTTTACTCCTAGGTGAAATCGCAGGTAAAAGTCCACAGGTGTGCTCACTGAGGCCTTGGTGAGTTGAGTGCTGGCTCCCAAATTCTCATCCACCTGGCCCCTGAGAATGGGACCTTATCTGGAAAAAGGGTCCTTGCAGATGTAATTAAGGATTACAAGGTGAGATCATCCTTGGCTACCTGGTGGGTGGACCCCAAATCCGATGATGAATTTCCTTCATTTAGGATTCAATAAAGAGACACAGAGGAGGGAAGACAATGTGGCCACAAGCCAAGGAGCACCTACCACCCGCGGAAGCTCAGAGAGTCCAGGAGAAGGATCCCCCACAAGCTTGGGAGGGAGCGTGGCCCTGCTGACACCTTGAATAAATTTCTGTTCTAGGGGCTGGCCACTTGGCGGCAATGTGTTGACAGCGCCCGAAACCAACACAATGTGCACAGAACGGTCACGGAGGCAGTGTTCCCAACAGCAAACCAGTAAGAACACATAAAAATAAACACATTCAAAGAAGGAAACAAATTTTCCTCAAGAAGAGGATGAACAAATATGGTTTGTTGTAGCATTAAAACTGTATTCTCTAACTTTAAACAAACTAGATACACACACACCAACGTGGAAAAATGGGAATAACATAGAAAGGAAAAACAAGTTGCATAATGATATATGGAATATCCTACATTCACGTCAATGTTTTAAGGCATGAACAAAAGCAGGTATATATATTTTATATAAAATTTATGTATAAAATATAAAATTTATCTATAACAAAATACACATATTTGTGTGTAAAATTTATATATAAAATATAAATCTATATAATCAAAGTGTAATGATATTTGATTTGGGGGTGGGGTGGTCCTGGGGAAGGCTTCTACAGGGGGCCTACTTGAGGTGTGTACTTTTCTTAGGATAGGTAGTGGGCTGTGCATGTAAATTACGTTATCCTCAATAGTCCCTTGTGTGTCTGAAATATTATATAACAAAGATTGTTCAGCATAAGCTGAATATTATGTAATTAAATATTTAATATATTAGTGGCACCTTATGACCCCTGCTGTAAAAATTTATATTATGGATAATGACTCCGTAAGTTGTTTATCATTTCAAATCTGACCTCTCAGCGCCAGCAACATTCGTTGCAAGAAGAAGCGTGGAAAAGTAAAAACTGTGTGCTTACCTTTTACACATTCCTGTGCACACACACAGCCTCACCCTGTCCCGCACATATACACGCAAATAGGCACAAACAAAATTCAAAGGACAGGGATTTGGTGAGAGGCTGCACACTAAATACTTAATTGTTATGGGATGCATTTGGATAACATAGATACTTCTGGAATTTGAATTTTTAGGAGCTAATATAAAGTTACTCATCTTTTCAGTCATGTACTTATTTAAAAATGAAACTATCCCATCTTGATGATGGCACTGAGATACTGAAAGCCTGATACTCTCTTCATACTGCTCTTTTTACTGGTAATGGTTTCTTTTTTTTTTTTTTTTTTTTTTAAAGATTTTATTTATTTATTTGAGAGAGAATGAGATAGAGAGAGAGCATGAGAGGGGGGAGGGTCAGAGGGAGAAGCAGACTCCCTGCCGAGCAGGGAGCCCGATGCGGGACTCGATCCAGGGACTCCAGGATCATGACCTGAGCCGAAGGCAGTCGCTTAACCAACTGAGCCACCCAGGCGTCCCGGTAATGGTTTCTTTTAAGCACAGAGATGAACCAGAAAAATTTTCAGAAGCATGTAATTTTTATATAGGGAAGGAATCCTAAGACAGCCATTCAAGATTATGTCGATTTACTAGTAACCTTTAAATTTGTCCTATTATTAATGCTTTGATTATAGAGTTTGGATTTAGAAGGTCTCAGAAAAAATACAAACCAGAAAAATTCCAATTTCCATAGTTATAAAGACATTTGGGCTTTTAAAGTACATTTTATGGAGGAAGTTTTTAGCCACGACTCTAGGGGACACACTAATGACATACGATTGTTTTTTGGTATTCCTCGCGACCTAGAAAATACATATATGGTAAGGAGCATTTCCAACTTTCCGAATTTCCAGTACAGTATTGGTACAACTGATAGATTTTAAGAGCCATGATCGGTGAGCATATGCTGAGATAGGAGTGATTTTGTTTCCATTTTGGCTGCTACAGAGAAGAGGAGGTGTGAGTCAGCAAACGGGAGCATAACTGGGAAACTGACTAACACAAATCTGTCTGCTCATAAGGTACATGCATTGATTGTAATTTACATTATAACTAGATGAGGCATTTGAGTTCTTAATTTCTGTTGCTACCTAAGATGAGGCACCGTGCCTTACCCTTCATAGGATGAATGAATTGCACACAGAGGGTTTACTTTATAGGTTGTGCGGCTGGGACAGCTAGTTGCCCACCCATATGTGTGCTTCCGTGTTACCATGCGAAACCGTCCCCAGGGGCAGCTGCCCAGAGAAGCTGACAGGACAGTTGAGAAGGACTTTTTCCCACCTGTCACCGTCACAGCCCCAGGAGGGATGGAGAGAATATCCCTGGATCACCACCTGCGGAAAGCCACCCACTACCCAACACCTACACTGGACTATAGTATATGAAGGAGAAGTAATTCTTATTGTGTTAAGTGATTGAGATTTTGAGGCTTTTTATTGCAGCTAATATTACCCTAATTATTACATTTTATTTATTTTTTTTAAAGATTTTATTTATTTATTTGACAGAGAGAGAGAGAGCACAAGCCAGGGGAGCAGCAGAGGGAGAGGGAGAAGCAGGCCCCCTGCCGAGCAGGGAGCCCGGTGCAGGACTCGATCCCAGGACCCCGGGATCATGACCTGAGCTGAAGGCAGATGCTTCACCGACTGAGCCACCCAGGCGCCCCCTAATTATTACATTTTGAAAATTATTTCTGATCTCTGAAGAAGAAAGATGGTGGAGAAGTATTTGTAATTTTCATTTTCTGACTTAAAGACTAGATTTGACTTGTTTTATATATATTCTAATCACTTAATTAGTTTGGAGAGGTGGAAACATGGGTAAAAACACTTACAAATATGATCATATATGTGTTAACATTCTTATCTCTTTGATTACATAGTATTCATAATACACTATTTGCAAGTCCTTAAAAAAGCAAAGCAGTGGTTTTGCCCTTCTATTACATGGTAAAACATTTAAGATGTTCCTTCTCTGACCAACGGTTCCTATTAGTGTACACCTTAAAACATTCAGTGTTCTGGGGTCCTTCCTGTGCTCTCCTCCGGGTGCCCCCGCTAAGCTAACCTAGAGCAGGTGCACAGCCTGGGTCCACACGGAGGTAGAATGGGAACAGCAGGTTGAGAGGGTAGTCTGCTGTGAAAATTATTTGTTCTGGACGGCACCCAAGGCTGAGCGAGCCCTCAGCAAGGGCGGTTTGGAGGAGGCGCACGGTCCTTGGAGAGGGTGGTGGAAGGCCATGTTCCCCCAGGCTGGACCTGCTCAGGGGCTGGTGGGCCACGCTCTGGGGTGTAGGCAGTCAGCAGCTCGTGGCATGGGCCTGTAGTTGGAGTCTGGGTGCTGGCAGGAGCTGTGGAGCTCTGGTTTCTGAGTAGAGGGGCCTCTCCTGGGCCTGAGGCTGGGTGGGCTCCACCCGTGTCCATGTGGCGAGACCACATGGCCGACCCCTGCCTGTCCCTCTTGCAATGTTCCTCCCACACCCACTACTGAGGAAGCTCATCACTGTGCCCGCTTGATAGGAGTAACACTTTAAGAAACGCTGTTGCTGATCTCAGAGCCCACACTGAAGGGCACCCTGGGAGGTGAGGGGCAGTAAATTGATAAAGGACCCCCCCCCCCAGGGGCTGGCCGACTGTGGCCCTGGACCAAGTCCAGCCACCGCCTATTCACCTACGGCCTGGGAGGTAAGAGTAGTTTTTACATTCTTAATGGCTAAACAAATTAAATCAAAAGAATGATAATATTTTGTGTGAAAACACATTTTCAAAGATGTAACCAGTAAGATCACATCATAGACCACCATTAATAGCTGAACATTTGTGATTTATTTTTATGATAAGAAACACTAACTTTGAACCTCAAGTAGCAAAATGTTCTCCCATGTAATCACATTTGTCTCATCACAAGACTTGTATTACAAAAAAAAAGTTCTCAATTATTATTATATTTAAGTTTTATCAACTAAAAAAACTGTGGTTGTTGTTTTCTGTCTTGTCTACACATATCCTCAAATTTTGTTTCTTGGCCTGCAAAGCCTAATACATGTACTATCCGGCCCTTTAAGGAAAAACACTGCCAACCTCTGACCTCTTGAAATACAACTCATTCTTCAAGACCAATTTAAAACGCTGCTTCTAAGTGAAACCATTCTGCATCCCCCTTCGAATCACGGGCATGCGATTGAGCGGGATTACAGCGGTGGGTCTACAAGGTAGCCTCCTGTCTCTGCTGCCTCAGGCACTGTCCCTTCCTCGCGCGGACTCGCACAGGCCAGCCAGCGCCCCGGGTTTCAGTGTTCTCACAAGGACCCACTGCCTCGATCCACCTGCAGGAAAGAGTGAAGAGCGGAGGCCAGTCCTCCTCCTACGCTCCCTGCCAGGGTCCTCTTGTCCCCCAGGCCCCACTCTTTCCCTCCTCCCCACCACCAGCCTGGCCCAAAGATGACCAGTTCTTGCGGTGTCTATTCAAAGCCTCCTGACTGGTTTCTCTGTTCCTAGTCTTGAACCCCTAAGGTCATTTCTCCATAGAAATGCTCCATTTAAATAATAGCTAAGATAACAGTACCCCATTGCTTACATCCCCCAAGTTTGTCCATCACATTTAGTCTGCACCATAGCCGATATCCTCACTCTGTCTGTCAACCATATATACCCGTCCGCACCTATATCGTTTGTATCTACCTGCCAATCAATTATATCTATCTGTGTCTACCATGTCAGTCTGTCTGTCTGCCTATCATCATCTCTATCTATCTATCTCTATCTATCTATCTATCTTAGTCTTTCCTGTACATCTCCTTCACAACAAGGTAAGCACCATGGGCAAGTACATCGACCATTTTATTTTATTAACTGTAATATCTCCAGCACATGCCATAACGACATATAGGTAAGTGCCCAATATACATGTGTTAAATGAATAAAGTATTTGTGTGGCTTTTGGGAATTAGAGGTCAAATCCCTGTGAGGACTAGACAGAGTTCATTTAGAAGGAAATTGTGCTGAGTAATAGAAAATTTCTCTGCCTCTTAGACGTTATAATATTTCCCAGACCTTGCGAGAGAGGAGGACCAGAGGGAAGCAAGGGACAAGTTGATGGTGCAGCATCCTAAAGTCCTTTCCAGGTCCTCTAAAGAAAGGGAGGATGAAAACAGAGAAGGAAACCCAAGGAGGTCTGATTGCCATGAGACCAGCACTACAGCCCTGTGCATGCCCAGGGCCAATACGACTCACCCCACAAAGTTCCTGTCAGCCCAGGAGGCACAGGAGGGCCAGTAGTTCTGCCCGCAGGAGGAAACTGTGCTGTCCTTTTATCAGCCTGGACTGTTAGAGCCTTGTGAATGTAGCAAGGGGCAGCTTAGCAGCATCTCCAGGATTAGTGGTACCTGAAGACTGAAAGCAAATCTGAGTGGGCAGTGCTAGCCCAGACCTGGCATCACCCTGAAACATGACTGCCTCCAGGGAGAATGAAGAGAGACAAATTTGATAGAAAACGAGGGCTCATGATACATGTTCACATTTTTGGCACTTGAGTTTGTGATTTGAGGCTCACATCCACCCAACTGTCTCTTCTTCCTACGTCCTTTGTGTTCTCAACTTTTTCTTTTCACTGAACTACAACACTTACCGGCCAGAAGCAGGACGTTTTCCTGATCTCTGTGCCCTGCAGTGCCTTGGGCATATGTCTAGATGCTCAATTCAACTTCCTGAATTGGATTAGCACACTGTGGCAGAGATGTGTTCCTGCTCCGCCTGAATATCTCTGTCTTGTTTCAGAACCAGCACAGTTTGCCTCTTTCACTGATGCTGCCCCTGGAATGGGGCAGGTGACCCAACTGTGCAAATCAGAACAAATCTTGTACCACAGCCGAGCTTCAAACCAAAGCTGACCCGTCAGCATCTCACCAAGTGCTGGTGTGGAGCTGCCAGAACTCCTCTCTCCCAGGCACTTCCGTTTGGACTCGCTACAAGATTTTGTCACCACAAGGGGAGAGCCTGAGAGCACAGCCACACAGAGGGCATTGGACAAGAGCTGCGGAGAGAATCTGGGCTCTGCTGGCCCTACGGAGCCCAGGACTACACAGCAGCTCGGGACTGTCCAGTGACTCGGACCAGCACGCTTTCCCTTTCTGCTAAAGCCAATTTGGGTCAGAGTTTCTGACACATGCAACTAAAACTTAGTAAATAGTACATAAATCTTACCCCCAGAAGACTTTCTGCTGTGAACCCTATCAAGCAAGCAGAATTGAATCAGTCAAATAAGCAAATTCCACAGTTGAGAGCTGCTATTGCAAACATCCTGCTGTGGGGAAAGGTCGCAGCCTTTTTTGTAAACACGGGAAGGGGGCTATTGGACTTGGGAATTCAGAGACAGCCTAGAGTGCCTACGCACCAGAGTGCGGTCTCTAAGCCCCGTGCACTGGCGGTTCACAAGCCTGGTCACCGTCAGGATGCCTTCGTGTTCAGCTGAACTATACAAGACTCCAGATAATTTGTTTTAATAGCGCAGATTTTTAAAATTTCTGATAAAATCCTATTGCTTGGTCATAGTTATGTATAGTGAATTTCTCTGTTAGAGCCAACAAATAATAACAATTTAGACATAAGCCTCAGTTCCTGTCCTCAGCATCAAATCCTGGCTCTTTTCCTCGGCTGTGCCATAAGGGATATAGAGAGCATGGTCTGGTCAGAATGTTGGCATCATTATATCACTGAAGTTATGAAGATACAGGTCATTACTAAAGAAGCCTTTTAAATTTTAAATCATGGTTGGCATTTGAACATTCATAAAAGTCTTGAGTCTCTTGAATCCCAAGGCAAAGCAAATTCTCTAAAGATACTTGAGTTTCCTCCTGAGAGTGAATGGCTGCCAAACCTCAAGCTAAGAAACTTAGCTTAAATTTTTCTTTAAAAAGTGATTAAAGCATTTGAAAATGTCCATACTAAGACAATTTTATTGAAATTAAGAGTTTCAAAAATACTGGGAAGAAAATTTTTACTTTGGAAACCTCAAAAGCTTGAAAGGAGCTTAAGCTGTGGAAATAATTTACATATTGATCATGGGCAATAAACTAGGGGCTGGGTCACTGGGGCAAACGTGCCACCTGGGGAGAGAAACTGACCGTGGATTAAGCACCCTGCACCCCATTACTCAAGGCCAGGGCTTCCCAAACTTTCCTTCATATCAACAAGCATCCACAATAATATTTTCCTCAGTGGATGCTCAGCCATGAGAGAGGTACCTACAGGAAAAGTTTAGAAGTTTAGAAACGGTTTTCCAAATGTCCATTAATTAGATATTAACCAAATTATTAAGCCTTATAACTTACATGAAATAAAGGTTAATTCACTGAATTGATAAAACCCTAACCAAAATCAAAGGAACTAGAATGCTGCTAAGGAAATATATAGAATAGATAGATTAAATCTTAGTCAAAGTAGAAGAAACTTCATACACCTATGTAATTTTTTAGAAGGCTTTGACATATTGCCTTAGCTCAGAAGCTCTATTAGAGCATTACTGTCCTGAACACCACTGCCCGACAACTACGGACATCGTTTCTCTCTCTTTTTTTTTTTTATTGTTTCTTAAGTGGATTCTTATCTTTCTGTGGCCTTGGTTTAACTACTTCCTTTGACTCAAGGGGACAGAACTTGTCAGTTCCAGAAATCAAAACTGGTCTCTCTGGTCACATCAGCAGCCTTCACAGTCCAAACTTTAAACCAAATTGGCCATTTGAACCCCAAACATTAGTGTACCCTGTGCTTCTTTTCTCCTCCCCCTGACCCCAGGCTGCAGATGTGGGACAGAGAGTAGGGAGTGGTGAGAACTTAGCTTTCAGCATAAGGAGACCCTTGACTTAGACTCACTTTATCTTTTCTCAAACTAAGGAGAGATCCTGGCTCTCAGCAGACTACACATGCCACTCTAGTCTGATCATTTGGTGTAAAAAGTGGACTCTTCCAAAGAAAACAGAAAATTCAGTGTGCTTAGGTTCTAAATTGCATAGGATTATGTCTTATCACGACACACTTGCAAACAAGGCAACAGGTAGAAGGACTTGTGACAGGCAGTCAGTCCAGCAACACAGCCAGCCAGATTTCCCTCTGACCCATGAGGCACCACATCCTACTTTTTAGGTGGAATAAAAGCCTCAAATCACTCTTGATGAGCAAAGACTTGTTACTATTATTTTTTAATCTTACAAAAGATGAAGGTTAGTATTTTCTCATTTTACAGAAACTTTGCTTAAATAGAACATTAGCAAACCAAACAGCCAATTTTCCTTAATTTAAACAAGATGAACAGGATGGAAGTTATAATTTATTTTGATTATTCTAACCTCCAACATAGTAATTTGCAAACACCTGAGCAGTCAGGCACTGCACAGGTAATCCAAGAGCAGGCCCACACAAGGAAGTAAAGGGCTCCTGGGAGACCTGTCATTTCTCTGGAGTGCATCTTCTAACTTATTATTAATTAGGCATCTCCCACATCTCAATAAAAACATTCCTGAGAACAAGAATGCAGGAGAGGCATGTTCTGTAAGCAGAAGAAAACCTGAAAATCTTCTCTCCTACGGGTAGAACTTTCTGGACCCATCAGATTCTGACTCCCTGTGGGGCAGGGGGCCCTGTCTGTGTCATTCTTTCCAACTCAGCCCTGGCAGAGTCGGAAACATTTGTTGAAATGAAGTGAAAAGGCTACGTTTCTGGCCAGCAGGTACATCTCATTTCTTTGTGGTCACTCACCAGTTCATAGCACTTTCCTAACTTGTTTCAATATGAAAGATCCACTGCAGCAAGGAGATCCACAGACGCCCTGTGCTCCCAGGGCCAGAGTGGCCACCTCACCCACCCCTTCTGCTCTCAGAGACCTCTTTGCTCCCAGTGGTTCCCCAAACAGCCTGGCTGGTCACGCTTGGCCCCGCCTCCCAGCCTGGCACACTTCAGGGGAACCGCCCAGCGCGTCTCCCGGCCTCCTGCCCCCACGAGTCAAGCGCACAGCACACCCACGCCACCCTCACAGAGCTCAGAGTGCCATTTATTGAAACAAATCGGAACGGAAAAGGCAGTAACTAATAAGTGGCTTTTCAAACATTACATAATTACAAATAACATAAAATGAATTACAATAGTTAAAATGAAAAGTTAGAGCTTTTCTGTGAACGGAAACGACCGTGGTCGCGTCCAGAGAGCTGGTTCATCTTTGACAGTTTGCGGGATGACGACAGCAAATCCCAAAGACACTCGTTTCTCGCCCTCCTTCGCCAGCCATTTACCCTCTCCAGCAAAACTTTTTTAAAGGGGAAGGGGGTGGAGGTGACCCCGATTCTAGGGGAGGCTCAGTGGCGGTACCGACACCTGTACTCACTTGTGACCCCGGAGCCCGGTCCTCTCCGGCGCCCCTCGAGCTGCGCACACCTACCCAGGAACAGGAAGGGCACTCTCCGCTTGGCCCCGCCTCCCAGGGCAGGGACGGGCCCCGACGAGGCGCACACCTGAGACAGGTAAGGGAGCAGGTAAACACCCCGCTTTTGTCCAGTACAAAGCACCTACTTTACATATTCTCTGGACAAAAACAACACAGCACTCGGGGTGGCAACTAGGGAAGGTCTGCTCTCGACCTTGTCAGTCCCATGGTGGCCTCTAAAGCATCTCATCTTAGAATTGGGACAACCTAGGCCGACGGCCCCTGTCCCAGAACGGACGGTTGTGGGCGGCAGGGCGACGCAGGGGTCTCGGGGTCCGGGGAGGTCCTCCTTGGTCCTGTGCGGACTCCGCTCACCCCCTGATCGCGGGCCTCGCGTTTGAGCCGCGCGGCCCAGGTCTGGGGGGACGTTCACCTGAACCCCAGGAGGGAGAGGCCTAACCCTCGGTCCAGGACCGGCCCCTCAGGTGTCGGTCAGTAGTCCCACGCACCCCCACCACGTGCTCCGGGAGCCCTCCCCCGCCCTCAGGTGACCTGAGTCCAGCCCCCCACCGGGACCCTCCCCTTTCCAGGTGACTCACGGCCCCGCCCCCACTCCTCCCCTCTCCTCGAAGCTCCTCCCCCTCCCGAGGCCCCTCCTCCGCCTCCTGACCTTTTGCCCCACCCCCACAGCGCCCCCTCCCCCTTGGCGCCCCTTCCGTTCTCCGGAGGACTATGGCCCCCCCCGCCTCGGTACTGCGCAGGTGCAAGGCCCGGCGCTCGCCCCGGGGCGGGGCTAAGTCCGTACTGCGCAGGCGCGCGGGGCGGGACCCTCGAGGTGCGCATGCGTCGCGCAGGAAACGTTCCGACGCTCTCAGTGGGCGCCTGGGTGTGCGCGCGGGAAGATGGCTGAGCAGCTGCCGAAGTCTGTGCTCTTCGTGTGTCTGGGTGAGACAGCGCTCATCTAGCCCCACTCTGGCTTTCCCGAACGGTCGGGGTGGGTCTCATGCGTTTTGGGCTGCGCCGTCGGGCCAGGAACGGTGATCGGGAGGAGGCCGGGGTCAGGGATACCGGGGGGTGGAATGGAGCGCCCGGGGCTCTTCCTCCGCGCCGCGCACTTGCTGGCCTGTTCTGGGTTCCCTCACCAGCCCAGCCCACTCTCCAAGCGAGGCTCTCTCTTACCTGCCTGTTCTGTAAGCGGGGTCCCCTCTTACCCTGCTCGGTCCGATCCAAGCCGGGTACCCTCTCACCTGCGCGTTTCCTATCCAAGCCGGATTACCTGTCACCTCAGTCCGCTCACCTAGCCGTCCTCACCTGCAGCACCGACACTGCAAACCAGGGTCCTTTGCATTGCACACGCCTAGCATCCCTGTTTCTCCTTCATCGAGTAGACCCAAGGCTGCTGGACTGATACACTCTCTTGGGGCCTCCCGATGCCCCCAGACCCATTACAACCCTGGTTTGCTGGCTCATTTTCTTGGCCCCTGCTTACAAATGGATGTAAGCTAAAGACAGATGGAGTGCAAGGATTCTGGATTTCTTGGCTATAAAAGCCGAACCAGGGAGACCGGATTCTCTAGGTGCCAGTGTTCCAAATTAGAATTCACTTTCCCTGTAGTTGTCGGGATTCTTCCTTTGGAATAGCACCACAGGGTTATATTTCTCAGTTTGCACCCTGTCTCCTTAACCTCCAAGAGAGGAAGGCCTAAATTATCAATAATCCAGTTACTTAAAATCTTCTGATGAGTCTGCATTTCCTGTGGACTAAAGTTTCCCCACCTTTCTATGCTGCCCCCTTCAAGAAGAGGATGGAAGTCTGCCCATCTGTTTCCACTTCATCTCCATTACCTTTTCCTGCCCATGCCCTGTGATTTGCTGTCTCCCAGCAGTTCAGGTGCTTAATGCACCTTTGTGTGGTTGTTTCTGGGCACCCATATTGCATTTTCCCTGGAAAGACTTTCTGTAAGATTAGGTCCACATATTCTCTTTGCTTTTCCCAGATCCTCTAAGTGGAGGTCGTTTACCTATAACCCTTTGTAGACACCTTTCATTATATGAACTTTATTATAATTACTTGATAGCCTCTTGGGATCACATCTAGATTTAGCCCTCTTGAGGGCAGTAACTGTGGCTTATTTTTCTGTATTTCCAGCTTTAAGACAATATGTGACGATAACTAGGTATTTGCAGAATTGAATTTCTGTGAGGGGAAAAGTAAAAGGGCCACCTTGTTTCAGTTTGGTAGTGGGCATCATTTGGTTTTTAAGCTCTCCATGAAGGCTGACTTACGGAATCAACAAATTAAGATTAAAGGGCAGTTCAGTTCATGTTGGGCATCTAACAGGATTCCATTGCCTTGTTTATTTTACTTGGTGTTGTCAATTATGCTGACATAATGCACCATGGTGGTTATTAACAGGGGATGTATACCTGTGTCTATTTATCTTCCATACAATTTTTTTTTTTTTTTTTTTAAGCAACTGCTCTATTACCAGACTCTTCTGAGTGCTAGGGATATGGTAGTGAGCAACAGACAAAAGTCCCTGCCTCTGCGGAGCTCACGTCCTGTCACCAACAACCAAGTACTTGGTTACTTAGTAAGTTGGTGATGTGTTAAGAACTGTAGAGCAGGGAAGGGGGTGAGAGTGGAATACACTTTTAAGTAGATGAGTCAGGGATGGCCTTATCTATAAGGTGACATTTGGGCAAAGACTTGAGAGTTGAGAAAGCAAGCCTGGGTCTTCCGGGGCTCAAAAGAAAGTGGGTGAACAGTTTTGAAATGAGAGTGCTGGTCCTGTTCACACTGGCAGGGAAACCACTGTGGCCTGGCCTAGAGACCCAGTGGCCTTTTTCAACCAGACCTTCATCTGTACCTGAACTTGAAAGTAATTTGAGTGACTATTTTCTCAGTGCCACCACAAATACATAACTAGAACTATTCTGGATGGGTAGGAAAGGTATTTCCTTACATAAAAATGAGCGCTCTGGGGCAGGAGTCTGTGAACTCCTTATATAAAGAACCAGAAAGTAAGTGTGTGGTGCTTTGCAAAAGCAGACCTAGACAGTACATAAACAATAACGCTTGACTGTATCCCAGTATAACTTTATTTACGGACACTGCAGTTTGAATCCCATGTGATTTCTCATGTCACAAGATATTACTCTACTTTTGAGTTTTTTCAGCTGTTTATAAAGGTAAAAATTATTTTTGGTTTTGTCGGCTGTACACAAAGATGGTGAGCAATGGATCATAGTTTTCAGATGCTGTTTTAGGGTCTACAGAGGACATGTCTGGTGAGGCCATGTGAGGGCTTGGGCTTACTCTGAAGGAGATAAGCCACTGGAGGATAAAGCCATTGAGCAGAGGTGGGACATTTAGAAAGAAGTGTTCAGCTGCTGTGTTGAGATTAGACTGGGCAGGGGTGAGGCCCCAGGGGTGCAGAGGGGCATGTGCTGGATCAGAGAGAGTATCACCGGGGGGGGGGTGGGGGTGCTGAGTGGTCATATTGTGGGCAGGTTTGAGGAGTCTATGAATGCCATTTTGTACGATAGCCTGTGTATACATAGAGCAGTAAGAATGGTATATTTTTGAAATGTAAAAAAATTATTCCTTCACAGCATTTATTTGGGCTCTTTTCAGACTGAAGTGTAGAGAGGAGTGTCAGATGTTTTCCATTGGTAAGGCTAATGGCAGGAAGGAACTGCACGCCTTATTTTGGCAAGATTACTGAAAGTGTCCCGTGTTTTTGTGCCACAGAGATAGACTGAATGGTTGAAGGCCCCGGTGCTTGTGCCTGGTGACTGTCAGTGGTGTTAGGTTACCTCTTTCCTACAGTTAACTGATACTTCTTGATACTTCCTCTGTGCTGCTCGTTGTGGGGGGTGCAGCCCAAGGTAAGAGACACAGTCCCTACTCTGGGAAAATTTCATTTTTTTCCTTTTGTGAGTCTCAGTCCTTGAAGTACAGATATTGAGTAAGAGGACATATCATGCTGCCTAATTTGGAAAAAACAAAACTTGAGACCTCAAAGATTGAGCTTTTTTCTAAAGAAATCTGAAGATGACATTTTAAGTTTTTAGAACTTTTCCAAAGGTGGAACCTGAAGTATTGAAGATTCTAATGTGAGTAAAGAGTGACCCGTGTCTTAACTCCGCTCCCGTCTATTCCTCTTGTTTTTTGTGTTGCCCTCTGTAGGCTGAGTCTCCACCTTTAATTCCAGGCTTTCCAGCCCTGCAGTTGTTTTCCTAACTTGTGGAAAGGGTCTTTCTCTTCAGGCCCTTTTACAGTGCTGGGCTCCTGTGTCATAGACATGCAGAATATGTTTGTTGAACATTCTCTTCCCACTGGACCCACAGAGTCCCCATCCTGGGCACAGTTAAGGTTCCTGTAACCCAGACCCACCAGCGCACATTCATTGCTCCTTACTCATACAGCCCCCTAATTTAAATGCCCATTAAAGTACTCTTCCTAAGAGATCAGTTCCAATCTTCCTTTTTTTCTGATAAGGAATTTTCTTATTATCTTATTTATGCTTTTAGCATAATTCCTTAGGATAATGGGCGTGTTTTGTTATTCCAGGAGGTCCTTACATAGTTCATGCATGGTGGGTGAGTCAGGGTGGGGTCTGTGAGCCACACATTGGGGATGGGGGAGCTGGACGGTTAGTTCAGCTGCAGGCCCATTATTCCATCACTCATACCTACTTAATGAAACTCAGGGAACCCTTGGCATTGGCGCTCTGGGGAGCATCCTGAATTGGTAATACTCTGAGTATTGTTCTAGATGGATGACGAGAGGGTGACACGTGTCGGAGGGCCAGAAAGCTTCAGGTTCGAAACTCTTCCAAATCTGCCTATGCTTTCTAACTTTGGCTCTTTCTGCTTTGAATCTTTTTGTTATGATAAAACTGTAATCCTAAGTCTAGCATTTTCCTGAGTTTTACGTGTTCGTCTAGAGAATTATTGAATGTGTGGGGACTCCTGGATCTGTAGCCAGCTGCTCTGAAGTGAGGGTGGCCCTGGGGAATCCCTGAACTTGCAGCTGATGTTGGAAGTTCTGGGCAGGCTTGGTGACCTGGAGGGAAGCACCCTTAATTCAGCCGGCCGACTCCCAACAGACTGCACCCTGAAAGTTTGTGTCGAACTACTGTTAGGCTGAAATTTGGTTGTGTATTTTATGAAACAGTATTCATCCTTATGTGCAATATACTTGAAAATACATATTTTTAACCCTATTGTATTTCATTTTAAAAATAGGCTCGTTGCAACCCACTTCATTGATTTCATGAGTTACTTCTGGGTCATTTATAACAGCCTGAAAAACAGTGATTTCAGTTGTAATTGATTTTCTTACGTCTTGGTTATTTGTACTTTGAGTACTTGGACAGCTGGTGTCAAATCATTGAGCTTGGGTTTGGTCAGCTCTTCTCCAGAGGTCCCACTGTGGATGCACTGGTAGGATGCTGACCTTGCTTTCCTTAGGGAGGTGCTGTTGCTGTGTGTCAGGTGGGTGAAGTGGTCTCTGGAATTCAGCATTTGCCCTAGCATCAAACCTGACGCCCACTCTCTGCCTTCCCCTCTTTTTAAGGTAACATCTGTCGGTCACCCATTGCAGAAGCAGTTTTCAGAAAACTTGTAACTGATCAAAAGCTTTCAGATCATGTAAGTACCATTCTCTATCTTAAAGAGGCCAACCTGACTGCCTTTGCGGCAGGAAATTGTGAAAAAAATTCTTTTTTTCTCCTGCAGTGGAGGATAGACAGTGCAGCGACATCCACGTATGAAATAGGAAACCCTCCTGATTATCGAGGGCAGAGTTGCATGAAGAAGCATGGTATCCCCATGAATCACACTGCCCGGCAGGTACTGTACTGGAACTTGAAGGTGCACATGTGTGTTCTGTGTTGCAGTGGGTCATTGACAGCGGCGCTGTTTCTGACTGGAACGTGGGCCGGTCACCAGATCCAAGAACTCTGAGCTGCCTCAGAAATCATGGCATTAACACAGCCCATAAAGCAAGACAGGTAGAAGAGATCTCATTTAATTTCTAATACTGGAGTCCCCTAACTTGAGACGTTGTGAGTTTAACCACACTAACGTGCTAATAAGTGTTTATTCTGGTCCGTTTACATAGCCACAGGATACCCATTTTTTTTCACTGCTGGTTCCACAGTTCTGAAAGGTGGGCATGATCTTGGAATTTACTTATTAAAATGCATTTATTTTTATTTTATTTATTTATTTATTTATTTATTTATTAGACAAAAATACAAGAGAACAGATCTATACCTTTATTTATTTACTTTTCATTAAGTTTAAATCCTTGAGGGGTACAACATCACACAGATTCTGTGGCCAATGGCTTTAGCAGGAAGGTTGCTTCAGAATTTGGCACGAACCATGCTACTGTTTCATGAGCTCGAGTTACTTTTCCCCAGATTACTCTGGTTTTGTTTGGCTTGCCACCAGAAGTCACTGTGTTGTTCTTTGCTTGGCACATATAGGCACATCTCTTGCCTGGATAGAATTCAGTTTCATCTCAACCTTAGATTTTAAGAGCTGTGTGCTCCCTCTGGTTCTGGAGACCCCGCTTATAGCCAGCAAAAATGGCCTTGGACCACAGCCTTCCGGACATATTTGGTGTTTTAGGAGTCCTATTCCCAGCAGGCCTCCATAGGCTCCAAGATGGCAGAAAGAGAAAGGCTAAAATGCATTTATAATCACATAAGTGATACTGGTAAGAGCCCTGCCTAAGACCTGGAGACCTGAGTTATAATCTCCTTTTTCATGGCTATCTGTGTGATTGAAACATTTAAGCCCTGGTAACTAGTCTGCTTACGTTACAAGTTTATTGCTAGAATAAAGTTCTATAATATCTACAAAAATGTGTTTTCAACAGTGAAGTGTCTTAGAAATATAGGGTAGTACTGGTATTATTATGGATGCATATCCTGCACCCCAGCAGTTGGACTTCTGGGTTTAGGTTCTGGAGTGCTGCACTGTAGAACGTTCTGGGATAAGGCAGGTAACGCCATATCTGCTCCATTCAGTGTGGAAGCCACTAACAGGCTATTGTACACTTGAGATACAGCCAGTGTGATGGAGGAACTGAAGTTTATTTTTTAACTTACTTAAGGAGCTGCCTGGAACTAGTAAGCACCTCAGTGGGCTGCACGGTTCTAAGATTCATGCACAACCACTGGGGAGAGCGTGAGGTTGTACCACCACAGCCGCAGTGACATCAGAGCCCAGGGGCGGGCACGTTCCATCACTAGGAGCATGCCGCAGGTGTGTGCTCTGGCACCTTCCATGACCCCAGGGGCTAGCTGCTAAAGAAATGGGCTTCATTTCTGATACAGAATGCTTCATATATTGTTATGAAAGGAAAGTTACTTTTATCACTATCATTATTTTATGGAGACTCAATTAGATGTTTAAAAATTCTGGCTGGGGCGCCTGGGTGGCTCAGTCAGTTAAGCGTCCGACTCTTGATTTTGGCTCAGGTCATGATCTTAAGGCCATGAGATCGAGCCCCACATCAGGCTCCCCACTCAGCAGGAGGCTGCTTCTCTCCCTCTTTCTCTCCCTCTGCCCCTTCTCTCGTTCACTCTCTCTCTAAAAGAAATAAATCTTTAAAAAAATTTAAAAAAAATAAAAAACCTGGCTCAATCTTCTGACTTCTTTAGTATCCAACCGAACAAAATATTCAGGCTCTGTAGGCCAAACAAGGCTGTGGATTGGCATCAGGAACAATAGGCCATGTCCAGTGATGAGCTCTTGAGGCCTTTAAAATGAGAAGGTGCCACATGTTTTGAAAATCAGTCGTCAGGTATATTACGTATTTAGAAGTATGGCTGACATGGGAGAGCTGTGATTTAGTATTGGTGTTTGAATGAGAACTTTGTGGAAGACTGGACACAGACTCTAATCATTGGTCTCTTAAACCATGTCTTTACTGAAAGCTTTTCAGATTGCTTACCATACAGCATTGTATTTTTATGTTTGATCATTCTCAATTTTTGTCCTCTCTGTTACCTTGTTAGGGAAGGGAGTAGTTGGTAAACCTGTTTTGCACATGGAGAAACTGAGTTCTGGAGAGAAAATACATAACTTATCAAAGGTCACCCAGCTTCAAACTGGTAGACTGGGATTTGACCATAGGCGTATTTGTTTGTTTTAATAAAAACACATACAGGTATGAGCCAGAAAGTTCACAAAAGTGCCACAGAAACACTGCTGATGGCGTTAATGATGTCTCAGAAGCTAGTAATACACACGTTATCTTGGCTTAGATAAATTTACTCTGGAATCTGTGAACTTCTCATTTCTGGCTGTCAGCTGACTCTGTATGTTAACAACTAACTATTTAAGTTAACTGCCTTAAGGCCTGACCTGTTCTTTTTTTTTTTTTTTTTTAAGATTTTATTTATTTATTTGACAGAGCACATGCCGGGGGCGGGGGGGGGGCAGCAGGCAGAGAGAGAGGGAGAAGCAGGCTCCCCACTGAGCAGGGAGCCCAATGCGGGGCTTGATCCCAGGACCCTGGGATCATGACCTGAGTGGAAGGCAGACACTCAGGCAACTGAGCCACCCAGGCACCCCAAGGCCTGAGCTGTTCTTACATCGAATTCTCATTGGACAGAATAGTACACATTTTTTAGATCACATGTCTTAATCTCCAGGATTTGGACACCTTGTCCATTTCTACTTTCTGTGTTTTAGAGAATGCAGATTTATTCTGAGTAGTGGTTCATGATTTCAAGCAGTCACACTTTCATGTTTTCTGTTTTTAAGATCAGATTATTTTTTGTACACAAGTATATAATTTGGGTAAAAATGAAGTATTTTAAATACACATGTCTTAAAAAGCTAGAAACTTTTAATTTTTAAAGATCAGTTGTAATTGTTGATTTTAGAAGTAATATTCCCACACAATCTGTTTCTTTCCCTTTTTCTTTTCCCCGTTCCTTTTAAGAAACATTTATCAATGATGATTTTTTTTTTTTATTTCAAAACACTGGTAAGATGTGTTTTATAAATTAGTATTGTTTTAGATCTCTCTTACCCTTTAGCATCTTGTGATTGTTTACGGGCTTTCTTTTTTTTTTTTTTTTTTTAAGATTTTATTTATTTATTTGACAGAGAGGGAACACAAGCAGAGGGGAGCATCAGGCAGTGAGAGAGGGAAAAGCAGTCTCCCCGCCGAGCAGGGAGCCCCACGCGGGGCTTGATCCCAGGACCCCGAGATCATGACCTGAGCCGAAGGCAGACGCTTAACTGACTGAGCCACCCAGGCGCCCCTACAGGCTTTCTCTTTAGCAGTTGTCAGAATGTGTAAGAGAACTATTCTGTTATATTTCTTAAAATTTTGATTTTCCTAATACTTTCAACCTGGGTTTAATAAATAAAATGTGTTTAGGGTGCTTCGTTTTTTTGGGGGGGGGTGGTGGTGTGTGATTGCACATCCAGTTAGTTCTGTGGAGATGTTTACTTTGTTATACATTCGTTCTTCTCATCAGCAAACCTTTGACACTTGCACAGGTTGTCAGTGGGTACTTGGGACCAGTACTGCTCCCTCCACTCCAGAGGTCATTAGTCAGATTCTTTCTACCTTTTTAACTTATGACCTTGGAATCCTATAGTGTGTGCTCTTTCTGTCAGCTTTTCTCTGTGAGATTCTCCATGGCCTGTCTTATAGCGCTCACTCTGATGCTGATTTCAGTACCCTGTTCCAGACGTGCGGCAGTCGGACCTGTTCTGCTCTGGATGGACACTGGGCTGTTTCTAGTTTGGGCTGAGTGCCCTGGTGAATATTTGTATGTTTCTTTGGGGAATGCCTGTGTACAGTTCTGTTGGATGCACGCCTGGGATTACCGGCGTGTCAGGGTTGGATGCACACCCAGGATCACACACACACTGTCAGGGTGGATGCACACCCAGGATCACACACACTGCTAGGGTGGGTGCACACCCAGGATCACACACACTGTCAGGGTGGATGCACACCCAGGATCACACACACTGTCAGGGTGGGTGCACACCCAGGATCACACACGTGTCTGTGTTGGATGCACACCCAGGATCACACACACTGTCAGGGTGGGTGCACACCCAGGATCACACACACTGTCAGGGTGGATGCACACCCAGGATCACACACACTGTCAGGGTGGATGCACACCCAGGATCACACACGTGTCTGTGTTGGATGCACACTCTGGAGCGCATGTGTCAGGGTTGTTTAGCCTCATAAAACTGGTCAGTAATGTTCCCTCTTTTTCTGTCCTCTTAAGAAGTTTGTTGATTATTGATAGTATTTCTGCTTTAATGATTTGGCAGGATTCATCGAATCAGTTGTCTCTGTTTCTTGAAATTGCCCTTATTTTCCTCTGCTGTCTTTAGGTATTTCTTTTGGATTTTTTTTTTTTTCTCTCCAGCAGTTTTACTATGGTAGGCCAAAGTATGCTTCCTGAATTTGCACCTTGATGGTTTCCATCAATTTTGGAAAATTCTATGTTGTTTTCTTTTTATATTTTCCTTCTCTGCATTCTCTCTTCAGAGATTCAGCTTATCTGTAGTTTGAACATAAATTTCTTATGTTATCTTCTCCATTTTCCGTCCTTTTCACCTGCTGGCCCTGGCTTTGTGAGGCTTGGACTGTGTTGGACTGGTCCCCCGTCCTGGGCAGAGCCTTCCCAGATCCCCCACCTGAGAGCCCCTGGTGTGCAGTCCACAGGGCTTGTCCTCTTTGGCAGCTGCTCCCTCACTGAGTAGCTGCAGCCTCCCCGTGGCTTCTTAGTTTTTGCCCTGAGTAGTTTAAGAACTTAGCAAATGCTTCGAGAAGAAAGCTTGTGAGTGTCAGGCTCACTGCTTTCTGGGGTCTCTGTTTTGCTAGCCTTTATGTCTGCTTTTTCTCTCCAACCTATGAGGTTGCTGACTGGTCCTTGATGCTTCTCTTTTCCAGCAGTGGACCTTTGCCCAGGCTTCTCAGCATCTAGAGCAGGTGCTTGACCTTGGCACTGCTGACTCTGCATCTGGATGGTTCTTTGCTCTGGGGCCATCCTGCACTGTACTGTGTTTGGCCGCATCCTTGGTCTCTACCCATTCGATGCTGGGGCATCCCTTTCCTCTCCATCGTAGCAATCAAAGATGTCTCCAGACATTGCCAACTGCCCCCCTCTTGGAGAATCACTGTCCTCAAATTCTCATTGTCTACGAGGTCAAAATTGTACACGAATAAAGGATCCATTCAAAGTATCAGACCAGTGGACTTGAACAGAGTAATAAAAGTTTATGGATATTTTTCCTATTCTATATTGCACGTAACCTTTAAGAAAGTACCACATACTGAGTTTTGGTGTAGTGTCAAAGATTATCCATAGTAATCTACAACGGCTGTTAAAATACTTCTTGTAAACTATGTACTTATGCAAGGCTGGGTTCACTTGATATACTTCGACTCAGACGGCACATTGCAGATCAGATAAAGAGGCACAGAGGAGAACCCTTCTGTCCTCCAGGAAGCAGACATTACAGAGATTTGCAGAAATGTAGAACAGGGCCACTCCTTACTGTTTCCATTTAGAAAGTATAGCTGTTTTTTATCTTTAAAAATGTTATAAAACAGATAATTAAAGTTTAAAACTTCTCAGGTTTTTTTTTTTTTGGTAGCCTCCTCACCCAGTGTGGAGCCCGACACGGGGCTCGAACTCACAACTGTGAGATCATGACCTGAGCCGAAATCAAGTCAGACGCTTAACTGACTGAGCCACCCAGGTGCCCCTAAAATTTTTCAGTTTTAGTAGTGGTATTAAATATTTGATATTCAGTGGTAAATATTGCCATGTGTAACCCCGGGGGGCTCTTGGTGGGGTTCTGGCCTCGCCAGGCCACGTCCTCACAGCAGCAAACTCACGGCTCTGCAGAAGTGCTTTGTTTGTGTGGGCATTTTCTCATTTCTGGGGCAGAGGTGGTTTGCCACAGCTATTTCGTGTATTGTTGCAAAGTGTAAGTCCTTCACTCCACACTCTTTCTAAGATGTTAGTCATCGCTGTTCTTATTCTTTCTCAATCATTTTAATATCTAAACATCACATAAAGTTTTTGTAGATAGCTATCAGTTCTAAGACTTTCAATCCATAATTGCAGTAATTCTAAAATTAAAAACAATGTTAATCCTAGCACGTGTCTCGTGCCCTGTTTTGGATAAATAGCTTATATAGTATTGTTCTAATAGATGTTTTTTGTTTTTTGTTTTTTAAATAAGCTAGTACCTTGGGAATGTTAACAAAATATAGTCCTCAGCATGTGATGAACATGCTTCATTAAAAACTCATGCAAGTATTTACTAAGAGCCAACAGTTAAATTTTTAACAGAATGAGGAGTATGTTTATTACTCGTTTGTGACACTGATTATTACAAATAGTGTCACTCCTCTTTGTTAAATTAAAAAATTAAAGAAGTATTCTGTTAAAAAAAAAGGGTTTCAATATCTTCTTTGTAGTTTCCTGGCACTCCTATATTTTAGATGATTTTTTTTTAGTGGGAAAGATTATTATTGAAAAATTGCATTGTTAGAAATTATTTCCACCTTCATTATATGGCCTATTTATGTTCCTTTCTTTCTAATTCTGCCATTATTTATAAAGGCAGAAATCATCAAATAATTTTCCCATTTACATTTTAATGGGCTTATATTGATAAATTATGATGTCAGAAAACTGATAGAATCAGTAAAAATACTGAGTGGCCTTCTCTTCTGTGTGGCGTTCAAATTGTGCGTGCTCAAGGGAGAGAAGAGCCATGCGTCCAGGTCCTTGTGTGTTTCCTTCTTAGCGACTCTTCCGTGAACACCCTGCTTAACATTTTATCTTCCTCTCTCCCCCAAAACTCTTCACCTGGCTCTGCCTGGTTTTTATCTCTGCCAGCATGTTGCCCGCCCTGCATAGGAGGGAGGCCTCACAAGGACGGCCATCCATCTCTTTAGTTTGGTGTTTGTCACTGGAGTCTAGGATGTTACGTTCTTGCAGAATGAAAAATAGAGTAAAACAATGAAGGGAGTTCAACATGTGATCTTTTAATATGTTAAGTGAATTATACTTTGTTACTAAGAAATTGCAGATAGACTGTAAGCTTTGTGTTTATATATTCTACTGTTAGGATTGTTCCAAGGAACTTAATAAAATTTCTTTGCAGTACAATGGTACAAAATAGGTTAACTCTATTCTAACTTTAAATACCCTAAATTATTTAACTTAAGTGAGTAACAAATTCAAATATAGCAAAATTTTTTTTTTCTATACTGCTTTGGATCCTCTAGGCTTGATTGTTATAAATATAAACACTGTGTTTTTGACTTCTTATTTAATTTTAGGTTACGAAGGAAGACTTTGCCACATTTGATTATATACTATGTATGGATGAAAGCAATCTGAGGTAATCACATTTTTTAAAGGGTATTTCTGTTCAACTCTCAGTTCAGTAATAAGCCAGTTGTTTGTTGTCGAAAATGATTTTTTTATTATCTTTTAAGTTTTAAAGGTAGTGATGGTCAGAACATACAGAATGATCTGTTTAGAGTAGTAAGAAACCAGTGAGGAACTGAGAACTGTCTCCCAGGTGTATTTACACAGAGACACGCTTTCAGGTAAGGGAGAGCCTGGTTAGCAGGGTATGACCTGAAGACTGGCTGGGCCGTGAGCACTTTCCTAGAAGGTGGGGTTGGTTTTACAGGAGAGCGAGGCTTCCGCTGCTGTAGCGATTCATGGGCCGTGTGGTGTTTTACTGCGTTTCTCACGTTATCCCCCCATTACTGCTGCCCCCAGCCCCCAAAAAGGAAGATGGACAAAAAGGGAAACTTTAGTCTCTGAATTGTTGATTGCGTTAATGGATATAAAAACGAAACCAGACAGACTGGGGTATTAGGTAGCAGTGGCCAGCTGTGCTGTGGCATGTATTATGTGCTCTGCGCACCAAAGCACTTCACCGTTGTTCTGCGCCTTATCAGAGAGGCACAAGAGATTAAGTTCCTTGCCCCAGTTCACAGATGGAGCAGGTTGGTGTGGTAGAATGTTAGCCTAGGCTTTGTGAAATAGAGCCTGTGGTGTGTCTCACATGAACCGTACTCACCACCGTGCCCTGTCACCTTGCTCGGGGACGTGCATGTGGGCAACAAGGAACTTTGTGGCATTTCTTGAGTGAGCTGTGTGTGCCTGGCACAGTGCCAGGCCCTGGGAAACAAGGTTGGGGAATTGTGGGTGCTGCCAACCTTGAAGTATTCAGTCTGGCCTGGGCTCCATGTATTAACCCAGAATTAACCCTGACAATATGATACCATGCAGTCAAGCCCAGAACAGGTGAACACGATGTATTCTACAGATGCTGAAGCTAATGCAGGGTAAGTGACCCAAGGGAGTTGTAAGGCCGGGGCCCTGTGCCCCTTTGTCACCCCGCCAGTTTACTGTTTACTGTGCTGAGAAGCAAGACCTCAGCCCGCCTGCCACCCCTCCGCACTCTGCCGGCACAGAGAAGGACCAGGATGTGCCCCCAGTAGGACTGCAGGGATTTCTTCACTGAAATCAGTGCTAATTCACAAGGGTTCCACGCGTTTTATGAATAGAAACTGTTTCTGCTTTTAATTGCCTTTGTAGGAGTGTGCAGATACGGTGCCCAGCTCTGCTTCTGTTTTTATGAATCAGGAGCACCACTAAAATACATACATGTTCCATTTTTGTCTTTCAGTTGTTGATTTGTTTAGTTCTCACTTTGCTAGCTTACAGGTGTTGTGGGTAGCGGGGCTGTGTTCAGTAACACAGTGTCCAGCGTGGGGGGTCGTCCAGAGCAGGGTCTCTGGAGAGCAGCTGGAGTCCGAGCTTCAGCCGGGGCTGCTCTGGGGACGCGTCCTGTTGCTCGGAGGCCTGGCCAGCCTTTCCGCCACACCAGCACGGTGTCTGACTCATCCTAGGTGCTCAGTGGGGCTTTGTCAACTAAATGGAGGAATGATCAAAATGCAGCTGAGGAACTTGCCGCTTTACTTGCTGCCACGTGAGCGCCGGGGGCGGAGGCGGCAGAGCCCGGTCAGAGGCTGGAGGAATAAGAGCAGGAGAAGGGGTTGAACAGGGAGCCTCGCTGCATGAAACGCTGTGTCCAGACACTTTGGGATGGGATTGGCAGCCCTTTGGGACTTGGTTCATGTGGCTTTTTGAGTTCCATTCTGCCACCTTTATTTAGTGTCTGGAATAGAAGCTTTTTGATTTAATTGTCTCACCATGTATTTCACAGGAGGATACATGATTGTTGTCTGACTTAGGGATGCATATTTTGTGTAAAAGCGTTTGTGAGAATGTGCCGCCTTCGCAAACCCTCCTGCCGGCATCGGAAACCTGTGGCTGGGAGGGTCACACAGGTCTGCCACGGGTTTGGTTTCCTTTTTAAATCAGGTCACGCTTGCTGGGTTTTGATATGGATATTTCATAAAACCCTAGCAGATGTCCCTGTTTAACTTGAAACCATAGATCAGAAAACTAAGTTCATGTTTCAATTTTACAGAGACTTGAATAGAAAAAGTAATCAAATTAAAAACCGCAAAGCTAAAATTGAACTACTTGGGAGCTATGATCCACAAAATCAGCTCATTATTGAAGACCCCTATTATGTAAGTACACCTCTCATTTCTATCCTGATGCTGGTGTATGTGGGGATCATCATGTGGGATGAGCCCGTGTGTGTGTCCTGCCATGTGCAGTAACAGATTAAGGTTCTCCTAAGAGCATTTTGTTATGTAGGTTTCGTTATTTTTTCTTCCCCTGTGCTTTCAGGGGAATGAGTCCGACTTTGAGACTGTCTACCAGCAGTGTGTGAGGTGCTGCAGAGCCTTCCTGGAGAAGGCCCGCTAATGCCACGCCCGTTCTCCCCACAGCCCCCGGCTGGGCCCCGCAGGCTCTGCTGTGAGGCCGCGGCTGTTTCTTCAGTTGACCCTCGGTTTCTTACCTTAAATAATTGTAGATGGAAATCAGTTATTGTATCTGACAGACAAATAAATAAAAATGTTTCATCCAGACAGTTTATGGGGTACGCGAAGTGTTCTTAGACCCGCTGAACCTCCCTCTTTGCCCCAGTTACAAAAATAGTGGAACAAACAAAATAGAACAGGCACCAGAGCATGAGGACATCCAGCGTCCCTTTCGGGCACACGAGTTCTGCCTCTTCCTCAAGTTTGCGGACGACCGATGGGGACCCTGTCCTCCGCTGTCTGCACAAGCCAGCCCCAGCAGCCCATCCACGGGAGCTCCCAGCCGAGACCCACCCTTGCTCGCAGTGCACACTGTTTACGTAGAAGAGGTAAGGTGTTAGTCGGCAGAACCTTCCCGACCTGCAGGTTTATTTCATCAGAAGTCAGCTTGATTCCATTCGAACCATTTTGCCTCTGGAAAGTTACAGCCAGAAAGAAGGACACTGTATGCTGGTTTATCTTATTGTCTGAGGAACGTGTCTGCTTTTCAATGCCTGTAGAACCCGAATGTCAAATATAGATTAGCCTAGGTGGGAAAAAATATTTAAAAAGTCGGGGAAAGTTCTTTTATGTCGAGCTGCTTAAATATTGAGACATTAAGTATTCTTTCATCAGTGCTTAATTTATAGACACATATAGGTAATTTCTGTGCACTTGGGGGTAACTAATCTAAAATTCATATGGATATATGGCAGAAAAGATTGTTTTCAAAATAAACTGGGGAAATTATAAAAATACAACTAAGAAGTCTGGTGTCTGCCTGCTTTTTTATTGGTAAGTGAAGAAGAATTAGAAAACAATGCCTTTATTGTCCCTTTCAGATGATCTGTGATGTTATATGTGCATATTTATCTTCAGCTTTATTTAGGAAATAAAATGACAAAAGTAAGTACATTGCTTCCACTTTTTTGTGAAAGAAGTTTGAGGGCCCTGCGGCCATACGTGTCCTTGCCTGACCCAGCATCTGTGGAGGGCGGCAGTCTCCTCTGTGGAGCTGGCTCTCCAAGCTGGGCCTTCCTGGGTGGCATGGCTAGATGAGTGAGAGTTTGCTGTGCTCCCCTCTTCACTGGGATTCACAGCTGGTGGCCTGGAATCCTGGGAGGGCCCCGAGTCATGGATCAGTCTTCATCCAGAGCCCGAGTGGACCCTTGCTCAGAAGTAGGAGGAGTTTGGAGGAAGAGCTGCCCCATCAGGGTGGCCACCTCTGCGTGTTGTGAGGCTGCCCGACCTCAGAACCTGAGGGTCCCGGCTGGGGGGTCAGGTGGGGCATTTAGTCCTGGAGGATGAGCATGGTGGCTTTGCCACCACCCCTCTAGGATGTGTGTCTGGCCCCCTGTGGGATTTCCCAAAGACAGTCCTGCCTGAAAACTCTTCCTCAGGCTAGTAGGAACCTGGAGAGCTTACATGGATTGAGAAATTGGTGATGGTGCTTTAAAAAGTAAACAACTGAGCTGAAAAGATGAAATAATTAGAAAATAGGACTAAAAGCGCTTTAGAATTACACTCTGCCCTAATCCTTCAGTAGTTGCTTAATAATCTCAAAGTATTTTCATACTCTGTTCTTTCGTGATCATGAAAAAATCCCTATAGTTTGTTTTCCTTACTGTTTGCATCTGTATCTTAAATACGGACCTCAGACGTGTCCTGGGAATCATGTCTACTTTATCCTTATGGCTGTATCCAGACTAGAGGTCCTGTGAACAGAGAAACTCAGTGTTGAATTCACTTGTCATAAATTGGATGCAATCAGATTTGTTAAAAATATATCACCTGTAAAAATCAGAGCTGCTTAGAAGTCTTACCTCTTAGTTTTTTCATGATTACGAAGTCACACAAGAAAATACAGGTGCAACCTTCTTTAAATATTCACCCCATATCAGACTCTGTCTTAAGACATGCCACCGTTACATAGTAGTGTCTCCTTTTAAAAAACGCCAATTTAATTGTCCCTTCCAAGAATTCATAGCCTTCCCCTTTTATGTATTACGCCTTTTATATTCCATGACATTCTGCCAGTGTTAGGATCTCTTCATGGTTCTGTAAATCATGAATTCCCACCGGTGAGCTTGTTAGAAGTAGAGTCACTTTGAAGACTTCGTTATAACAAACATTTCGTTTATTACTTGTTTTATTTACAGTATTTACATATTGCACAATATCTGGATACTATCTTACATTTATGATAGAAAGAACAAACGAAATTAGCCTGGATATGTTCACAGACTTATACTCCACTATCTCCAAAACATGACAAGTTTTTTTTTTGTTTTTTTTTCCATGCAGTTCCAAATAATGCTCTGGGAATTTAATTGTAAGAGTAACAAAAATATTAAATCATACCATATGCTATATGAAAATATAGTTTCAGATTCTATTTATGTTTCTAAAGAAATACTCTTCGAGATTTCACCTAATCAGGAGAATGAAATAGCTTTGTCTGTCATTTTATAGCACTACACATCAAATGTGGAGCATTCGCCTTTTCCCCCAAAATCACGAATGGCAAGTGTTACTGTCAGGTACGCTGATTAACTGAATATGTATCTGTCAACAGTGTCAACAACATACAAAACTCAAGTTAAAGGGTTTATGGAAGAGTCAGTCTGCAAAAATAAATCTCTTGTTCACAAGGGGATGTGTTCGTGAAGGTAGCAGGTTCTGTTCCCTGTTGATTTCCAAGGCACTTCTCATGGTTCGTGGGCTGTTGGTCCTTTGCAGCTCTGCTCACTGCTGAAAAACACATTTGGTTTCATAGAACGTCACACTTTCTTATCAGTTCTAGAAGAAGTATACATCAAATGATGTAACATAATGTGTTTGAAAACACAAGGGATCACAGTCTGCATGTGTATTTCTCTATGTTCCAAAAAGTGTAATCTGTGTTATTGTGGAAATAACCAAGTTCTGCAGTCGTTGCAGGCCTCCTATGCTAAAGGGATGAACCCGTCACTGGTACAGCTCAATGCTTACTGCAGTCTGAAGACCAGCCCGTGGTCCTGATGTGTGTTGTCAAGTCCTCTAATTCGGGCCACAGTGATTGACAGCCTGGCAGTCCTGAGAAACCGCTCATTGGCCCTTAAGCCTCCATCTGCACGAGCGTTTGCAAAACTAAAAACCAAAAATAAACCCTTTTTTCTAGCACTCCCTGCAGTGTACCCGAACCATTGGTACACTATTCATTAATTTTAAAAATAATGGTAAGCTCCAGGGTTGCTAAACTTAAGCTGCATTTTGTGGACTGAACTAGACACTTGTTACTCAAAACTCCATTTCTTTGGAAATATATTCCAGAGCTCAGGCTTCTAACTGAACTGAGCTGCCAGTGGTGTGTGAGAGGTCTCCAGTGTTCTCTGTGAGGGAGAGTAGCTGGGAAGCTAGTTTCTCTTTGGCTGGAGGTCAGTTAAAGAGATGGAGTGTGTAGCCTGAGTAGTTGTTTCGGTGGAGAGGACCACAGGGCATTTGGTCTTCCCTCCTGTAAGTAAACGGAAGTTGTCTTCCGAGGATGTGCCTGGTTCATCTCTGGAAACAGTGGTGCTTTAACTATGAAGGAATGCTTGATAAAATAACATGCCCATCTCCCCTAGCGTATGACCTTGAGAGACTTCTGAGAATCCATCCATTGCTTCAAAAAGAAGTCTTTTCTGTGTGCCATCTGGCAGTGGACTCGGATGGGCAGTGGAGTGGAGGTCAAGTTAGTGCACGGCATTTCTCAGCTTTGGCGCTAAAAGCCATGCTTTTACTTTCCCACATAAAGAGTGCCGTACAAGTTTCTGTGAACCCACAAGGATGTGGCTTCATAATCCTCCACCAAACCACATGTTGTTTCTCTCATTATCGGTGGGACTTACGCCGGGGGGAAGCCGGTGCTGACGATGACGTGGCTGTGCTCGCGTGGTCAGACGGCTGCCAGGGTTTGGCTCAGCCCCCTCGGCACCATCTAGACCTTTATCGG
Organism: Halichoerus grypus; assembly: GCF_964656455.1. NCBI lineage: Eukaryota > Metazoa > Chordata > Mammalia > Carnivora > Phocidae > Halichoerus > Halichoerus grypus. The sequence goes on from NC_135721.1 coordinate 253,515, forward strand.
CACAGGCTTTCCCCCAGCGAGCATGTCTGTGTGTGAAAGAACACGACTCCCGCGTCCACGCACACGAGACGAACAGGGTAACCACTGTGCACACACAGCAGATCATTGTCTGGGAACAGCCATCGAGGACCTGAAGCATGTCTTACCTGTGGAGGTAAACTTGGCCTCTGGCGGTGCCCAGCATACACAAGACACACTATAAATATACAATTAGGAAATTACCGTTTTGTGACCGAAATCCATGGCATTTGTGTCAGGAAAACAAACCTTTCAGCCATCAGTATGGCGGATAGTTGGTGTTGGACATCAGCCTTCAGGAGGCCAAGGCTAAAAATTTAGTTCATAAACTCTCCATGTGCCTTTATATTTTACCATTGGAGGCTCTGGAAAAATAGCTGATAGAAACATAGAATAGCTATTCTTAGCTGTTCCTTATAAGCTTCCTGGCATAATGATAGATTCCAACTCAAACATTTGCCAGATAACGTCTATAAAAGTTGCATGGATATGGTTAGTCATATACTCATTTATGAGTGTAAATGAATGAGTGAAAGCCTAAAAGTGAACAGGCATGGTTTTAGATATGTATCCTAATTTATGCACTAAGTCATGTGCTGAAATTAGTCCACTAATGGGTTGTGTTTCAAATTAACACGCACTCTGCCAACAGAGTCCTCACAGGAGTAATTCACAGCAGCTGCCTGGGGTACTGTGTGCGGACTGGCAAGGGTACCTTTTATTGATGGCCAATATTTGTAGATATTTTAGTGTTATGTCAGCTTTACTCAGAGGAAGGCTACTTTAGCCAAAGAATGCGTATTTCTGAACTCCCATGAATTTTTCATGTCCCAAACGGGATTTGGGTCTTTGGTGGGTGTACCAGTGAAGCTGTGGTCAGCTTACCTTATCCCTCCATGCACATTGGACTGACAGCCAGCCGGGTAAGCAGCCTGGCACATCTTTTATAGTCTGTAGGGAAAATAAATCGTGGACCCTTGTCAGTGACATCAACAACTCCTTAAGTATTTTTTAATATCAACTGCTAAAGCCATTTATTTCTTTAAATATTCTGAATTCCCTGGAAATGATGGGGAGACTGTCATCTGAAATCATGGGCTCTAAGTTGTTGATTTAATAATTTATGGTACTTGAGGGACTTTTGTTTCACATGGCAAAAGGTAAATAATGGGACTGGAGGCTGTGCAGGGAGGGGCAGGTGCAGGATCTCCTTCTGCCCATTTTCTTTTCCCAGTGGCTCTTCATGCTCATCAAAATGACTTTGGTTTTGTTCCCTAGCAGACAGTCTCCCGTGCCCTGTGTGACTTAACTTTCAGGGCACATGCAGGCTGGATCCCCACTTGGGTTGATCATACACAAAACCCTCTGCGTAAAGATTTAAAGAAAGTGGGTCAACAAGTAACAGAGCAGAAAGACCTGGTACTAATGGATTTTCCTTGATATCTCACCTAATTAAGTTATTCCATAGGTGCTACCTCAGAGAAAACAAGTGGGGTTTGGTGATCATAACCATAAAGGAATTTCCTCAGTTTGAAGTTCTGTGGAAAGCTACAGCAGTTTATAAATTACTGAAGTTTACTTCTCAAGAGTCTCAAGATCCTACTTAAAAATGGAAGAATTCATGCTCTTAACTGAAATTCTGAATGAATGAGTAAACTGACAACAATGAGTTTGCACAATATGTCAGACAAGCAGCTAATCCTACTCCTAAAAATGCAGAGCTCCTAAATATTTAGACGACATAATAATTTGTGTTCAAAGGAAAAAAAATGGCCTAACAGCTGGAAGCTGGGTCATCTGGATTCCTGGCATTTTTTCCCTCTTCCCAGTTGCACCAAATATTTGAGGATGCAGCTTTCCTAGATAGAGGAGTATGTGTGGGTACAGTGTTGTGTGAGTTCAAGGCAAATACTTCAATTTGCAGCACATCTAGAGACAATGAAGTTGACCACCATCCCACCGAACCTGCATGTTCTCCAACTCTGACATAATCTGGGGGTCTTGTGAAGGTGGTGTCTTGGAGACTTCAAAGTTCTGCTCTTCTGAAGAGCTGCCCTTGGGACCACACTTTGAGTAAGAAGGCTCTGGTTCCTTTCAGTCCTGACCTCCCAGGATTCTCATTTTCTTTCATACAGCCTAAAGCAGCACAGAAGTGGCCCAGCTTTGGCTCTCCACCCACCTCCATATGGGTAAAGTTTAAGTAGCCGCTTACCCAGTGCACACACCTGTGGGCTTCCACGTCTCCCAGGCCGGAGGGGAACTGTGATAGACCCTGATGGCTACCTCCCATAATGGGTGAGCAGGGATCTGGGTGGCATGTGGCTGAGTTACTCTGAGCAAAAGGAGGCAGTGAGTGTGGGCACATACGGTGTCCCGGGGAAGGGGTTGCAGAGTCGAGTGTGTGCTGTGTGTCAGGGCACAAGGAATTTAAGCATGTTTGTTTCCTCATCCATATATGAAAACATTAGAAGTAATGACCCCAAAGATCACTTTCAAATTTAGAATCTGATCCTATTACTGTAAGATGGTATTTAAAAATATAGACAGATTTAAACAATAAAAATGTTCTCTGGCCTCTGGAATAATGAATAACTCTCAAACAGAAGGCGATTCCATTTCAGAGGAAGGAAGTGGGAGAGGGACATGCCAGGTGCATAGGGCATGGACCGGAGGGTGGACCAAAGCAGTGCTTGGAAAATAACCCGAGCTCCATGGGACACGTGTGCCGCCTGCCGTGGCCGAGCCCTGTGCAGCGGTGAGAGCCCGAGGGCCTTCGCGCCGAGCACCCCAGCTCCCTGTGGAAGGTGATGCTCCCGGTCTTACCGGCCACCTTGGTCTGTGCACCTGGACAAGGAGCTCCGCACATGGTAGCTGCAGTTATTTGGGGCAACTTTGCTGCCTGGGCAGAAAAACTTCCACTTCATATGAAGTGGCTTATTTTTTTACTTTTCATTTTTTGAAGGCAGGGCAGGAAAGTCTGGCCTGGATAGTCTGGATACTCCGGATAGTGTCTGAAAGCAGCTAGTAAGACACCTGGTGTGTCTGCACCACTTTCCTCCTGTGAGCCTCGCGTGAAATGAAAGCTGTAGTCCCTACAAGAAAAATTGGTTTAGGGCTCTAACTGATGTCACTCTAGCATGTTTTGTGACAAGCACTAGCAACCACTTTTGGGGGAATAAGACACATTTTGTTACAGATAGACAATCAGAACGCTGTAGCTGAGCTAGACTGAGAGGGGAACTCTGCATTTCTGGATTAGTGAAGAGCAGCATCTAGTCAGGGTGGCGTGGCCCAGGTCCACAGATCCTTTCTCCTCCAGAGCATACTACTACACGGTAGTCATTTTAGCAACTCATTCTTAAAGTTTGTCATACTGAGTAGATACAAATATAGACATCATGCCAGAATTCATAAAACAAGAATGAATGGAAGAGTTCAGCCCATTCCGAGAGTTGATTAATTCTAGTGAATGTAAATTTTCCATTTGGCACCAGGTGCTACAGAATGCCGTCACCTCCTTCTATGGTCTGGTCACCCGAACCCTTAACTCCACAGTTAAGAGGGACTATATTTTAGCAAAGAGGAGATTTAGGAGGAGGGGTGGAAGGACATGAGAAACATCAACATGTGCGGGTCTTCCCCAAGCAGTTAGGTTGCTGTCACTCACATGCAGGGATGGTGCAGTCTCTGGTGTTGTGGTAAAGTCTGTGGAAGTGTTTGCTGCACTTTGGACTGAAGTAAAGAGGACCTGGAACATGGAAGAAGAAGCAGATTGTGAGGACTTGCAGGATGCCGGGAACTGGGCACAGGTGAAGGAATGAGCACACTTACCTGTAAGATGTTTTAGAAACTTGTCCTTCATCCTTAGATCTCGAGGAACAATTTCTGTTTGAAGGGAAAGAGGCTAATTATTGCATTGCTTGAAAGAAGCATTTGTTTTTATGTGATCTAAGTGAATGTTGAAGAGAGTTATTGGAAACTCTTCATTAGCCATGTTACATTGCCCTAAATAAAACAGATTGGTTGTACATGACATAATGTGAAGACTTGTAATCAGGATCACATCTTTCTTCAGATAAAGTATTAGCTATTCACAAAGCTTCAATATTATTTGTCTTGTCTCTGCCGCTAGTATAAAGACAGTGACGATAAAGTTACATAAGGGGGAAGAGGTGTGTGTGTGTGTGTGTGTTGATAGCTTCTGATACATAAATCACTTTTAGGCATTTTCATTTTGGACAGCTTGGTAATCGAATGCCACAAGCTCTGAGAGTTCTAGAATGAAAACCCAATCCTTCAAGCAAAAAAATTGTTATAAAACTTTTTTTCTAGGTATATATTTAGAAAAAGGATTAAATGCCTTCAAAACCACCTGTTACGAAGGCTGGTGTAAATGCATGGAAACAGACGTTTACCTGGTTAATAAGATTAAAGTAAAATTCCCGGGGAAAGACAGCTCTCAGTTTTTACTTGGGAATAGCAGTGTTCCCACTGACATTCTTTCTGATCCAGGTGTTGTTTTTGCTTTTTTACAGTCACCTGTAACCATTTTTCACTCACTTGTTTCGGAGAATGACTTTTGCTATGATTGCATGTGGTCGCACTTTGTTTCACCACAAATACTCCTCATCTGAGGAGGGAACATTTCCTACGAAGCTTCTTCACTTGCAAGGCTTAGGCATCCCCTGAATGTCAGTCTGTATGAAATTGACCTTATCACATTTGACCCAATTGTGTCATGAAAGCATTAAAAGCTTGCATGCTTTCTTTGGAAATTTCCCATGGGGCACCCACTCTGGGAAGGCTCTGCCATTGGCAGAGGAGGGTAAGGGGAGGGGGGTGGCCCTGAAACAGTTCTGTCTCAGTTGAAAGTGCTTTGCTGAAAATATTTCCATTTCCTAAATAACAGATGACAGTTCTGTGCCAAAGCTCCCAACCTAGGTAATAACTCACGTGTCTTAGAAGTGGAGTAGGGACAGTTATACGCGAGGCATCATCACTTACCGACCTCCTATTTTCTTCTTAAAAAAAAAATGCCTAGTTTTTTTCAAACGATCGAAATGGTTTTATCTTGTTAAAATAGATAGGATTTCTCCATTTCCAAGCAAACCCGAGTTCCGGTGTCTCCCGAGACATGACGGGTACGCAAACATGCTGGAGGTCCCCAATACACTGCACACGCCCAGAGAAGCCTCGGAGGCAGGTCACTCGGTCCGCAAGCCCGAGGCAAGGGCACTCACCGACTCTCTGCTCCTCGGGGTAAACCGGGTAGTCCGAGACCTCCCTGCGGCCCAGAGTGTAGTCGTGCTGGCCCAAGAGGTGCAGTCTCTTCGACTCGCCCGAATGGTACTTCTTGAGCTCCTGGAGGATCTCCACGATGAGCCGCAGCAGGGTCTGTCTGTCGGCCGCCTCCCGGGGCTCGGCGACCCCGGGCCCCGCCGCCCCCAGCACGAGCAGCAGCCCCAGGAGGAGGGGGCGCCCAGGCCCGCGCATCGTGCGCTCGCTCGGCCGGAGGGAGCTCGGCTCGCTGGAGGGGCAGGGGTGGGGGGGGACCGGGAAAGAAAGTCGGCGGCTGGTGGTGGAGGGGAGGAGAGACTCTCCCGCTGAGACCGCGGCCCCTCGCAAGCCCCGGCCGAGGAGGGGCCGGCGGCGGAGGCTGCGACGCGGTGTCCCCGGGACCCGCGGAGGCCCCGCTGCGGTGATGCCGAGAGCCTGGGCTCGGGCGCGCCGCCCCCCTCAGCGCGCCTCCTCCCGCCCGCGTCCCGCCCCCGCGGCGGCCCTCCCAACTTTCCGAGCAATGGCACATCCGCCTGCACTTCGCGGCGCACGGCACCCGCACAACTTTCTCAACCTTCAGAGCCAAGCGGCGCCGCGGCGTCTACTCCGCCTGCGGGGCGGGCGCGCACCCACCCGTCCAGGGAGGCTGGAGGGCGCCGGGACCGTCCTGCCCGCGGACCTGCCGCTTCCCGACGGGGCACCGCTGCGCTCTCGGGTGAGTGGGGGCCGCGCGCCCCGCCCGAGCGGCTGCGCTCAAGTTGGCAGCAACGCCTTTGTGTGGTGGTCGCCCCCTCCTCCCGCCGGGTGTCCCCCAAAGGCCCCCACCCCAGGACCCTCGCTCCAGCCGCCCGCAGAGCCAGGTTTTAGAAACCCCGGCGCTCGGGGAGGGGAGGGAGCCCGGCCCACACCTGCCCGGCGCCGCCCGCGGGGCCACCTGCGCGTCGGAGCCCGGCCGGATTACCTGTCCCCGTGTCCCGGAGCCGCGGGCGTCCTTCGGCTTCTGTCCCGGTGTCCGTTCCCGCGTCCCGGAGCTGCCGCGCGCCCCGCTACTCCATGCCCCGCGGCGACCCGGCGTGCGCAGCGCACAGGACGCGCGGGGATGGAGACCCGGTGGCTCGCCCGCTCGGAGCGCTGGACGCGCGGCTGCCTGGGCTGCGCTCCGACCGCGGCCGCTTCTTATCCCCGCGCCCGCCGACGTCAGGCCGGTCCCCGAGGGCTCCGCGCGGGGCTTTAATTAGAAGCCGCTCAAGTGTTCGTACCCCTGTGCGGATCTTCGTCAGACACCCCCCATCCCCTCCCATCTCTCCCTACCCCCTCTGTCTCCCCCCTCCCCCGCTCTCTCTACCCCGTTCTCTCTCCCTCGGCCCCATCCCCTCCCCTCCCCCACCTCCTCCTCCGTCATCTCCTCCCCCTCCGTCCCTCGCCTCCCTCCCCTTCGCCTTCCCCTCCCCCTTCTCTCCCTCAGTCTGTTTCCCTCCGTTCCTGTCACTGTGACAGGATGAGAAGAAACGCCTTTACCAGGAACTCAGATCTGTTTTTGTCTAAATGTAGATCTTGGGCTATTAAAAAATGAGCTGCCTGATTGCCTCGACATTTAATAAGTCAATTAGAGTCTATCCTTTTTGGAGGAATCTCCCGGCGTGGCTGGGGGCCACTCTCAGGACCCCAAGAGGTCTGCACCGCCCCGCGGCCTGCAGCAGGCCGGGCCGCCCCCAGGGCAGGGGCCTGGGTCGGGGTGGGACCCGGGCCGCGCTCTAGTAACCTCGGGATGCACAGTTACCTGGCAGGACACGCGGGAGCCCCTCCCCAACATGCACCCCCCCCGCCCCCACGCGGAAGGACGAGCCGAAGCCCCTCCCGCAGGGCACCGCGCGGCGCGCGCTCCGGCTCTGGGGCTGCTCCTCGCTCCCCTTCCGCGGAAACGCGCGCAGGAGACCTCCTGGCCACCTCCCTCCAGGCCTAGTCTTTCCCAAAGTTTTGGTTCTTTGGATGCAGGCAGGCGCATTTGTGAGGCTTCAACAGTTTATCTCCTGTAATTTTTTTTTTTCTTGTAAAATGTAGTATCAATCAATTGCGCGCTTTCCCATTTTATTGGCGCTTTCTGGGCAAGCGCTGGACACCCTCCAAGTCGGTGGTCTGACTGGGGGAGGCGTTCTCAGGACGGTGCCAGAGCGGGGGTGCGCGCAGGAATTAAAGCCTCCGCCCTTAGCAGGACCAGCACCCAGGGCCCCGGGCAGAGGTGCTGCGGGCACGTGGTGCGGACCCCCAGCCAGGCCTGCGGGTCGCAGGGCCGGGAACCTCCAGGGCGCGAGCTCTCTCTGTGCAGCTCTGTCTGTCTCTGTCTCAGGCTCTGTCTCAGTCTCTCTGTCTCTGTGTCTCTCTGTCTCTTCTGTGTCTCTGTCTCTCTGTATCTGCTCTCTCTTTCCATCTCTGTCTCTCTGTCTCTGTGTCTGTCTCCCTGGGTCTGCTCTGTCTCTCTGTTTCTGTTTCTCTCTCTGCTCTGTCTCTCTGTCTCTGTGTCTGCTCTGTCTCTCTGTGTCTCTCTGTCTCTGTCTCTGTCTCGCCTCACTAATTCTGTTTCCTCGGGAAAACAGTGTTTGTCAAAGTGAGGCTGGGGTAAATAGAATAGAGACAGAAGATACTAAAATGCGATCATCTAAATCCCACCCCCCACACACCTTTTGGGGGGATGTGTTTATATTCTGCTCTCTTTAAAAGGAAATGGTTGTATTTCTCAGTGAGCTCTTCTTTTGGCAGGCAATATGACTAAGATATGAATGTTTCTGTTAAGATATCCTCAAAAAAGAAAAAGAAAGAAAGAAAGAAAGAGAAAGAAAGAGAAAGAAAGAAAGAAAGAAAGAAAGAAAGAAAGAAAGAAAGAAAGAAAGAAAGAAAGAAAGAAAGAAAAGAAAGAAAGAGGAAAATTCTTATCAAACAGTTCTTAGGCAGGTAAAGTAGGATTTTTTTTTTTTCCTTTTTCCGCTTCCCTTGAAGGAGGGGTGAGCTTCTGTTGCTGAAGCGCCGCCTAGTGACAAAAGCTTCCCTCTGCGGGCACTCAGCAGTGGCCCCGGGCTGGAGGAGCTTCCTTTCCACCCAATAGAAGGAGCACATGAAGCTTCTGTTGTAAAACATTTTGGTGTAAAACTGCTTTTGGGGAAAAAAAAATACTGCTATAGTAAAAAAAAAGAAAACAAGAATTTAGCCTAATCATATATTATTTTAAGTTTACAGAGTCTTTCCTTTTAAATACTCTTTTACAAAATCAGGTGAAATCAATGAAGAGGATTAAGAGGTACAAAGTTCCTCTTGTAAAATAAGTAAGTTGCAGGGATGAAAAGTACAGCATAGGAAATCATACTGTAATAATTTGTATGGTGACAGACAGTAACTACACTTCTGGTGAACCTTTTCTAATGTATGTCATATTAAATCACTATGTTATACACCTGAAACTAATATTATGTGTCAACTATACTTCAATTAAAAATAAAAAAATAATTTTTTAAATTTAGGTTTTTCTAAAAAGTACCAATTAGGACTATTCCCCCCCTCCCCAAATTCTACCAACCAAGGAAGCCTTGCTAGTAATTAATATTGTCCTTTTTTCTTTTGTGGTTTTTAATGGGACAGACAAATGGATTTTTTGAATGAGTCTATTCTACCACCCAGTTGTATATGCCAATACTTTAGCCCAACTCATCAGATACTTACATGCATAAACAACAGCAACAAAACTGGTGCTTTGTTGGTGTTTAGTTTCATGAGATCTGGCAGTTAGGGATCAGACCATCATGTTTTAATTCATTCATTTTTGCAAAGCTCTGTACTGAAATGATTCCAGGAGCCTTTCATTCTGTATAAATCATTTTTACAGACTTTCTCAACTAAATAAAAAAGTGCACTGAATTATAATCTCTACTGAGCTGCCCAATTTATGGTATTGTCAGGAAGAACCCCTTGGAGTTCTCCAATCACCAGAAACATTCTGATTGGCTAAATTAATTGTGCTGGTTAAGGCAAAGCAAAGTATGTAAACTGGCTTAGGTGAAAATATAAAGTTATATTTGACAAATGGCTTAGGCTCTCCACTTCTTTCCTATAAAATGGGGTGGTTGAACTGGATGGTCTCTGAAGTCTAAAGCTGTATAATTCTGATTGTTACCAAAAAACCAGAAAACAAAAAATGCAGTATTCCTACAAAGAGCTGAAGATAATTCACTAAAAGAGTCACTATGAGTTTCATCATCTGTTTTTGTGCAAGAAGAGGTGATATATTCATCTTAAATACTTTAATTCCCTCCTTTGTAAGTGAACAACTTTCTATTATGAAGGGTCCAAAAGAGATAAGATAGTAACAGTATATTTTAAGCATTATTGGCCAAAGTAACTTTTGCTAGATTTGATTTAGTTTTGTTTCCTTTTTGAGAAAACTATGTCAGATCATAGAAAGAAAACTAACAAGAGAGGGGAAAGTTGTGTTTAACCCACTTTTATTGTAGATCTATGTCGTAAGATGGGCAAGTTATTTTTTTAAATTTATAAATAGTATAAAGTTCCAAAGTTCCAATTATAATTTTTCTCTCTTCCTGAAAAGGTGTAAGTTTTATTTGAGATGACTATTAACTACCTTCAAACACTTCTAAAATAGATATATATTAACTACATGTTTTTAAATGAAGTATTAGTTCAACCATTATGTTGATTATTTAACAATCTAACTAAGATCCTATTAGAGAGAAAAACTATTACCTTTCATAAAGGATAACTTTATGTGCTATAAAGAAATGTCACTTAATATTTAACTTTCATCAGTTCTGTTATTGTTGCTATCGATATATTATTAGTACACTGGGAATGTACCAGAAAGTATATAAAACATTTAGGAAGACAAGATTTCTAACAGGACCAATCTTTATGGTGTAAATGTAAACAGTGTAGTCTCTTATAAGTAATAATGTGTGCATGCTCTCTAGCAGTTTATTCTAGATGAATGAAATACAGCCTTCTACCAAATTCTTTCTCTCCTATGTAGAGGAAGCACATTATTGTAAGGATATATAGGTCATCCACCTCCTTTTCATTTTTTGATACACACTTTTGCATCTGCAAAACCACACTGCAGTGCAAGTCCAGGAGAGATACGAGAGCCAAAGGTTATGTATGAAGGCTTGAGATGCTCTGTAGCATGACTGATTTACTCCTGCTCAGTTTTCTTATCCCGTAGCCAAGAGAAAGAGGACTATTAATGGGTAGGCTTAAAGGGAGCATGGACTTCACTTTGTTCCCTGGAACTGGTTTAGTTATGAAATCCAGCTAGAGGAGAGGCCTTAAAGCTTAGCGACACTTGCCTGCCCCTTAAGGCTCCAATATCACAGTTTTTTGTTTTGTTTGGATTTTTAAAATTATTTATTTGAGAGAGAGACAGAGAGAACATGAGCGGGGGGAGGGGCAAAGGGAGAGGGAGAAGCAGACTCCCTGCTGAGCAGGGAGCCCATCATGGGGCCTCGATCCCAGGACACTGAGATCATGACCTGAGCTGAAACCAAGAGTTGGTCACTTAACTGACTGAGCCCCTCAGGCTCCCCAGCTCTGCCCTTTCTAAGAACCTGGAGGTCCACGCTGGGTCCTCTGCCTCTGGTCTGAGAGGGAGGTTGTAAGAGCCAAGGCTGGGGGGGGCCTGTGTCACCTCTGCCTGCACTCCACTAGTCAGCACTCAGCCGAGGGCCCCTCAGCAAGAATACAGGTAGGGTCAAATCAGTGTGACTAAGAGAAATATGCTTTCTTCAGAAAATGAATACTTGTTATGATATTTTCGTGTCTGTTAAGCAATGTAGGAAGAAACAATTCCTAACCCCTGGCCAAGAGTCTGAGACAGTGGCCCATCTCCTGCCAATTAGGGTTAGGGAGAAGATGTACAACAGACAATTCCCATGTAGGAGAGGCTGTAGGCAAGGTGCTGTATCCAAGACAGAAAGGCAGGATTGCAGTGCTATCTTTCATTGAGTAACTCATCCTATTTCACCTTAGACACCAGATCTTGTGGGAATGGCCCCTGATCTCCCTATGGCTTGCATCTCACGCTTCTTCCTATCATGGCACCAACCTCACTTATTCAGTTTAGTTTCTGAACATATCCCAGTTTACTGTTCTGTGTCCGCCATTGGACTACCATATTTTTGTAGCCAGGAGCTGCCTCTTGTTTATCATTATATCACCAATGCTTAGTATCATGTAGGGAATATTGTATATACAAAGTAAATAATTTTGAAAAAATGAATAAGCATACTATTTTTATGTATTTTTACTGACAGATGCTCATAAATCATTACTTAAATATTCATTGCGTACTTCTTTTTTGAAAACCAATGTTTGTAGAATTACAAAGATAATCTGAGCATGGATTATCCCTTTATAAGGTATATGATCATTCAGTAAAGATATGACTGATATATTGTTAATACTAAAAGATGGTATCTAGTTGGAGCTATCTCAGAAGATAGCTGTGGGTAGCATAGACTCTGTAGCAGAAGTGATATTTGTAGTGATGGGGGATTGTCACGTTGGGATGAGGCAGAGCATCCTAGACAGAGGGAAATGCATATGCGGAGTCCAGGTGGGAACCTCAGAGCCAGTGAGTCTGTTTAGGAAGAACAAAGTGTATGAGGGGGGGATGGACATGCTTTGGACAAACAGCGTTACTGGTGTCCACTTTCTTTCAGAAAAGCAGCATATAGAGTGAACATGAACATGGCTGTGGATCACAGACGTTGGCTAAAGCTCTTATTCCCACTCACCGGCCTGTGAACTTGGGCAAGGCAGTGTCTGAGCCCAGTTTCTTCATGCCCAGAAAGGAAATGACTTAGTAGTATTACCTCAGGGGCTTTGTGAATATTAAATACAATAATGTATGCTAACCTTTTAGTACAGTGTGTTAAAAAAACGGATTGAACATTTTTAACTATTACTAAATCTTTCATAGTGTATACTCTCATAAAGTCTTTTTTCTGTATTTCATAATTTCTTACTATATTTCATAAAAAGGAGCATTATCTATATTCTATAGAGTTTCTGGGGCAGCATAATTTTGTAACTCATTCAAAGCTGCATAGAAAATCTATAGTTAGAAAGGGGACTAAAATATTCTAAATTATTAAGTATCCACATACCCAGCGATCAGAGTAGTGAGATCTTAGAGCACTGAATGAAGACTCACTTCAGTGAGTAAGAACTCACATCAGTGAGTGATGGTTTATGCCAGTGTGGGAGGGTTCATGCTGGTGAGTGAGGGTTCATGCCAGTGAGTGAAGACTTACACCAGTGAAGGGGGGTTCACACCAGTGTGAGGGCTCAGAGGTGTATGTGAGGGCTCACACCATGAGTAAGGGTTCACCTCAGTGAGTGAGGGTTCACCCCAGTGAGGGAGGGCTCACCCTAGTGAGTGAGGGCTCATCCCAATGAGTGAGGACTTACACCAGTGAGTGGGGGTTCACACTGGTGTGAAGGCTCAGAGGTGCATGGGAGGGCTTACACCATGAGTGAGGGTTCACCTCAGTGAGTGAGGGCTCATCCCAGTGAGTGAGGGTTCACCCCAGTGAGGGGGGGCTCACTCCAGGGAGTGAGGCCTCATCCCAGTGAGTGAGGATTTACATCAGTGAGTGGGCATTCACAACAGTGTGAGGGCTCAGGGGTGCATGTAAGGGCTCACACCATGAGTGAGGGCTCACACCATGAGTGAGGGTTCACCTCAGTGAGTGAGGGCTCATCCCAGTGAGTGACGGCTCACCCCAGTGAGTGAGGGTTCACCCCAGTGAGTGAGGCCTCATCCCAGTGAGTGAGGATTTACATCAGTGAGTGGGCGTTCACAACAGTGTGAGGGCTCAGAGGTGCATGTAAGGGCTCACACCATGAGTGAGGGCTCACCCCAGTGAGTGAGGGCTCATCCCGATGAGTGAAGACTTATACCAGTGAGTGGGGGTTCACACCAGTGTGAGGGCTCAGAGGTGTATGTGAGGGCTCACACCATGAGTGAGGGTTCACCTCAGTGAGTGAGGGTTCACCCCAGTGAGGGAGGGCTCACACCAGTGAGGGAGGGCTCACCCCAGTGAATGAGGACTTACACCAGTGAGTGGGGATTCACACTGGTGTGAGGGCTCAGAGGTGCATGTGAGGGCTCACACCATGACTGAGGCTTCACCTCAGTGAGTGAGGGCTCATCCCAGTGAGTGAGGGCTCACCCCAGTGAGTGAGGATTTACATCAGTGAGTGGGCATTCACAACAGTGTGAGGGCACGAGGGCTCAGAGGTGCATGTAAGGGCTCACACTGTGAGTGAGGGTTCACCCCGGTGAGTAAGGCTCACCCCAGTGGGGGTTCACACCAGTGAGTGAGGGTTCACCCCAGTGAGGGAGGGCTCACCCGAGTGAGAGAGGGCTCCTGCTAGAATGTGGGGCAACACACAATTGCTTCTGGGTGAAGATAATAAGTATGGTTGGCTAGGGATATGAATTCGTAAGAGTGATCTATAGTTTGCTCACCTCACCCTTACTTATAATCATGGAAACATCTGACTATGACAATAATGCTTCTTCTGATATTTTTGCCATTGTTCTAGTGGTTCTAGTGTAATCCAATAGACAAAGAGGATTCGGAATACTCAGCACCCATCAAAAACAGGCTGATTCCTGGTTCTGACAGAACTTAGAGTTTCCACGGGCATCAAACGGAAACCGTTCTGTCTTCCACCGAGGAGGGGAGAATTCACGCTGAGAACCCTTGACTCACGCACACATGCAGCTGCCGCTGTTCGCATTCCTAGATGTGCAGGCTCTGGAGGGGAGGATTTCTGCCCTCGGAGACTCCGCGTTGCTGCCTGTTGGTGAGCCCAGGGAGGAGGGGATCGCATGTGTGCTGAGCTGGACTGCAGTTGTTCAGGGATGGAGAGGGGAGTCTGGAGGGGAAGGGTACTGATGTGCAAACATGGCCCACTGAGGACATCTGGGAGTCGGAGAGGGAACGAGGAGGGAAGGCGCTGTCTTGAGTTCTTAGAACTCATGTGATTGTGTGGATTTGAAATCTGTAGCTGATGGGCTGTGGCACAACTTAGCTTACCTTCAGGTACTCAGAAAAGGTCGTTTGATACACGCATCTCTTTCCCCCTGTCTACAAACAAATGACCAAAGTCATGGCAATTACAACACCTGTAATGGATCCTTTTCAAATGCTTTAAAGATCTAAAGGAGTCTAAAGGCCAGTAGGTTTTCACCCTCATCCTGCTGTGGACACATGATGTGCCTTCATTGGTTGTCCAGATTTTCCTTTATTTTTGAGGATTACTGCAAAACTGAATGTTGTGATTATGACTCTTGCTCTTAGGTATATAATACAATGTGTTATATTGTTGTTACTTCACATGTAACCATTAGTATATATTTACAAAAGCACCCATTAAAAGATATCCGAGTAGGGATAAAAAGGGCCTATTCTAACAGTGTTTCAGCAAAAATTTAAACAATATCTTGTACAGCAGGATTTTGGCAGATGGCAATGGGTGATTATTTTTTCCCCAGAGTAGGAACATTTGAGTTTGAGAAGAGATCCCATCTTTAAAAAGGGCACTTTATTTTTGTGTCCCTAAATTGCTATGACTTTACTAAGGTCAAAATATATTTTAACTGCCTTGCACGTTTTATTTTCTCTTCTTTCTTTCTTCTTCTTCTTCTTTTTTTTTTTTTTTGAGAGGGATAGAGAAGGGGGGCATAGAGGGAGAGAGAGAATCTTAAGCAGGCTCCATGCCCAGCACAGAGCCTGAGGCAGGACTCAATCCCACAACCCTGAGATTGTGACCTGAGCTGAAATCAAGAGTGAGACACCCAATTCACTGAGCCACCCAGGCGCCCCCTGCCTTGCACATTTTAATAATTGATATTATATTGTTTTTATATTATAAAATAAAATCCAAAAATATATATAGCAGAAAGTAAGTACAGCTTTCATTATTCAGAATCTTGGATATTTGATGTTCTTCAGCTAGGGCCCTTACTAAATGTTATCAAATGTTATCAATAACCATGATGTTGATGAGGATATAACCAATCTAATGAAGGTCTGGATTGAAATAGTCATTTCTGGACTAGATTGGTATCATTTTAAGACGTTTCTAGTGAAGTGTTAGCTATACACAGTTTGAAGGGATCTTTTTTGCTAAAATTAACAGATAGATGCTAAAGTGGTTGGCAGTTCTTCTTACTTCCTATGACTGTGTTATTACTCAAGTCTTGATGAACATTTCTGACAAGGAGTTTCATGGACACATCACAATATGAAGAAATTCCATTTTTATTGTCAACACGCTGAAATCACAGAGTGATGGAATATAGTGGATATAAATTTAAATCAATCCCAAAGCTTTCACTGGGCCCAGCTGTTTTCTAATATAATTTGTATGTACAAGAAGTGAAAGAGCTCTTTACATTTTTGACTTTTATTTGAACCCTTACATTTAGCAGGTTTGTGAAAGAATAGTCCCATATGTAAGAGCTTGGTAATTATAATTTCCTCCATCTTTTAAAGTGCATTTAATTTTGATAAACTGAGATACACTATAGCAATATCTACTCTACAAAAGGCAAAAACATTTAGATGAAAAATAAAAAATGGAATCAATCATTCAGATGCTTCCAAATGTTTGGCATCTGTAGAAATTCCATCTGAATGACTGGCTCAATTTTTTATAGAGTATTTTTGCAGTGCTGACCCTAAAAATATGCTTGTAATTACTAATGTATATCCCTGAGAATATGGGTGAAATTTAAGTTGAAATGAATCTTAAATATGCTAAGGATGTTTGTTATTTAAAGAATCTGTGGTTGGGCGCCTGGGTGGCTCAGTTGGTTAAGCGACTGCCTTCGGCTCAGGTCATGATCCTGGAGTCCCTGGATCGAGTCCCGCATCAGGCTCCCTGCTCGGCAGGGAGTCTGCTTCTCCCTCTGACCCTCCTCCCTCTCATACTGTCTCTCATTCTCTCTCTCGCAAATAAATAAAATCTTAAAAAAAAAAAAAAAAAAAAGAATCTGTGGTTAATTTATATTTAAAGCAAATAAGCACTTCATAAGGAAAATTCATTTTTTTCCTTCATTTTTGGTAAATTTAAATTTATATCACTGTAGAGATAGATTTTTAAAATACTTGTGGATATTTTAGAATTATTTTGGTTATTTATTTTCATTTTTATAATAGTTATTTTAAAACTAATATTAAAGTTATAATAAGCTGCATAAGAACATTGTGATATTTGTAGATGAACAACGATGTTGTGTTTATTGCTGTGGAATCCTGCATTTCCAAGCCTCATTACCACCAAGCAGACCCTAGCTAGACTAAAGCTAGGACTTTGGGGAGTGAGGGCAAGGGGTTTTGGAAAAATATGTAAAAGTCTACTGTAACTCCTTTATGTTGCTCAAGAAAGATGTATCCTTCCCATCATCATCATCATCACTTTCTATAAAATCTTCTCTAAAGGAGAGACTACTTCTACATTAGGTACACATTCTCTATGCATACACTGTTCTTCCCAAAAAATGTTGACTTGTATCAGATCAAATAAACGAGTCTCAAAGAGATCTAAACCAACACACACACACACACACACACACACACCTGATGCTGTTTATGTTCTGCATGGGGCTTAGGGACTGCTCGCCTCCTAAATTCCATTCCTGCGTGTGGTGGTGGCTACCAACTGCTCGTGAGGCCGTTTGGGACCTTGCTTCCCCAAAATCGTGGGCCAGCTTGGCACCCTCTGGGAACTGTTAGAAATGCAAAGTACAGACCCCCGACCCCACTCACCTAGAGATTCCGAGTCTGCACTTTACTAAGATCTTGTTCCCATTAAAGGTTAGAAGCACTGATTTACATAATTTTAAATACATTAGACGATGTTAAATAATGTCCATTGATTTCTAGGTATGGTAAAGATCCTCACCAACTCTCCTCCCCTCTGTCCAATGCAAATGTAATATTTTTTTGTTTTTTTTCTTCTCCATTGGTTCCCCTGGAAATTCCACAACACACATAGCTTAATCTTACATTCAGTATAGATAATATCACCTGACCTTTCACCCTATACACATTTTATTCCCTCAGTCTCCTCCCACTTCTGCATCTGGGCCTCTACTTTTTATTTTCAAGGTTGACAAGTCATACCACCAATGAGAATATCATGTTTGGGCTCTAGCTGACCTAGTTGAGAATGAATGATTTAGAGATGATTTTTATAATAAGTTACAGAAAACTCAAAAGTAGCTTAAAAGTGTATATGGAAATATACACACACACATAGTGTCACGATATGTATACACATGCGTGCACAGCCCCCCCCCCCCCACACAGTTAGGGTGCTAGCTTCAAGGGCTCATCGGTGGCTGAAGGATTGTAGGGCCAGCACCTCTGTCATTCCTTTGGACGTTTTGTCACGGTCACAGGTTGGCTGCCTCAGACTGAGGGTTTTTCCTCCCCATGATCAGGTGGAGAGAGTCTTCTGTATGACTGGGGTTCATTGTGAGCTTTAGTGCTGTTCCTCTTCCTCCTCTGCCATGCACTTTGGGTGTGCTGAGAGGGCAGTGAGTTTTGTCTTTTAAGCTAATGGGTTAGTGGAGTGGCTGAGCCGTATGGTCCTCAGGAGGATTTTGACTGAAAGCCATGTGCAGGTGAGAATTTGGTAAAGTATTGAAGAGGAATGTGTACGGGTGCCTGGTGGTCAATAGGGGACACTATGCTGGAGGCAGCTATTTACTTACTCTCTTATTTATCATTAGAATAAGGAGGGAAGAGTTTGATGATATGATTATTTCCCAAGTTATGGACAGGTTATAGGGAAACCACATGGCTATTGCAGTCCCAGGGGCTTCTCCCGCCTCCAGACCAAAAGGCTGAAGGTGAGAACAATGAGGAGGGTATGACCTTCGGTGGGGGGCAAATCACCTTGAGGGGACTTCACAGGGAAGGAGCAGAGGGACGGTAACCAACCCACCTTCCCTCCTTCTGATGTCCTGTTGGGCTTCCCACTGGCTGGACCTCACTGGAAGCTGGAAGGAAGGGATCACGAGGAGGATTATATTTACTCCACTGGAGCAGACCTAGGGAGAAAAGTTTGCAGAGCCTATCGGAAGGTCACACAGAAGTTGTTTGGTGCACCTGCTTCATGCACATTCTCCTGAGCCTCTAACTGACACCCAGCTGTGAGCAGCTCCACACGTTATTTCTGATGCTCCAAGAACAAGCCAAGTTGAAGCCATTAAAGGAAAAGTGAAATCCAGGACATCAGAAGCAGAAGAGCAGTGGGACTGTGGGCTTGCCATTTGAGTGGTGGGTGCACAACCATGCTTGTTTATGCAAAAATGCTTCCCCACCCACTGGCCTTCCTGGTCCATGCAACCAGACTTAGCCCTATCAGAGATTAATGTGTCAGTAAACCAACCTGCCTGCCAGTCAATGAACTGTGGTGACCTGGGGCTGCTACTGTGAATAGGAATCTAGGTTATTCCCCGTATAGATGACAGTTTACTCTTGCCTTTTATGTCTTTCATCGAGAACTGAAGCGTCTCCATTTTCAGACATGTCTTCGTGTGAAAATCTTCCTTTGTTACTCTTGATTTTGAGTGACTTGATCAATCATAGAATGTAGCATTGAACTAGTGCCCATGTTTCAAGTGCTCCAAGGAGCTCCATGATTTACAGGGAAGTCTGCACCTTCTGATATTAGGTCCCTAACCCTTGCTTAATTTAGAACAACTCTGCTTTCATTTTTAAATTGGGCTTCTGCTTAATTTTACACTTAGCAAAAATTTAGAAGTTTCACTGCTTCATAAAAGTTGAAAATTACTGATCTATTCTCATGCTCTCCCTTTGTAGGCTTTATTCGGAGAGGTTAAGTTTCTTAAGATCACGCACCTTATTAAGTAGCAGAATCGAGGCCAAGATTCAAGGCATTTGATGTGTGCTCCTGTACTCCTTCCACTAGGCTCCATAGTTTCTTTTGCTAATTTTTAAAGGTAACTGTGTGAATAGGCTTATTTTATAAAAAGAACAAGAATTGGGTATCTGAGTGGTTAACAGTGTTCCTGGGGGACCAACTGCATAAAAGATGGATGAGGGGCCATGCCTCCCACGGAAGTCACACAAGGCAAAGGTGACAGCCCAACCACTCTGGATGAGCTGTCACTGGCCTGACTGGGGCTCCGGAGACCCAGCCTCATGAGCAAATTTGCCCAAGGCCCCCGTGCTTACTGGACGTCAGTTGTCACTGACATTCAGTGAAATGAATGAATTTTCAAGCTGAGGTTGCCTGGGAAATCTCAGTGCCCATTGGTGGCCAACAAAAATTAATCTGTCTTACATGTATTTGGTATTTTATTTTATTTTATTTTATTTTATTTCTTAGTGTAATTTATGAAAAATGCTTTGGTCCTGTGTGGCCCAGTCCTGCCCAGACAGAGTAAGTGATCAGGTGAGAATCCGTGCTGTGAATTGTCAAGATAAATTTATTCAACAAGTATATCAACCATGATGCTACCTGTTTTTAAAGCAGAGTGCTCTGATCCCTTAGACTCCCTTCGTTGCTATGGTAACCACTCTATTAATTTATCCTCCCTGTTAAATGGAGCTTTAATTAGCATTCAATTTCAGTCTTTCTGCCGGCCATGAGGCTTCAGTCTGGGGTTTTATAGCCAGCCATCCCCCTGCTTAGCATTTTTCCCTTCCTGAATCTTTTTTTTCTTTTTTTAGCAGATAAACAGTTATTGTGCTAACTTTCACTAATAATATATCTAAAAGTACAGCATGATACAGTATTTCTTTTTGCTTTTCACTGTAAAAAAAAAACACAATTTGTGTTTCTATAGAATTAATCAGGATTCTCCTTCCTGCTCCTCTTGCCTCCTAAATAGTTTGGAAAGTCCCTGATTGTTTTGACACATTTCATATAAACTGAGAGGCAGATACAGCTCTCTTGCTCTCTGTCTCTGGCTCTCTCTCTGTTGCTCTCTCTAGTATAAACTCCTGAATCTTTTGTACATTTTTAAATAAAACAGCTCCTTTATTTTGCCTAAGGGTTTCTACTGAAAGCTTCTTGCTTATGCAGAGATCAGTATTTTTCCTTGGCAGGCAGTCACTCAGAGTCTGATTGGAAATCCATGTTGAATGAGATTGACCATTTAATTGAAGAATATGTCTATCTGATGTAAAAGATTTTCCTCTACTAGAGGCTAAAACGTCTCCTTAAATAATTCCATAAAAATTTCAAAATAATAAAATGAAAAGTGCATTAATTACTTTAAGCTAATAGTTGTCTTGATGTAATTCCATGGGTTTGACGAAGTGAAGTGGTTCCCTGGGGGAACATGATGGTACTCACCGGTCTAGGCATGAGGCATTGCTGTACTTCCCAGTTTATTGCAGATAGTCGGTAGTTACAGAAAGCAATTTGTTCTCAACAAAAATGTTAGCCTCCTTCCCCAAAATGAGAGAGTGGAATGCTTTTCTTAAAGTGGATCAGAAATGGGCAGTGTTAGTCTTAAGAACTGATCTGCTAGGTACACATCAGCAGTTACAGTGTCAGTTCAAGTGTGGAACTCTCGAGCCTGTGACGTAAAATCTCTACCTAGACAATGAGTTGCATGACTATACTAAGGACTGCATGTGTAAACTATGACCTCTGTATTCTCAAGTGACTGCCTTCCTGAGTTCTCGGTGCTGCATGGCCACACTGATTGCTTAGCCTCTGTGCTTGCATACTTTTAATTCAGTGCTCATAGTTATTAACGACCTCAAGTTATTACAAACAAGAAAGTAAATACGCCTCCAAAAAGATATTTTTTAAAAATTCTTTACATTTTTATCGAAGTTCTAACCCCCCAAACGGTTCAGCTTTATTTCCTTCAATTCTGCTGAGGGAATGGCCAGTCTTGTTGGGAAAGGGATACCTTTTGCCATAACTTAGTAACAAATAGTTACTATAATTTTATTGGGATGATTTTTTTCTTAGCTTTCCCTAACACACATGTAATATTATGGCTGGTGGCTGGGTATTTGATGATGCATTTCTGGCTGTGAATATGGATGAAATTCTACTAGAGAACTAGTTTCCTTGTAAGAAAGCAGTGATTGAGGTGTTGAAAGCGTTTCAATAGTACGATGTGGCTCATGATCTCTGCAAAGTGGGAAAGATTTAACTGGATGTAATTTTAGATTCCTGCGGCAGATCTTTACTGCTTGCTGTTGTGGGGCCTCTTGGAACCCCTCCCTCTGTCTCCTGCATGTCAGTAAGACCCCGAAGACCCACCTGGGGAGGGCAGGTGAGACACTTCCTGCTTGTAGGTGGCAGCGTTACCTTTTAAAGGAGCCTGCTTAATGCACAGCTTACAGCCTGAGTCTGGCTGTCTTGGAGGTACTTCTACAATTTTATACATTTTGATGAGTTACTTTTCTGCTTCAACTAATTACAGTCTCTTCTCTTGTTTGTAAACAGGAACAAAGAATGGTATTTTTTAATGTAAAGCTGTTAACAAGTATTTATTGAATGCCTTTTACACAGAACATTGGAACTTATGAAAATGTGCTCTGAAAACCATTAGTGTCAGATAAATGGGCTTGGACAGGGGCCGACTGAAGGTCTGAGCAGAGAGATTCCCCTTTAGCCTCTCCTGCCTCGTCCACGGCCTGCAGCAGTGCACGGTTCCTGTGCAGAATGGCCCGGTGGCTCTTCTATCAAGGAAAGGGATGAGGCATGCAGGGGAGCAAGAGCAGCAAGTGGAGGTGTCAGCTCCATCCTGAAGCCTACCTCCGTTTGGCTGCCTTCAGCTGACAGCCCTGAACAGAGGACAAAGCTGCCGTGGAGGGAACCTGGGCTTCCACTAAGCCAGTCTGGCTCTGTGACTGATGCCGGACGTGTGCCTAGATTCAGAGAATGAATACAAAGTGTGCAGCTAGACAACGATTACATAGGCCTGGGTCTAATGGGTGCAAGAAGGGACCTCTCAGCAGAAGAGGCCTGGTTCCCTGGCCCCGTTAGGGGCTGAACCCCACTGTTGTTCCATGGTCGCGAACACTCACAGGTGTGGACTGCAAGCCAGCAGCCGCTCTAAGCTAGAGACAGACGCTTCTTCATTCAACAGACATTTATTGAGTGCCCTGTTCTGGGGGCTGGAAATATAGCAGTGAATCAATGGAGCTCGCATGCTAGTGAGAGGAGAATGGTGATAAACAGGTAAATAAAATAATGTGTCAGATGATGAAATGCTGTGAGCACAGAAACGGAGGGGTGTGTGCAATTTGATGGGGTCACGGGGTCTCCCATACAGCTCCATGCGGTAAGTGTTGTGATTATCCGCACTCAGAGACACGGAAATCCAGTCCTGAGCCTTAACGTCCTCCACGATGCATTAAGAAGCCAGTGACAGAACCGAAACTGGACCCCATGAGTCTAAGAGGAGCTTTAGCGCTTGAGAATACCGAATGACACGATATGCAGTGACTTTGTCGAGGAAGATTTCTCGGAGAGCGGATGCGACACACGGTCCTGCTGTGTCGCCCCTGGATCTGGAAGTGAGTTTTTGTGTGGAGACGATTTGCGCTAAGTCAGCTCACGGACGTCCCGTGGCTCTGGCGTCCACACCGGCAGCTGCGTCACGTTTCTGACCAGAGGACAACACAGATCGTTTGTGCTTGTAAAACATCTGGAATTGAATTCTGGTGGAAAGAACATACATTCAGGCCATATTCAGTATGGGGTTTGTCAGCCAGCCGGCTGTTTGAGCCTGTGCTGGTCCTAGGAGAGTTTTTACTGAAAGTAGCCTTTCATGAGATTCAAAAATAACTAACGATCCACCACTTAAATGAGTTTGGAGCAAACAGAAAGATTACAAAGTAATGCTGAGGCCCACGGTCAGGAGGAGGAAGACAGCGCGTTTCTGTTCATCTGGGCAGGAGCCCTGAGTGACCCCCTACCTCCTCTGTCACCGGGTTCAGGGGAGCGAGCCTTCCGGCTGTGATTTCACTCGGCTGTAGCCAGGCTGGACCCTGCTTCTCCCTCAACTTCTCTGCTCACCCTGAGGGGTGTCCAGAGGCGTGGTCTGCTGGCTGGAGAAGGCCACACATATTCCCAGCTTTGGTGGCACGTGTCTGTTCGTCGGACTGAAAACACAGTGAGGGGCTAGTCTGCAACCTGGGAGCCCGGCCTTGCAGGAGCAGGATGCCCTGGCCACTTCTGCCCCTTCTCTGATACTTTGGCTGCTAATGCTGCCCCAGGATGTCACTTTGGTTTCAGTTTTCAGCTTTTATTCCTAAGTGCATTTGTTTAAATTTGCTTAATTTTTCCTCTTGTGTTTTATGAAAAGATTGTCTTTGAATTGAGGGGAGGAGAAAGAAGGACAAATAGTTATTTTTGCACGTAAAACTAAGGTCATCCAGTGCCCCCAGTAGTGAACTTTATTGTAAGTGTCTGCCCCAGGCATCCTGTGTTGGTGTCGCCATCCACATGGCAGAAGATGATGCCCTCCCGCTCCCGCTGGACTCACTGAGACGGTAGGAGCTCTGCTTCCCAGGTCAGTAATCCCTGAAGAGTGGGGCAACTCTTTGGGGTGTGCTGGGGCAGGTCAAAAACATCAGAGCACCTCTCTGTACATGTTTCTGGCTCAGCACACCTCACCTGCAGCTGTAGGTGGGCTTACAAAGGACAGAGTGTTTCGGTTCAGCCGTGCGCATGTGTATCCTCAGGCAAGTCCCCACAGCTTGGGGTTGCTTGGTGAAAACATCGGATGAGAGCCTGCCGGTTTTTCATTCTAGACTGTGAGCATGTTAAGAGCAAGAACATATCTGTTTTGTTTTCTATAGACTACTCCATGTTTAGCTGAATATTTGAACATAGGAGACACTCCATAAATGTTTCTGAGTGATTGAATCAATAAATACCTTTCCTCCGTTTAACCACCAAAAATGAAAATTTTTAGACTTTTAATTCTTTTCAAATCAAAACCACTTACATAGGTGATATTGAAAGTGCTATCTTGATTTAATAAATATGGCTATTTAAATAGAGTCATGATGGTTATCACAGAAAGGTTATTCAAATTGGCCTAATTAATCAAAACAGCAGTTAGTATTTGAAGAGGAAGACTGGGACTACCAGCAAGTGCTTATGCAAAAGATGCTATATGCCCCAATTTTTATATTTGTCACAGGGGACCAGACAATGTACCCTGCACCAACACTGAATGAATGCTGAGCATCTAGATTATGGCTTATACTTTCAATATTACCTAATAGAGTTCAAATGGATTTTTGGCTCATTGCTGAGCAGATATTTATAGAGTGCAAATGGTTAGTGCTCAAGGAATAGGTCCCTTTACCACTCACCCTAGTCTGAGAGTATCATAGGAAACTTAAATCCAGATTGGCTGAGGAAAGCCTGGATGTTTTTTTTTTTTTTGAAAGAGAGACAGAGACAGAGATCAAGAACAGGGTGGGAGGGGCAGAGGGAGAGAGAGAATCTCAAGCAGACTCCATGCCCAGGGCAGAGCCTGAGACTGGGCTTAATCCCAGGACCCTGA
This sequence comes from Halichoerus grypus, assembly GCF_964656455.1. NCBI lineage: Eukaryota > Metazoa > Chordata > Mammalia > Carnivora > Phocidae > Halichoerus > Halichoerus grypus. Next base: position 278,410 of record NC_135721.1, read on the forward strand.
GATCATGACCTGAGCCAAAATCAAGAGTTGGACACCTAACCAACTGAGCCACCCAGGCGCCCTGGATGTTCTTGAACCACCCATCTCGGGTCTGAAAAGATTGGAAGAATAGCGAACAGTGAATGCGTTCAGCTGAGCACATCTCTTAAGTGTGGTGGGATGGAGCCGGAGCGTGAAGGGAGAGACAAGGTCCATGTTTTCAGAGCTGGCTGGTCTCAGGTGCGGGCAGCCACGGGGGCAGGGGTCGCCACACTCAGGCCCAGGTGTGGGTTCCAGGGCCACTAATTAGTTTCTGACCCTGACCAGCGGCTTGCCCTCTTTGGCCTCTGTGCCTCTCAAGAAAGTGAAATTGGAACATCTCTTAGGACCCATTCAACAGTGCAGGCTGATGACTCACCACTCACTCATGTAAATGGCATTTTTCACTTTTCAACTAAATGACCTTCTGTTGTAGTCAGACCTGTCAGCCCGCACAAGAGGGGAGGGTTCGAGGCTTTAGTTTATTGACCTCTTTTCTGTGATGGAACAGAAGCGGGTCTGTTGCTGTCAGCCCTGCTGTAGGGGCCCCGGGGGCCGTTCCGACGGTCAATCCGGACCCCTGCCTGTCCGGTGGGGACATCCAGGCCTGGGTGTGCACGTGGGAAGGTGAGAGGGGCCTGTGCGGGGGGTGCTGGGCCTGCGCCACCTCTGCTCCCTGACCCGACAGGGCGACACACAGCATCCCGAGGCACCTCTGCTCGGCCTCCGTCCCGTGTGCGGGGCTGAGAGCCGCCCCAGAATGTTCACTGAGTCGGGCTGCAGCGAACCGTGTCGGATGGGCACCTGAACCCGGGGCAGCGCAGGGGAACTCGTCTCTGTCATTCTGACAAAACGTTTTCTTATCTTTATGAAAAAAATTCTTTTTGGCTTTTTATCCTCTAAGATTCAAGTTTCCTACTGCTTTGCAACTTGTCAGCTTTGTTTTAGAAGAGATAAGCCCCCAGGTTGGAATCTAAGTCATGGCTGCAAGAGCGATAATCTGAGGAGAAAAGGGCTAAGAAACCTAAGTTTTATATTGTTTTCAGAGAAGAATAGAACCAGATACTGTAGAATCTGCTGTCAGCCAGGAGAAGGAGCCTGCTTCCGGGAGCGGGTGTAATGCAGGACGGGCCCTCCCCGACCTTCCAGGTTGCAGGGTCCTGTTAGGCACACTCGGGGGGGTTTGCTGGCCCCAGGGGAGATCAGTGCGAATGCAGGTGGACGATAGTAAGGGTGGGGTGGCCCCGTGCCTGGCACTCTCATATGTCCATGTCTGACCCATGCTGGTTAGACGAGTCTTGTGTCATGCAAGCCTCCTGTTCATAACAGAAGACGTCGGTTGATTGTGTTCAGGTACGCGGACCAGGGCATTGCACCAAGACATGGGTTGATGTGTTCAGGACAGGGACCAGGCGCTGCACGACTACAGGGCTTTCTTTTCTGGCACAAAAATGGGAGGATAACATCCTTAGCCACCAAATGCAAAATTCAAAAAGAAATTTGAGCTTTTCATCAAGAAAGATATTTTCAGCCTCCATTCATCTTGCTTGTTCCTTTTTCTTAACTCGTCTGGTACCCAAATAAAGGCAAAATTCCACCATCATTCTGTGTGGAGGGCCATGGCCACTTGCTTGGCATCTGGTCAAATTACTTATGCATCGCAGCTAGTAGAATTTTTCATCTGCCCCATGGTGGCTTAGTAAGTGACAGAAAAAGCACCAGGATATAAACAGCCCACACTGTGTTTGCAGAGAGGTTGGAGAAAGGCCAGCCCCGCCCGATGCCCTGACACAGCGTCTCTTGATTTGACCCAGCATAATTCAGGCTCTTCATACTTACTCTCCTTTTGGACACATGCAATCAATACAGAACGAGCTAGTTATGAAAGAGTGATTAAAGTCTGGGATTTTGTTTTAGATTGGACTTGGACTGTTCTCCAGGGACACTGAGCATCTAACCAAAGGCTGGCAAGGTTGCCCACTCCGTCTGTTTCAGAAATTCTCCACCTCGAAGTGAAGGAGAGATCTCAGAGTAATAAAATGTTTAAATTTTTAAAAAGTAGAATCCAGGTGGGAAATCCTGATTCCCATTATTCAGGCCAGGGCATAGTACTGAGGGTGCGGCTGCTACTGGATTTGGGGGCCCACGAGCAGACTAGCAGGAAGATGCGGGACACAGTACTTGGGCTGCTTTGGGGACATGGGGCTGGGTGCCAGTGGATGGGGGGTGAGGAGTTCTTACCACATGTGGTATCGTGTGAATTCCATACCATGGGCATTTTTTAAAAGTTTGGTTCATTTTTTTAAAAATAAAAGTAAGAAAAAGACTTTTCTACAGACTCTTGAGTAATAGCAATAAGAATCCCCCTTTTCTATAAACTTGGGCAGCTTTCTCTTTTGCCATTTATAGAATATATAAAAGAAAGACAACGGAAGTAGAATATGATTGTTTCAATTTCCTGTTTCTCTGCTCAGACGTCCTTTGTCCTGTGGGTCTGGGCAGGGACAAGCAGTCGTCTTTGGACTTCATTCAGTGACACGAACGACTGTGCCTCCTGTCTCCCTTTGTTCATCCCTGGCTGTTTTCCTAGGTGGGGCTTCACACTGGGATTCATGCTTTGGCCACCAAGAGCCACACTCAGCGTACCTATGGGCCCTGTCTGCAGTGTGAAGTGAACCATCTGCTTGTTTATAGGTTCCAACTGGTGAATGCTGATCATTTGGGACTATTTTTGGACACACCTTTCTCAAAAGTAAATCTGGTGTGAAATTTCCATGTTTAAAATGTCAGAATCCACCAGCTTTTATAGTTAGATTCTCAGGCTACAGATGAGGTGAGATCCAGCCACTGAGACCGTTAAACATGTGGCTCCTACTATTGAAGTTCAGGTGAGGAACCACACACGGTGCTGAGAAAGGCCAGAGCAGGAGGTCTGGAAGAGCAAAACTCTGAACCTCTTCCATATGCTTGGGATCGTCTCTCCATGTCTCTCTGACAGCGAATTTCAGATGTTTCTTCACTTTATGGAGATAACACAGGGAGAATTCTGCAGTGCACACAGCAGCTCCCAGCCTCTGTGGATGCAATCCAATCTCACCAACCTTGTGCTTGGTGCTGGGCTTGGGGACCCCCATAGAGGCTGAGGGATTCACCTCAGGGACACAGCCTCTGGAGCTTATAGGACTCATGTACACCTGGAATCGCCTGTCGCTGAAGCTTTAGGTGAGGGATATCATGGGTTATATAATGGATACTTTCAGTAGAACATCTTATATTCATATACAATTTTTATTTTTATTTATTTATTTTTAAAGATTTTATTTATTTATTTGACAGAGGGAGACACAGCGAGAGAGGGAACACAAGCAGGGGGAGTGGGAGAGGGAGAAGCAGGCTTCCCGCGGAGCAGAGAGCCCGATGCGGGGCTCGATCCCAGGACCCAAGGATCATGACCCGAGCCGAAGGCAGACGCTTAACGACTGAGCCACCCAGGCGCCCCCATATACAATTTTTAAACAGATAAAATAAAAGTTGTTTTATAGAAGCTTCATGCTAGTAATACATGCAAATACTTACATCATTTCCAAAGGAGAGTGTGTTCTCCTTCATGTGCAGGATGTCAGAACTTCTTTTGTGTGGAAGTAGTATGACTAGGTTTGTCCATGATCACAGAGATGCATGGTGGAAAGTCCTAGCTTTGCTGCTAATGAACAACATGGGCAATTCTTGACCTCTACATGTATGAGTTGGAAATATTCATACATGTCCCGACCCCAGGAAAGTCCAGAGAAAAGGGCAGCTGTGATGTGTGGGGTCACTTATCTCCCTACTCATTTCTGAGGGGTTTATGTCTCCAGGTCAAAGAGGCCATGAACATAAGGGCGTGAAGTACATGCTCACTGGGGACAGAGGAGGGAGCGAGGCTGGGGATGGCGAGGTGAGGGTGTGGGGTCAGTGTCCTAGAGGAGCCTGGTCAGGACTCTGGCTGTGCGACCTTGAGCAAGTTTTAAGTTCCCAGTTTCCTCATCTATAAAACAGCAGTGACACCCCCTAACACATAGGGTTATTGTGAGCATGTGCTAGCTCATAAATGAAACATGATTTACATAGTGTCTGATAGAAGGAGGGCAATTAGTGGTGATTTATCCCCTTTTTCAACAGAACTCAGAGTGGTGTTTCTCAATAAGGCAAAAAACTGCTTCCAAAAAATTTAAAAATATATTAAGCATCTAAAATAGTATTAATTTTTAGATACTACAATAGATTGACTTTGGATCTGAAATAATAAGATTACTATAAAAGGTGTCCCTTTAAAAGGGGGAAACAGTTCCATCACACCGCTGTTCCCCTGCGGGAGCAGGCAGCTGCACACTGGGATCCACATCCAGCCGATCTGGGGGGAGGTAGTAGCCCGTTGGAGAATTGACTCTTGTCAACACCATCTTAGAAAGCTGAACTGGCCCATACAGAGTTGTGGTTGATCCAGAATGCTCTGGGTCCTGAGCCACAGCATAGAAAAGAATAAGAGTTTAGCATCCGATGTTTGAGTTTTGGATCCCAAGAAGCAAAGAAGAGTAACATGTGGCTACTTTGGGATATGGGGGAAAAGGATGAGAATCTCAAGGTGGAGGGAATTGCTTTAGGAGCCTGTTTTGAAGGGGATTATCAGCCCTGGGAAGATGTGTCTCTGGCTGTGGGACCATGAAGAATCAGCTTGATGTGTTATGGAAGAGAACATTCAGCTGTCTCCTCTGGGCCAAGCCTGCCTGTCACCTGGCACTTCCACTGGCCCCCAGGGGATGCACTCAGAGTTCCCCACATTGGACACCTCATCAGGATCCCCTGATGTTTTGTCACTGGCCACTGTGGGCCTTTGCTTTTTCAGATCATAGCACCAGGGGCCTTGTGGGCTGGTTCCGTGAGTTTCAGCTAGAATTCTCAGGTTCTTTTCAACAAACGGTCAGTGCTTCATGGAAGAGCCTCTAAGGCAGTTTCTCGGTTGAGTGTTCTGGTGACAGTGAAGGCATCTCATAGCTCTTTCAGTTATGAAGCTGCACTGAATTGTTTGGATGGAAAAGGCAGTCAGACCTCTGTCTTACCACGGGGTGCCAGGCTCTGGTTCCTCCCAGGCTCCTGCCATGCCCCAAGGCAGGGTATAAGCAACAGCATTTGAGAAGAGAAGCCTTTGGAGCAATAAGGGAACCTTAAAACCTCTAGTCTATTCATTTTGAACTAGGGTTTTTTTAGAGTCCCAGGGATATTCAGAGTTTTTGGTGGGGGTAGGAGCAGACTGGCCTGACCTTCAGAGCTCTTGCGTCTTGCTGTGGTTCTGGGGCTAGCGCAGTACGCTGTTTCTAGTCTTGAGCCAGGAGTGCAGTGCAGTATGAAAAAGGCGCCTGACTTGAGAACTTTGTGGGGATTTGTGTGAAGGATGAAGTGTTTTTGTTTCTCTCCTCTGCATTTCCCAGAGTCCACATTTGTCTATTATGTCACCTGTCGTTCTACATCTTAAAAGGAAATGGAGGAAGAGAGAGGTGTTCAGAGAAGGGTGAGCCACGTGAGTGAGGGAGTGGGAGAGAGCACGTGGGAATCCTGACAGCTCAGCTTAGAGGAGAGTGTGCCACTGGGAGACTCTTTCGCTTTAGATTAAGCTTTTGTTTTCTTTGTGGTATTAGTTGTTGCCTAACCATGAGTTCTCACGCTCTCCAAGAGTTCTGCAGCTTGGCCTTTTGTTCCTAGCACAAGACTCTAAAAATGGTGTAAACTGACTCTACTTATCTAAGGGAAATTGTGACTACCTTCAGTCCTTGTGTGCATGTCCCCAGACTTTCCAGGGCTACATAAATAATAGAACCTTCAGAACAGAATCTATGAAGGTAAATATGGGAAACAATCTTTGGTTGCTAACTCTGGCTTAAGCCCTAGAGTTTTGTGGTTATGCCCAACAGCTCTCATGAGCAGGAGATGGATGGGGCACAGAGTTATTCCTAGAGCCAAGCTGGCTGGCAGAGGTTGCTCATAGGCCTCCATCAACTCCTCCACCTCTGTCTTGCAACACACAACTCAATGTTTCCAGATGTTCTGAGTTTCATTGTTTATGGATTCAGGACCTAGAAGCCAGAAATCTTGTTTTCCACACCCTTGGGATGCCTCCTGCTGAAATTGGAACTTGGAGTTTCTAACTATGTCAGGTCCAAGACAACAATTCTATGGCTCAGGTGAGGAGTGACAATGGCATGTGTTGCCCACCTTGGCTCTGTCTACCCTGATGTTGTTTTAGAGGGTCCTGTGAACACATTGTTGAACTGGTAAGTTTTGAACTCTCATGACTCAAAAGACAAATCATATCTGTTTGTTTTTGTTCAATTTTCCAAGTTTTATATAGAGTTCCCATAAATAAAACATTGTGCTTTGAGAATGTGAGGGCATGAAAACAGAGTTTAGCCAAAAGCAGTACCTAATATTCTAGTCTCCTGGGTTGTTTGTTAGGAACCCTGATTTTTATATTAGAAAATAATTCAGGGCTCCAAAAGGTTACCTAATTGGATTTTTCATTTCTCTTTTATTTATACATGAAGTGTTAAAAGTATTTATGTGTAAAATCTTCTTGTTCCATACAGTAATAAGTAAGGGCATGGGAATTCCTACAGGTATCAGTAACATGACCACAATTTAGTGCCCCCCTCACAGGCTGTGGCAAAGTTTGGATTCATATCCTGACTCAGCTATATGATGGAAGTGAGCTTCAGGGTTATTTTTTTTCATCAGTGATACATATTGATGATGGTGTGCCCATGAGATATATACAAAAACTTGTTACATTTAAGATATTTGTGGATTAATGACCAATAATGTTTTTGATGGGTCTCACTCTTTTCCTCCTATGGTTTTATTCTCTGCTAAAGCAACCTTAGGACCACCATATTTAAATATACAGATATTCCTATATATTTTGATTTTCAGCACCATGAATTTTTTTCAGGGACATTATAATCTCTATCTATATACTGATTCAATATTAGCATTCAAAAAACAAACATTGGTGATATTTTTGGCTGCTTAGAGAAGGTACTATAACTGATGGATTATTGGAGATATTTATTTTTGAAAGAAGGGGGGAGAAGTCAAGAATGGGTAAATGTATTTTAAAAGTAGGGCTCCTAATGATTAAAATGAAAGTTTAGGTGGGTGATTTGGGATGACCTGAGAAAACATGTCATTTTTTGAAGGTGAGAAGAGATCTTAGAAGTTGAACATATTCAAATGAAATAATTCAGTGAATAAAATTTAGCAGAAGTTTTGTTTTTTGTTTGTTTGTTCTCTTTTGTTTTGTTTTGCCAGAAGTGGGCTTAACAGATTTTCTATAGATATATAACATGATAAAGGTGTCAAGCAAAGAGACAAATGGACTAACTTAGAAATGGGATGATGAGACGAATGTATGATTAGAGCAGCCAATTAAGTGAACAGTGGTCAGTGAGATAGTATATCAATTAGTTTTGGCTGTGTAACAAATGGCCTCAAAACTTATTAGTTAAAACAATAGCCATTTTCTTTAGCTCACTATTCTGTGGGTTACTGGGTGGTTCTTCTGGTCTGAGGTAGTTCAACTGATGTCTGAAGGGCTGTCATTCATCTGTGGACAGATGACAGGTCTACTGGTGGCCAAGGGCTAGCTGATGTTAAGCTGAAGTTCTTTAGCTCTTCTCTAGTTTTTCATTTAACAGGATTGCTTAGCATCATTAACATGACAGACTTAGGGTTCCAAGATGTGAATCTAACCATATTAGTAATTACATTAAATGTAAATGGGCCAAATATTCCAATTAAAATGCAGAGATTGTCTAAATAGACTAAATAGAAAATAAGACTTTCTATGGGCTGCCTGAGATTTTAAATATAAAAAATAAGTGGAAAGTAAAAAGACGGAAAAAGATATACCATGCAATGAATATAGGAAAGCTGATGTGGTTACCTACCAGACAATGTAGACTTAAAGACAAGATGGTTACCAGAGATAAAGAGGAACATTTTACAATAATAAAATGGTCAGTTTTTCAGAAAGCCATAATTATCATTATGTGGAGGTATCTAAATATTTCAAAAGAGCCTCAAAATGCATGAAAAGAAAACTGATAGAATGAAAGGGAGAAATAGACAACTCTAAAATCACAGCTGGTGATTTTCAACACCCCTTTCTTGGTAAGTGATAGAACAACTAGAAAAAAAATCCAGTGAGGAGGGCGCCTGGGTGGCTCAGATGGTTAAGCATCTGCCTTCAGCTCAGGTCATGATCTCAGGGTCCTGGGATCGAGTCCCGTATCAGGTTCCCTGCTCAGTGCAGAGCCTGCTTCTCCCTCTCCCTCTGCCATTCCCTCTGCTTGTGCTCTTCTGTCTATCTGTCAAATAAATAAAAATCTTTTAAAAAAATTTAAAAAAAATCCAGTGAGGATATGGAAAATTTGAACAATGCTATCAACTAACCTGATTCAATTTACCTTTTTTTTTCAATTTACTTTTATAGAACACTCCACACAACAACCAGGGAGTAGACATCCTTTTCAAGGGCAGCTGAAATATTCACCAAGATAGACCATATGCTAGGTCATAAAATAAATCTCAGTACTCTTTGAAAGTCTGAAACCTTACAGTTTCTGTTCTCTGATCAAAACAGAATCAAATGAAAAATCAACTACAAAAAAAAAAATAGAAAAGTCTTCAAATGCTTAAAAATTAATCAATAAACTTCTAAATAATTCAGGGGTAAGAGATGAAGACACTAGGAAAATTGGAAAATATTTTAACTTTATGAAAATGACTACAATAATAGCATTTAGAGGGAAATTTAATGATGCTTCTAATGATGATATTAGAAAAGGACAATAGTTTAAACTCTCCCTGTGTTTCCACATGAGAAACTAGAAAAAGGGAAGTAAACTAAAACCAAATAAATAGGATGAAAGAAATTAATAAAGAACTGAAATAAGTAAAGTAGAAAAAGACAAACAATAAAGATAAAATACTGTAAGTTGGTTCTTTATAAAGAATAATAAAATGGATAAATCTGTAGTGAGACTAATCAAGAAAAAGAACAAAAACAGAAAATATTAGAATGTAAGAGGCAATATCACTGCAATTTTTATACAGTTTAGAATGAGTATAAGGGAATATTATAAACAAAGTTATTCCAATAAATTTGATAACTTAGATGAATTCCAATAAATTTGATAACTTCGACAGACTTACCAAAATTGACACAAAAATAAATAGAAAATTTAAATAGCCATATGTCTAATTTAAAATGTGAACTTTTGTATTGAAGATTATTAAAAAACCTTACCACAGAGATAAATTTGAGCCCAAATGGTGACTTCTAGAATGATGGAAGAAATAATATTACAAAAATTACAAAAATAGGAGATGAAGGAATTCTTTCCCACTGATTTTATTTACACAGCCCACACAGCCCTGATACCAAAACATGATAAAATAAAAGGATAGTATAACATTGCCAAGAAGGATATATTCCAGAAATCCAAAGGTTAATTTAACATTTGAAAAATCCATCAATATAAAACAACATATTAACAAAATAAAGGAAAAAACTGTATGATAATTTTAATAAATGCAGAAAAATATTTGACAAAATTAAACATCTATTTGTGATAAAAAATATTTTTAGCAAATGCAAACAAAAAAATAAAAAAGGAACTTCTTCAATCTGACAAAGGGCATCTATGAAAAACCTACAGATCACTTAATGGTAAAATATTGAAGGCTTCTCCCCTAAAGTCATGAGCAAGGCAAGGATGTTCTTTCTGACCACTTAAATTCAACATTGCATCAGAGTAGCTAGCCAGTGCAATCAAATAAGAAAAAGAAATAAAAAGGCATATGAATTGGAAAAGAAGAAAGAAAACTGTCTTTATTTACATATGGCACAATTTTTATGCAAATAATTCTAAGGGATATACAAAATAACTACTAGAAATAGTAAGTGAATTTAGCAAGGCCATAAAATACAAAATAAGTATAAAAATTAATTGTATATTTAATTCTATATACTAGCATCAAGTAAGTGGAAAATGAAATAAAACTTAATTTATAATAGAATTAAGATGGAATATAAAATATTCAGAAGCATATTTCATAAAAGTTGGAAAGAATTGTCAGGAAATTAACAAGTATTTAAATAAATGGAGGCAAATACTACTGTCATTAATTTAGAGATTCATTTTGTTAAGAATTCAAATACCCAAAAATTATTATTTAGATTCAACACACTCCAACCAAAATACTAACAGGCGGCTTTTATAAAAATTTATAATTTAATCCTAAAATTTATATGGAAATGCAAAGGGACTGGAAGAGCTCAAATACTTTTGATTATGAAGAAGAAAGAGGAGGAGTCATCTTACCTAATTGCAAGACTTAGTAAAAATCCACAGTAATAAAGACAGTGTGGTATGAACAATTACATCAGTGCAACAACAGGTAGATGGCTCAGAAATAGACACCCACGTAGATGATAAATTGATTTTTGACAAATTTCTAAAGAAACTAAATGGAAAAGGGTGTTCTTTAAAAATGATGTTGGAACAACAGAATAAACACATGGAAATAACTAATCACTTCTATCCCTACCTCTCATTATGCATATAAATAAATTATGGTTCATATACCAGATAAAAACTAAAGTTACCCTTGAAGAAAACATGGGAGAATATTCTGCAACCTTTTCATAGGCAAAGATTTCTTAAAGAGAAAAAAACAAGCACTAACCCATAAAGAACAAATTGGAAAATCAGACTGCATCAAAATTTTAAAATGTTTAAAACATATTATTAAGAAAATAAAAAGGCAAGTCATAGAATGGGAAAAGATATTCATAATACATATATCTGACAGTAGACTTATAAACAATATATAAACTCAAATGAATCAATAAAAAATAGATAACCAAATAAAGATGATTCAATGACTCATGCTGACGTTCTACTAAAGAAGATATACATATACACAGTAGAAACATGCAAAGGTGCTAAAAAATGTTAGATATCAGGGAATGTAAATTAATATCAGAATGTGACATTACAATTTGCTAAAATCAAAAATTTATTTTTTTAAAGATTTTATTTATATATTTGACAGAGAGAGACACAGCGAGAGAGGGAACACAAGTAGGGGGAGTGGGAGAGAGAGAAGCAGGCTTCCTGCTGAGCGGGGAGCCCGACTCAGGGTTCCATCCTAGGACCCTGGGATCATGACCTGAGCTGAAGGCAGACACTTAACTGACTGAGCCACCCAGGCACCCTGCTAAAATAAAAAAATTAACCAAATATGGAGGTAGTGGTTGGGGAGCAACTAAACTTTCATATGTTGCCAAGGGAGTGAGAAATGGCTTGATCACTTTGGAAAACTTTTGGCAGGTTCTTATAAGGTAAAAATATACCTGCAATATGACTTAGTGGTACCACTCTGGTATTTACACAAGATGTATGAAAAAAGTCTGTCCACAAAAAGGCTTGCTCAAGAATGTCTGTAGGAGCTTCTCTCATGACCCCAAAGGCTATAAGCAATCCAAATACCCACTAGTAGGAAAATAGATTTTAAAAAATATGATACAATCATACTGTAGCTACTACTCAGCAATAAAGAAGGAATGACAGTGATTCACACAGCAGCATAGGTAAGTCCTAGAACCCTATGTTGGCTAAAGGACACATGCACAGGAGAGTGTGTGTTGCCTTACTCCCTTCACAAGAAAGGGTAAGAATGGACAATCCCTGTTGATAGAAACCAGAACAGTGGTTTCCTGTGGGGGTTAGTGTCCATCCCTGTAGGAATGATACAACTTTCTGCACAATAGAAATGTTTTTATATCTTGACTGGTGTGGTGCGTTGAAATGGTGGCCCCCAAAGATATCCAAGTCCCAATCCCTGGGCCTGTGTGTGTTATTTTATATGGAAGGGGGACTTTGCAGATGTGATCAAGTTGGTGATCTTGAAATATGGAGACCATTCTGGATCAGTGTGTCCTACAAGAGGTGGGCAGAGGGAGGTCTGAAGACAGAAGAGTAGCAGACGAGGTCCTAGAGGAAGGGGAGAAATGTTGTGGGAGGCAGGGCCATGAGCTACAGATGAGGACAGCCTCCAGAAGCTGGGAAAGGCAGGGAAACAGACTCTGCCTCAGGGCCTTTGGAGGGAGCAAGGCCCTGCCAACACCTTGACTCTGGCCCAGTGAAGCTCATTTTGGATTTCTGACTGCCGGTCTATGAGAAAATAAATGTGCACTGGTTTAGCCACCAAGTCTGGTAACTTGTTGCATCAGAATTGGGAAAATAATGCACTGGCATGGTGGTTTGTGACTGTGTATTTATCAAAATATCAAGTTTGCACCCCTAGCAAAACTGTGAAAACAAAACAACAGCCAGTGGTTGCCAGGGGTCGAGTGCAGTGAGAGGAATGAATAGGTGGAACACAGAACATTCTTAGAGCAGTAAAATATTCTACAATGCCATAGTGTTGGATACACATCACTATATGTTTGTGCAAACCCACAGAATGAACAACACCACGTCTGAACCGTAATGGAAACTCTAGACTCTGGGTGATGTTGATGTCTCTGCATGGGTTCATCCTTGGTAACAGATGTGTCTTCTGGTGGGGGTGTTGACTATGGGGGAGGCTGTGCATGGCGGGGGGCATGGGGTGAATGAGAACCCTCTAGGCCTCCCTCCCAGTTTTTCTGTGAACCTAAAACTGTTCTAAAAATAAAGTCTTTTAAAAATGTACCCTTAAGATCTGTGAATTTGACTGTATGAAAATTTTACCTCAATTTAAAAAACCCTCAAAAACAACAATAAAAAAAGAAAAAAGAAATCTATTCCATGCTTAGACACAAAAATACACACACACACAAAATGGGAGTTCATATTTGATGTCCTCTTCTGAAGGAGATTCAAATATATTTTTTTGTGTGATTCTTATTCTTTAAAGTAAAAAATTCCTCAACAGAACCTGTCAAATCTCTAAATTGTTCTTCTAAATTAACGCAACATAGTCATTTTTCCAGACACCTCTGAACTACTAGTTTTGATCCCACTCTCCATTAACTGGTGAACCCTCTGTCTCCAGTAAACTGGGGGGACACCTTTGTTCTGCCTCATCCCCTCTCCCATGAATCTGCCCACTGCCCCTCCTTCATTCCATTGTGGTCCAAGTCCACCACATCTCTCTTTAGATTGAGAAGAAGCAGAGGAAGAATGAAAGCAAGGTCAAGGAAGAGAGACTGCATACCTGGGGAAGGGCATTTTCCTTCAGAGAGGGACACAGGGCGAGGACTGAGCTATAAGCCCAGGACTGAAAAATGCAAAGGGAAAGGAGATGCATCAGGACCACATGCTTGTAAAGAATGTCCTGAAAAAGATGCCTGAAAAAGATGCCTCTTCCTGTCATTAAATAGGGAGTGAACTATACATGCATCAGTGGTGAGGAGGCTCCAGGGAGCTGACTGGAGCATCCTGAATGCAGCCAGGAACCCCCATTGCAGGGGTGCACAGAGGCACACAGTGTTGCCTGGAGGACAGGGGCGCACAGAGGTACTCAGTGGTGCCCGGAGAGCCAAGATGCACAGAAAAAGGTGCCAGGGGACAAGCTGACGGGCAGGCAGTTTGCAGGGCAAGAAAGAAAGATGAGCATACAACACCCAAAGCTCTGTTGGGCACATTTCACCCTGGTACACCCACTGTGGGTGAAAATAAAGGGGTTGCCTGTGCCTGAGTCAATGTGGAGACAGGACACCAAGGGGTCACAGCAAAGGTGAGACATCCAGCCACATGCAGAGGGTCCCTGTCTGAGGAGATGCTGGTGGGTAGGGTATGTCCATGGAACCTGCCCCTCAGGTGTGCCCTCCCTCTTCTCAGCCCACAGACTTCTCTTCTTGTGGGGGTGGCCCCTTTCTCTTTCATTCACAATTTGCAGTAATTGTCCTTGTCTACATTTCCAAATTTAATAAGAAAAGGTTTAAAATAGTCTCTGAACAGTGAAAACCAGAAAGGACTATAAAAGGTTAAAAATAACTTTGAACATGTTTAAAAATATAATTGCTTTGGATACACAATCTGTGGCTCTCAGCTGGCTCTGCTAAATGCCAGCACTTTTGTACTTCAGAGCTGACATCCCTCCATTGACTCTAACCGAAAGAAAGGCAAAAGTGTTTATTGCCAATCCTGAGTCAAAATGATCACCAGATAACACGATTTTGCTGCCTGATCCACACTTAGAATACACCTCCAGACCGTTATTCCAAAACCCCTCATGTCTTTGTGTTCTTTGTGCATGTTAAGTTTTATGTAAAATTAAGCCATTTCTTTTTTTTTTTCCCCTGAAGCAGGCCAAGCATCTAAATCTTCCTGTTGGCAGCATCTTCCTGCAGGTGCTGTCTGGGCTCTCTGGGCAGGCTGGTGTGAGTGCCCAGGACTTGGAAGTGTAGGCAAAGTCCAGCTCTCCCATTCCTGGAGGTGCCAGCCTTCTCTGAGATGTTTAATGCCATCATGTTCCCATCCCTCTCCCACTACACCCATTCTCTTTACAGAGGTTAAACTTGTAAATTTTCCCTCTTTAGCAAGAGAGGCTGCAGGCTACGTCACATTATACTGGGTGGAACACTGATGCAGCTTTACCTGGACAGGTGGCCTTGGTGGAAGTCGTTGCATCAGGTTTAATGACAGGCTGCTTATCTTTCAGGCACCTTCACTCCCAAGGAGGATGAAAGTAAGCAGGTGTATGTTCCCCTAGCTAGCCTTAGAGATGCCCAGAGAGAAACAACATTCCTAGAACTCAGAGCCCTTTAGCAACTGGAACAAAATCCAAGCTCAACCTCTGAACGGGGTTAGGTTGGGTCCACTGCAGGGATGATGAGTGGCATGGAATGGGGTGTTCTATGTTTAATACTTGGTCTATGTTTAATACATAGTCTCTTAACTATGAAAGAAAAACAGTGATTACCAGGCATATTACCAGGAAAGATAGAGAACAAATAGACAACAAGCAAATACACGAATTTGAAGACTTTGCAAGCAGAAGAAAACAAAATAATCAATACCATCTTCAGGGAGGTTAGGGATGGTATCAGAGCCCCCAGTGAGAACAAGCATTACACAGAATCATTCAGAGGACAACAGTGAACCCTTAGATAAGCATACATATATATATGTAATACATATATAATATATATAACACATATAAAATTTATGTGTATTTGTATGTTTATATGTATATATATAACATAACATATAATTATATATAACATAATATATAAAACGTTAACTCAGTAAAAGAGCTGGAAAGTATTGTTGAGGAAATCATCTGTGGAAGCTAGAGCTAAAAGACAAAGAGATGGGCAATAATTAACTCTAGAAACAACCAAATCTTCTTTTAAAAAACAGATCCATAGTTTATTGTATGTCTTACGTCAATTGAATTTGCAGTCACAAAAATGTGAATACTAAATAGTGATTTGGCCTGAAGTACGAGGTAGGTATTTGAGGAAGATGGGGAGTTCATGTTGGAGTCTGGAGTTGGAAATGGGGCCAGTGGGAATGCAATAGAACATGCCTAATCTTAAAATTTCAAAAGTATACATTCAGACTTGTGATACAGAGATGTGGAATCACTGTGCAGTGGTGTGAGCTGAAAGGGAAAATAATGTTGCCTTTGTGCCTGAATAACCTTGATAAAAATGAAGAGTAAAACTAACAATTAATGAAGACAAGACATAGATGCTCATGATAGAGCTGCTAGAATCTGTATGTGAGGGCTATTTTACCATGAACTTTCTGTTCTTGCTCTCAGGAACACTGGACAGCACTTCAGCACTGTTCTTAGGGGCCATTTAAACAGCAAAATCTCCAAGAAAAACACAAAAAAAGGGCAGAGATTTGACACTACATGAGCTGTAAATAGTACACTGTTCCATGACAGGAGCTGAAACAAGAAGGCAGAGGGCAGCCTTGATCTCAGCTTTGAACATGGGCCTCAAGCAGCTCAGACTTCTTGCTTCTCTGTGCTTATCTTCAAGTAGCCCTGCAGCAAGTGCGGACATGTGGACTTCAGGTTACAAGTAAATTCTGGTGAGTGGGTGAATTCACGAATGCTTTGTAATAAGTTTTAAAATTAGGAAGTGTGAGTCCTCCTACCTTGTTTTTCTTTTTCAAGATGGTTTTGGCTATTTGGGGGTTCCTTAAAATTTCATATGAATTTCAGAATCACCTTTTCCATTTCTGCAAAAAAAGGTCATTAGAATTTGGAGAGGGATTGCCCAAATCCATAGATCACTTGCCATATTCATAATATTGAGTGTTCTAGTCCATGAACGTGGGATGTCTTTCCATTCATTGAAGTCTTCTTTGATTTCTTTCAGCAATGTTTTATAGTTTCAGTGTCCAATTATTTTATTTCCTTGGTTCAATTTCTTTCCAAATATTTTATTCTTTTGAACTCTATTGTAAATGGAATTGCTTTCTTAATTTCCTTTCAGATTATTTAATGCTGGTGTATAAAAACACAGCTGATTTTTTTGTGTTGACCTTGTACCCTGCAACTTTGCTGGATTTCTTTATTTGCTCTAATAATTAGTTTGTTTTTTATGTGGATTCTATAGGATTTTCCATATTTAGAATCATGTCATCTGCAAACAGATATAGTTTTACCTCTTTCTTTCTAATTTGAATGCCTTTTATTTCTTTTTCTTGCCTGATTGCGCTGGCTAGGACATCCAGTACTACCTGGCATAGCATTGTGAAAGTGGGCATCCTTTTTGTTCCTGATTTTAGAGGGAAAGATTTGGTCTTTCACTAACAAATGGGATGCTAGCTGTGAGTTTTTCAATTACCCTCTATCATGTTAAAGATGTTCTCCTCCATTCCTAGTTTGCTGAGTATTTTTAAATGAAGAAGTCGTGTTGAATTTTATCAAATGCTTTTTCTGTGTCTATTGAGATGATCATGTGGGTGTGTGTTGTTTTCTTCATTTTACCAATGTGGTGTATTACATGACTGATTTTCTTATATTGAACTGTCCTTGTATTGCTGGGATAAATCCTACTTTGTATAATCCTTGCATGATGTATAATCCTTTTAATGTGCTATTGGATTCAGCATGCTAAAAGGCAATGCTACTCAGTAAAAATGTTCACACCTTTGTTGTATAACTTAACTTGAGCTTTATTTGATGAGTCCAGGTCAAGATCAAAAGCTGGAGTTACCTTAACTATTTGTTAATAACTGTTGGTTACACCTTTGCTAGTTGGACATTTCAGAGAAGTGGAAATTAATCATATTAAGGTCAGCATACAAAAAGTAGATTTCTGTTTCTAGGAGTTTTTTCAGTTCCATAATAGATTATTAACTATGCCTAGTCAACAAGTCTGTGATCCTGCATGGAATTCATACCAAATTTATCCAAGTTTTAAAAATAAGTATAGTAAAACATATGTCTTGTTATCTAATTCATATTTAAAACATAGGAATGTATGAAATCTGATTTCATACAACATCAGTATCTCCTTTTTTCTTTTTACTGATAGTGATTTGTAATCAAATTTAGTTTTGAAATGTTTTTCTCTAGATAAATATTTCCTAAGGATTATTGTGTTTTTGTGTGGTATGTATCAAAGGCATAATTCATTGACTCTTCATTGACTCCTGCATTTTCTCTATAATATTGCCTCCAGCTAATGAATTAATTTTCTTTTTGGTGTTAGTTTTTATTTTTCATTTGAATTACAAAAGTAGTAATTTCCTATAGTTATGCTTTTGTCAATAATACATAGAGTTTTTACCAAAAATGGTATAATTCTTGAGATAGTTGTTATGTTTTTCCAAGATGTTCTTTAAAAACTCATGATACATGTGTATGAAGTTATATCCATTTTTTAAAAAAATTCATGTCTTTCTTCTCTCCTCATTTGCTTTTGAAGATATTAGAGGGTAAAATTCTTATTTCACATTTAAAAAATGATCTCTTCCTTAAAAGATAAAAATCCAAGACTTTTAAATTTCCTTTTAAGATTTTTTTTTTAATTTATTTATTTGAGAGAGAGAGAGAGCACAAGACAGGGGGGCGGGAGAGGGAGAAGCAGACTCCCTGCTAAGCAGGGAGCCCGATGCGGGACTCGATCCCAGGACTCCAGGATCATGACCTGGGCCGAAGGCAGTCGCTTAACCAACTGAGCCACCCAGGCGCCCAAATTTCCTTTTATTTTAGATAATCATCAACAAAAATTGATTTATTATAGTATATGTTTGCTATTAAAATAATTTTCATAATTAAAATTAAATATGTATTTATATCAAGTCTATTTTTAACCCCCTACTTTTGGTATTAGCACAATGTATTACAATTACTGTCACATCTTTAAGAGTGTGGGCTCCATCAGGCCAGGGGCTGATCCTCTTGATCTCTGTGTCAGTGGCCTCTGCTAGTGCAGAGCTTGGCATGGGCTAGTCCCATCCTTCCTCCTGTTGATCCTTCTCCTTCTGGTCACTTTTCCTTGCTTCTTGTTTTATTTATTTGTTTGTTTTTCTTCATTTCTCTTATTTTTCCCTTCTTCCTTCCTTCCTCCTTTCCTTCCTTTCCCTTTCTTTTTTCTCTTTCTTTTATCCTCATTTGTTGAATAAGAAAGCATAAGTAGTGTTTTATATCTCATCCATCTAGATGACATAATTTAAAATATGCATGTGACCATATCCTGAAATGCTATAGTATCTGCCTGCTGGATTAAGTTGAGTTAGGAACTCTAAAAATTCTGCAGTGCCCAGGAGGTCATTCCAGATATTGTTTGAAATACTTTCCTTTTCACAGTATCCATGCACTCCTTATACAGTATTTTGCAAAAAACAAAACAAAACAAAACAAAAAGAACAAAAAAAAAACCATAATTGAGAATATAATGGGTGCCCTTTGATAATTCTGATTTGTTACCAGAAGAAAATTTGACGCTGCTTTACATTTCTGGTTACATCCCTCTTAGGTTGACTATTACTTGTTTTGACAACTGAAGTATCACTGGTTTGGTATTAGAAGACAATAAAGGCAGCTATACCCAAGAGAGCACTTAGGATGGAATGGGCACCCTCAAACAGAATGTACTTTCAGTAATTCTGCAGCTTTTCTAGAAGTGAGTCACCGCCAGCAGCAGCATATTTTGTCCAGGACATCTCCTTTGGTCACTAGGACTCTGTGTGACGCATGCTTGACCTTCATGAGCTGCTCAGTGCTTGGGAGACCTCCCTCTTCTCCATCAAGTTGCTTCTTCGGAAACGAAGTCCCAAGAATCCACACCTCGGTGTCAGAGGTTGCACTGGCACCTGGAGGTGACTGGGTGTCAGACTCTGTAGGACTGCTCCCCACCCCCCTCACTCCACTCACTTTCTCTAAGGGCTCAGGCTAGATACCTTCATTACTTTGTCAGGTGCAATTTACCAAAGTCATAAAAAAACATGCCACCCATATGTCTTTTGAAATAAGATTAAATTCCTTCATGAAAATATACTCTGCAACATGAGATCTATAGTTCTGGAAATAAGTATCCAGATTTCATCACTCATATCTAAGCAGGGAAGAATCTTCTTCCAAGCCAGGCTGAGGGAGAGAAATTATCTGATTAATCAGGAATATAATAATTCTTTTTGAAGAGTAGATTTTATTCGAACTCTAACAGGACAGTAGAGGATGGAACAAGGAAAGAAGCACAGAAGCGAGGCCAGTGGCTGAAGTTACCAGCTAGTCTTCATCACTGGTCAGTTTCTAAAGAATTTAAATATATTAAAACACAGGGAACACAAATTATAGTACATAATTTAATCTTGCCTTGGTGATTCAGAAACAATTCAGCATCTTGCTTCAGGGTTAGTATTATGAATATCTGTGGACACTGCATAGTTCTGTGCTTGAGAAATTTGCTTTATCAGCATTGATGTATATAACCCAGGAGACTTCACCTAAAACCCCAGTATCAGCCAGCATGTTTATTTAAAATCTAACCCTTCAGTGGTCAAAAGGTGCCAACTTCCAGTTATAAAATAAGTAATTCATGGAGATGTAATGTACAGTATAGTGACCATGGTTAATAACACTGTATTGTATATTTTAAAGTTGCTATAAGAGCAGATCTTAAAAGTTCTCATCACAAGAAAAGATCTATAACTATGTGGTGATGGATGGTAACTACACTTATTGGAGGGATCATTTTGCAATACATGCATCTATCAAATAATTATGTTGTCCATCTGGAACTAATACAATGTTGTATGTCAATTATACCTGAATAAATAAAATAATGGTAGACATTTGTCTTTCTATTATGCTTAATGCTTTAATTCATGTTACTTATTGGAAAACACTTATCATGTGAAAAATATTTGTACATGTCTTGAGTCTATTTTTAGCACGATCTCTTTATGTATTCATCAGTTGCTGTACCATTGTAATGCTTTATTAATTATTAAAACTGAAAATACATTTTAATGTCATTTATACAAACGACAACTTACTGTACTTTGTTTTTTAATTTTTCTCTATTTGTTTCTGTAAATGAGTTTAGATTTATTCTGTCAAGTTATATGGGAAGAATTAATATCCTTCCAATATTTTGTTTTAATTCGAGACCTATCTCTTCATTTATCCAGGTCTTTTAGAGTTTTCCCCATCAACAAATGACAGATTTACCATATAGGTCCTCTACATTTATGAATGTGCATTCCTAGGTCCTTTATATTTTTTGTTGCTGTTATAAAAAGAGTCTTTTCCATCATATTTTTTGATACCAGCACTGAGATTTTTCACATTTACTTGTGTCTGATCACCTTATTTCATTACTAATTTCCAATAGGCTCCCTTCGGCTTCACAGGTCTCATGACCTACAAGTTGCACTAATTTGGTCTCCTGTTTTTCCATGTTTGCTTCTTTCTTGTTTTGTCTTTTTTTAAATTAATTAATAATTGATTTGAGAGAGAGAGAACATTGGGGAGGGGCAGAGGGAGAGGGAGAGAGAGACTCTCAAGCAGACTCCCTGCTGAGTGAGGAGCCCGATGTGGGGCTGGATCCCACAAGCCTGAGAGCATAACCTGAGCTGAAACCGAGAGTTGGATGCACGACTGACTGAGCCACCCAGGTGCCCCTTCTTTGTTTTGTTTTATTGAATCAGGTAGAATACCCAGAACAAGGAAATCAATGACAAGTGGTCAAAAGTAGCGGACTTAGACCAGTTCAATCCCAGCTCTACTGTTCACGTCTGAGTGACTTTCTCCAAGTCATGTCCCTGTGAAGGTGTCCACTAAACGGGAAATACAGGCACCTTCATGGGTCAGTGCAAGGATTGGAGATAATTTTTGTCATTACCTTGGGTTAGAGGCCAGAATATACATTTCATTGTAGTTATTGTTTATACTAAATAATTGTGATAATACTGGGCATCCTTGTTTATTCTTAATTTTAAGAAACAGCATCCTCGCTTATTCATTTTTTAAGAATGAATTTCTTGTATTAGTCTGACATTAAGGTTTTTGATGATTGTTTGCAACTGATTTGTTTTAAAGCCAAGTTTGGTATAAATGGAAGATTTTTTCCCCATAAATAGATGCTGGATTTTATTATAAGGTGGTTTTATGATCTCTAGAAATAATATTTTTCCTTGACCAAGGGGTGTGATGAATTCTGATAGTGCATATATTAGTATTAAACTATCCTTGCATTTTTGATATAATACTACCTGGTCAAAATGTATAATTACGTTAGATTAGTAAATACATAATATATAAGGTTTATGTTTCTAGGATGGAAAATACTCTTCATAACTGTGTTTCTAATGTTGTGATTTTGCATTTTCTTTTATTTATTGAATACTCTCAGAAAATAATTATTTTATTGTTTATTTTTAAAGACTAACATTTGAATTATATAATTCATTATATTTCTGTCTTCTGACTCTTTATTTTTGTTTTATTGTTCAGACTGCTGTCCTTATTTTCTACAGAATTGTTAATTGCATGCTTGCTTTATTTCCACTTCTTAAAACTAATAATAAAACACTATTTACCCATATTTTAGATGCTATTTTTTGACTGTATAATTATACTACTGGCTATTTGTATTAAAATCATTTTAGCCTGTGTTCCCTAGTTGTCACATTCAATTTGACAACATCCTATTCTTAAAATCTATGTTTAAAAATAGGAGTCACTTTATGGCACATTGTACTCATCTGTCCCGTGGCCCTCACAAAAGACCATGAATTTGGTGGCCGGCACATGGACGTGCATGTTCTCTTGGTCCTGGAGGCTGGAAGGCTATCAGGGCATGGATGAGGTTGGTTTTTGGTGAGTTGTGTTTTCTGTGAGCTGTGTCCTCCCAGGTCTTCCCTCTGTGAGTGCTTCCTTGGGGTTCTTCCTATTCTTGTAAGAACACCAGTCCTCTGGGAGTAGGAACATACTCTGTGACCTCGTTTGACCTTCGTGAAAGCCCACAAGGCCTCTCCAGTTACAGTCATGTTGGCAGTTAGGGCTTCAGCCTATGGATTTGAAGGGTGCACAGTTCCACCCATAACATACGTCACTATATTTCACATTCTATATTTTGTGATTGAAACATATTTTTGATATCTGAGTCTGTTTCTGTAAACAGATTTCTTTAGACATGTCTATGTTTAATTGGTTTCAATACTTACTGGTATTTTTCCATTCTTGAACTCTTCGCTTGGATTCCTGTCATGCTGGATTGGAATTACTCTCCGGGGAGATTTTTCAAGAAGGCTTCATGAGTGGGATTGTTTTGAACTCTGCTATTTCTATTTATTAGATCAAACACACCTTGATGATTAAAACATCATGTAGTCATGTGTCCTCTTTCAAACATTGGTAGGCCTTATTCCATTATATTTTGACATTTAAGCTTTAAGAGGAAAATTATATTTTGGGTTCTGAGTAGGCAAATTCGCTCTCATCCTATTTCAATAAAACTTAAGTTCTTTCTTTATTCTTGTTGTCCACACAACTATATCTGTTGTCACTATTGGTTGATTTTTTTTTTTTTTTTTTTTTTTTTTTTTTGGTCTGGAATGACTACATTTGCTGCTTTGCAGCTCAGGAAAGTGTCTTATATATTTTTTTCTATTGTGCTTCTATATCCCTGCAAGCTTTCTTTGTATCACCAGAGATCTTTATAAAGTTCCTCTATTTTCTGTTCTCCATAAATATCCACTTCACTCCCATGACTTTCTTCTACTTCATATTCTAGAGCAGTGCGCAGTCTTCCCTTCACATCTCCGAGTGTGTTTATGGATGATTATTCAACTCTTGCTAGCAGTTCCCTACATGCACTGTTTCCAAGATTCTTCTCTGCCCTTTTACAGAGCTTTTCTGTGACAATTGTACCTCCCTGGGGTCAAACTACTGTGGCCGACTCAGTCCTACCCTCACGCTTTAACAACCGATTTCCTGAAAACACAAAGTTTTGCTTGAGATGGCTGCTTCTGAAGAGCCCAAGAAAGCCTGTGTGGACAAGGAAGCCGGCAGCATCTGGCAGCCATGAGAGCCCTGTAAAGACCCTAGAATGACGGACAGGCAGCGGTTTCTGGATAGTACTCCATCTGCATTCCTAATTTGGGGGAGATTTTCTAAGCGTTTCCAAGTTTCTTCTCTTGTGGAGGGGGTCCTCAGTCGTTTAAAGCCATGCCTGGGCACACTGTTTTACTCAGGCTTCCTCTATTATACAGTAAGAAAAGATTCTGCACAAGTCAGACTTCTGTGGTAAGTCCGTCTCAGCCTTGGGTGTTGTGCATTTTCAGCGTCTCCTCTTCACGGCTTGGTGGGGAGGAGGGAGATACGTGGGGATGGTGGAGAGGTGTTGTAGCTGCATTCAGATTTTCCCCTGAAATTTCCCATCCTGCTTCTGTTCACCGTGTCTCTCCACACCCCTCTTAACTTGCTGAGGGGCAGGACAACTGGGGAGGAAGATAAGGAGGTCCTGTCAAAACTCTGTTTATATTCAGCACAGCATGCTGATCTGTGGTTACTCGCCAAATCTCAGTTTATATGACTGAACTTAAACCCTTTAAATATTTTAGTGTGTAGAGATTTTAGTGTATAGAAACAGTGACATTTTTAATTTCCAAAGGATATGAGAAAGACTTTTGCTGCATTCCACTAAAATTTTAGGACTCTAGACAAAGTGCTTCAGTTGTTCCAATTTTAGAAGTCTAAAATCTGGGTTTATTTGATAATCCAGAAAGATGATGTGAATTTCCATAGATTATGCAAATAGATGTAACTGTGTGACATTTGGCAAATATATTAACATCTCTGGACTTTATTGAAATCTTAGATATAGGCTGCTGCAGTTGATTTATTCATGTGGGTGTAGTTCAGTTCCCTGGGAGATAGGTACTGGAGTAGTCCGCTAACCGTCTGCCACAGTGAATGGTCTTTTTACTGTTCTTACAGGCATATATTATGCTCACTTTTGTGGGTTTAAGGGAGGGTAAATGGGGGGCTTCTTTCCAAAGCCATGTGTCCTGTGGACATTCCATGTACACTAGGGGCTCCTACCCATGGGTGATTTTTGCACTGACATTTTGGTCATCACACCTCAGGGGAGGGTGTTGGCATCTAGCAGGTGGAGGCCAAGGATGCTGCTAACATCCTACAATGCACAGGATGGCCCCCACAATAAAGAACTATCCAGTCCAAAATGTCAATAGTTCCAAGGCTGAGAAACTTAGACACGTACTGTTGTACTGCGATATGGCTCTTCCTGCCTTTGACGATGTTAGGTGTCTGTCATTTCATACCACAACTGATGTCTTTGAATTTATCCTTGATGTAGCCACAAAGCTTCACTAGGCCTGAAGACCACTTCATTTTTAAAGTACACATATTTTTGCCTACAAATGCTCAAAGCACATATAATAAAAGTGCTTTAGTTGTTCCAAAAAAGAATGCTGTATTTGTTCCAAAATCTAAATACTGCACTTGAAAGAGATTTTAAATCCATATGGTCCACATGGAAAGGCTCTTTCATGAATACTTGTTGGCTTGGGACACTACCAACATCATATTTCAAATGACAATATTCCCAAGAATCTTAAAGAATAGTATAATTAGAATCAGAAATTTTGAGCTGGAATGAGTTTTAGGGACCATCCAAAATTTGAGATGTTCAGCCAGACTCCAAACACTCCAGCCAGTGTCTCCAACACTTTAGATGTGACACCTGAGGCCCAAAGAGCTGAGGCTTAACGACCCCCGGGGGGCAGAGCAGGCTCCCTGGCTCCTGGGCCAGCAGGTCACCTTCATCTACAGTGAGCTACTTCATCTGCTCAGTGGTTGGTGAGACAAACACTTAATGAAGGAGCCTCATTTCTACCTCTTTCTACAACAATACACATTACCTTTTTTACATAATATCTCCAGTATAAATATAAAAGAGTGATTGTTGAGAAGATAGAATTTCACAGCAGATGCAGTAAAATTTGAAACATGGCTCACTACTCTAAGGATTTACATAAGTTACCTAAACCCTGTCCCTGATGTTGCTGTCATTAAGCATTCATTGCGAGTGTCACGTTCACCAGGCACTGTGCTATAGAGCAAGCAACTGTGAGATGAGAAACAAGCACCTTCCTGACCTGGTGGGGCTCACAGTTTGGTGTATGGCAACTGCATGGAATAAAAACCTGATAGGACCCCTATGTTTAATATTTCAACAGGGTTTCATTTGACTTATTGAACTCTTGTGTATTTCTGTGCCTGTTATTGAATCTGTAATTATTCTAGATTATCTGTTGCACCCCTGGGGCAGTGGCAGGCATGGATACACAGTTGGAACACGTCAGAGTTTGGCGTCTGCTCCTTAGGCATTTACAATCTCATGATAGAGGAAGAAGCTGAAGAAGAAGGCAGGGGTCAATATATAATAGTGAATTGTGATAAAAGTGATTGGGAACATCCAGGGAGCTAGCAGAGGCACTCTGGGCTTACCAGTTGGCTGACTGGTCAAGGACGGCCTTTCTGAGGAAGCAGCACTAGAAGGATGAATACAGGTTATTCGGGGAGAGTGGGCCAAAGGGCCACTCCAAGCAGAAGAAATAGTGTATCTGCTGTTTTTGCTGCTAGAAAATAGAAGGTATTCCTTCACTCTGCCATCAATGAACACACCGACTTAACCAACTTCCTGAGCAACTCACAGTATTCCCAGAGGATGGGCTGATTAATGTGAGGTAGTGGTAAGAAGCAAAGGTTTTGGGGTCAGCTGACCTGGGTTCCAACCCTGTCTGTGATTTGTTACCAGAAGGACCATGGATGTGATTGACTCCCTAAGCTCTTAGCATGAGCGATGCCAGAAGGTGGAATGCCCTTCTTCCTTGTGTCTCTGGGCTCAACTCCTAACCAATTTCAGTCTTCCCTCAAAGTCATCTTCCCCTTGAGGCTTGGCCCTTGTATTTTGAATTGCAGCCCTTCATTACCCCAGTAAATCCTATACCCTTTCCTTAGTTTACCTTTCTCAGCATACCATTTACCTGTAATTCTACACATTTTCTTTGTTTATTATATGTCTCCTCCACTAGAATTAATCTGTGTGAAACCAGCGGTTTTCATTTGCTCTTTTTATTCACTGCTAAATCCAGTGCTTAGAAAAGTAGCCGATATATCAGACACAGAAGAGATACCTGTTAAAAGCATAAATCTCACAGGCCTCTTTAGAATCTTAGAGATAATGCATGCAAAGACTATAGTATACTACCTGGCATAGAGTAAGTGCACAAAAAATGGCAAACATTTTTGTATTTTAATATAAAAATTAGTGTTTAAATTGAAAAATGTTAACAATGCTTCCTTTTAAGATTTTTTTTTTTTAAGTGAGGACTTTCTGGACAATCTCTTCAACAAATTGTGCTGGGAAAACTGGATATCCACATGCAAAAGAATGAAGTTGGATCCTTACCTCACACCATATACAAACATTAACTCAAAATGGATCAGAAATCCATCAAAATTAATCAAAAATTAATTTAATAAAAAATTAACTCAAAGAGACCTAAATGTAATAACTACAAAACTCTTAGAATAAAACAGAGGGGAGCTTCATGATATTGTATTTTCAGTGATTTCTTGGATATTATACCAAAAGCAGAGGCAGAAAAAGGAAAATATATAAATTGAACTTCATTAAAATTAAAAACTTTTGTGCATCAAAGGACACTACCAACAGGATGAAAAGACAACCCACAGAGTGAGAGAAAATATTTGCACATCATATACCTGATAATAGATTAGTATCTGGGATATAGAAAGAATTGCTACAGCTCAACAACAGTAATAAAACCAAACAAACCAATTAAAAAATGGGCAAAAGACTTGAGTAGATGTTTCTCCAAAGAAGCTATACAGATAGCCAATAAACACAGCAAAAGATTCTCAAAAATGTTAACTGTTAGGGAAATTCAAATCAAAACCACAATGAGATACTCCTCGACACCCATTAGGATGGCTCTTACTAAACAGAGAATAGCAATAGTTGACAAGGATGCAGAGAAATCAAAGCCTTTGTGCTATTGTTGGGAATGTAAAATGGAAAACAGCATGGAGTTTCCTTAAAAAATTAGATGCAGAATTATCCTATGATCCAGTAATTCTACTTCTGGTTATACACCCTAAAGAACTGAAAGCAGAGACTCAACAGATATTTGCACACCATTTTCATGGCAACATTATTCACAATAGTTAAAATGTGGAAACAGTGCAAATGTTCATCAATGTGTAGATGGATAAACACCGTGTGGTACATAAGTACAATGGGATAATATCAGTCTTTAAAAGGAAGGAAACTCTGACACCTGCTACAACATGGATGGACCTTGAGGAAGTTATGCTCCTCGAAATAAGCCAGTCCCAGGAGGACATAGTACACAATTCCACTTAACTGAGGTACCTATAATAGTCAAATCCATAGAGACAGAGAGTAAAATGGAGGCTGCAAAATAGAATAGGGGCTGGGAGGAGGAAGAATGGGGAGTTAGGGTTTAATGCACTCAGAGTTTCAGTTTGAGAACGTGAGAAAGTTCTGGGGGTGGGTGGTGGGGATGGTTGCACCACAGCATGGATGTGCTAATGCCCATGAACAGTAAACAGACAAATGGTGAAAATGTTTGTTATGTTATATATTTACCACAATAAAAATGAGGACTTTCTAACAAATACTATCAATAATTCTAAAGATATTTTCAATATTGCATAATTTGCATAATTCATATTTTCAAGGTTGTAATATATAATGTTGTGACATCAGACATTTTGGCATCTTTTTCCTTATGTTTGTCTCCTGTATTTATTTTCCTAATCCAAAGCTTTAGAAAATTTGCCATTTTGGAGGAATCAACTTTAGACTTTCCTAACACAAACTATTGGATATATTAAAAGAAATTGAATATAATAATGGCAGTGGGGAAGTAGAGACAGCTGAGAGTATTTTCACCTCTACCAGGTGCCAATTTTAGGTTGTGTTGTTGAATTCCCATGACCACCCCATGTGGCAGATGCTACTTTGCCAATGTTAGAGAACCAAAGATCAAGAAAGATGAATGCATTTGCCAAGGTTGAGACACATAGACATGCTGAAGACTTCTTCCTTTTTTAACTTTTGGGATATTAACATTTTATAACCTCCATATTCAGACATCAGAGTCTGTTCATTCATGACCCTTTCTTTTTTACTGACTTAATCATTTAAATGAAGTGTACTGAGCTCCTTGCCTGCCAGGCTCTGGGGGGTTTGGTACAAACCATTCCAGTTTTGTCCTGTAGGAGCTGAGGCCAGGAGTTTGCAGGGCACTGAAGCAGGTGATTCCTTCTCACAGTACAATTCCCGCTATCTGCTGGGAAACACAGTTTCAGTTTTAAAATGATGGCTTTTGTCGGACAAAATTCATTGAAATTCATCGGTCTAGAGTGTAATTTGTCAAATGAATTCTTAATTTACCTTAGTTGATTATTCTAATTTATGATTCCATGCTTTTCCCCTTAAGGGAATGAAGAGAGAAACTTCCATCATGATGGAACTGTTAAACATTTTGTTTCTACTATACCACACTGCCTGTATTCCTATCCAGGTTTTGAAAACTGCTATTTGTCAAGCAAGAATAGAGATAGAACATTGGGATTACAGAAAGTAGGCTGAGATGCTGCTTACTTTAGAATTCACCTTTGAACAGTGAGGATATTAGCAACAGCATCTTAGAACATTAACTCAGCGACTCACTTAGCTCCAGACTGATGGAGATACCACGGGACTGCAGAACCGAGGCTGAGCGGCTGACTTCCCAGCTGAGCAGACAAAGGCTCACTTAGAACCGCAGAGATGGGGAGGAAGGCCAGCCCAGGGGAGCGCCGCCGTGAAGTCGCTGGGACTCCAAGCGCTCAGCTCACTTCAGAGTAGACCTGGCAGTGCAAGAGCATCATACAGTGAGCACCACTGAATATGAAACACATGGGTTGTGTTGCAGCTTGTGTGCTTAACATGAAAAATGCCATATAATTACAGATTTATTCATTTAAATGTTGTAGTTTCTCTTCACATTTTGGAGCCATTGTTTTTTAGCCTTAGAGTGGTTCCGGGGACAACTGTGCCTACCGGATAAAACGACCTTGACCTGAAGAAGAGGTTAAGTCTTCTACAAGGTCACCCAGTTGACTAGTGGCATGGTGCCTGGCACCTGCTGATGCCAACAGATGAGCACAACCCCTGTGAGCACAGCTGTGATATCAATGGCTAATGGGCATTTATTGGCCCCATCGATACAATACACATTGTAGCAAACCTCATTCTGAGCTCTGATCAATAAGATTGTCATCTTAATTAATCATGGAGACAGGACACAAATAGAAAGTGAGGATCCACAGTTTACAGAGAGAGAGAGGGAGAGGGAATGTAATTCACCAACAGGGTCTTCAGTGGCGTCTTATTCACTGCCTGGCATGACAAAACCCTGAGGAGTCCAAAGAAGATTTGCAGTCTCATAAATTGCACAGGCCTTGTCCTAGAACAGAGGTGAGAGAGGTGATCCCAGACATCATACAGGCGAGGACATCCAGGCAGAGAGGTGACTCCTCTGGGGCTGGGGCTAACCTGGGGCCACCTTCACTCCCTCACAGAGCTCGCAATATTTTCTTGCTTGTTTTTTATTTCTATCATGTCAGGAAAGAAGGTATGTTCAAACTTCATTGAATGTGTTCCTGAATAAAGGTGTCAGTACACGGGCCCCCAGTGTTGGAGCTCATGTTCATATTTGAGGGATTGAGAAATGTAAGGAGAATTGCCAAATCACAGAAGTTAAGAAAAGATCTAATTTGGCATTTTGAGCAACACTGGGAGTTCAATATCTGAGCAAAGCCTGAAGACATGAGCCAAATGCCCTTCAACAGACAAATGGATAAAGAAGATGTGGTCCATATATACAATGGAATATTACTCAGCCATCACAAAGGATGAATACCCAACTTTTGCATCAACATGGATGGGACTGGAGGAGATTATGCTAAGTGAAATAAGACAAGCAGAGAAAGTCAATTATCATATGGTTTCACTTATTTGTGGAACATAAGGAATAGCATGGAGGACATCAGGAGAAAGAAGGGAAAAATGAAGGGGGGCGGAATCGGAGGGGGAAACGAACCATGAGAGACTATGGACTCCAAGAAACAAATTGAGGGTTTTAGAGGGGAGGGGGTGGGGGGATGGGTGAGCCTGGTGATGGGTATTAAGGAGGGCACGTTCTGCATGGAACACTGGGTGTTATATGAAAACAATGAATTGTGGAACACTACATCAAAATCTAATTGTGATCAACATAATAAAATAAAATAAAATAAAATAAAATAAAATAAAATAAAATAAAATATTTTTAAAAAGCCTGAAGACATGGAACAAGCAGGACCTCAGGCAGAGGCCATGCTGTCATGAGCCTGACCTCCTGTAAATAAAACCAAAAACCTGGTCTTCTGTGTGACTCTGACAGGTTCCCTGGAGCGTGCCTCCATGGACAGTAAAGTACT
Organism: Halichoerus grypus; assembly: GCF_964656455.1. NCBI lineage: Eukaryota > Metazoa > Chordata > Mammalia > Carnivora > Phocidae > Halichoerus > Halichoerus grypus. The sequence continues at coordinate 309,535 of NC_135721.1, forward strand.
CCTGGAAGGCATCGTGTGGGCTAGCAGGAGCAAAGCTCGGAGTTGAAAGATTTCCCCGGACTTTCTCTTACACAAGTGTGGAATCCAGAAAACGTGTTTTCTCTTCATTGAGCATAATGAGAGCCTGTTGGTTGCAGAGAAGATACTGTTGAGCACCAGTTTACCGATGTGACCTGGAATCCAGGGTCTAAGGATGTGCTGTGAAGCATGGGGTAACATTACAATGATTACTTGAAATCTTAGGTATCACATTAAAGTGTGTATGCATTCCATCCCTTATTTCAGAATGTCACAGCTCTTTAAAAATACAAACACAGTAATTTGCCCCACCTCTGATTACTTTCCTTTCAGTAATCAGAGAGGGAGACAAACCATGAGAGACTCTTAACTATAGGAAACAAACTGAGGGTTGCTGGAGGTGAGATGGGTGGGGGGGGATGGGATAATTGGGTGATGGGCATTAAGGAGGGCACGTGATGTGAGAACCCTGGGCGTTATATGCAACTGATGAATTATTGAAACTAAGGATATACTATATCTTCCTAATTAAATTTAAATAAAAACATAGTTATCAAACTCAAAGTCATCATTAAGATTTATTATAATCCTTTTTAACAAATAAATGATGTATTTGTTCTAAAAAATAATTTGCCCCCAATATCTTTGAGTAAAAGTGAGATTCCAAGAAGATATAATAAGCAGTCTCAGAATTTGGGTCCCTTCAGCCACACTGTTCACCAAAGGGTCTACAAACCCAGACCCACAGATGGTGTGCGCACAGGCGTCAGCCCCTACGAGAAAAGCAGATGTACCTTTCCCCCTTCTCTTCTCTACTCCTGCCCACAGGCCTTCAGCTATGGACCAAGGCCCAGGTAGACTCTAAAGATGGTATTTGTCCAGCATGCCAGGCGATCCCGGGGAAGGAGGAGAGGGTGGTGGGCAGAGCTGGAGGTGGACAGACACACGCATCCTTTCTGGAATTCTTTATGCACTCTGCCTTCCACAGTCTCCATGGATCCAAGTTGGTAGACTTCTGCCCACATCTTTTCATCCAAGGGAAAAACACAGGAAGCGGGCAACTTAGACCAAATCCTATGAACGAGATACACGTGAAACTAGATGAGTGTTTCAGGGCTTGCATGTGGGTTAGTCCAGCTTACAAGAGGGAATATTTTAACACCCTGATGTCTGGTCCCCAACAAGTAAAAAAGCATGCATTTTCTTGGCTGTCACCTTTCTGTGCGTTACTCTGAAGAAAGGTGCAAATATTTATTCTATTTACCTCTTTCCTTCTCCTTCCATTTCTTCCTGCTTGATCAGTGTTGGTTGCTGAAGAATGGGAGCGGTGGCTTCGTGAATCCTAACAGGAGGAAAGGTGAGCCAACAAGCCAATGGATCCGTAACATTCCTGTCACCTCATCGCCCGGGGCGTGGAGCCTCTTTCTCAGGCTCAGCCACTGTCCAAGGACTCCACAAGGCAGAAGAGACTCTCCAAAGTGCAAATGCTGTAATTTCTCATGGAGCCCAGCAGTGCCTTTGGGGGTAAATCTGGCTTGCAGACGCATTTTGCTTGGCCCTCACAACATTAAAAAGTAAGCTAACAGTAAAGTTTACACAAAAAGCTCTGTCACCAGCTTGCTTTGCAAGGAGGAAGATCTGGTCGTTCTGGACCTCCAGCTGCCCTGGTGTGTGAGAGCTACCTCCCAGAGCTGGTGCCCTTTCAATCCTGCACCCCTGCAGCTGGTCAGCATCCCGCATGAGCCAGTACGTTCGTATTCGCCCGTTGGGATTGGAGTGTGCGTGCCATCCAGTTCAGACCCAGCCGTCCAGTGAGCTTTCATCAGTGGAGAGAACAGATGCGTTCAGCAAGCATATGCATACGATTTCCCATGCTGAGATTTTATTTTTCTTTCAGGTTGGCCGTGATTGCCGGGATGTGGGAAGAGCGGCTGGGTGGGCAGACAGAAGAGGCTCACAGTGCCCCCACCGCTGGCCCTCTGCACGGCTACTCCTGTTCCACGCTGGAACGTCAGACACAGAATAAACAAAAAGAAGTGACAAGGCAAAGGTGAGTCACAGAGAATAAGCATTTCAGAAATATAAAATTCATAAGATGATTCACTATACAAAAGAATAAGTTATTTTAAAGATAAATCTCAAAAATAAAAATAAGAATCGATAGTGATTGGAAAAGTAGATATATAGCAATTAAAATAAACAATATAAAATATGAAAACAGAAACAAACTAATAGGAATTTTATTTAACACTGAAAATGCTAAAGTAATGTCAAAAACACGGAGTTGAATATTACGAAGTTCATACTTTGGGCATCGAACCTGGTCAAATATCAGCAATTTCCAGTGGCTCAAGCCCGTGTGTATTACCGTCGCTCCGACGCTGCTCCTGGGCCCTGCAGGAACAGCCGCGCCCGCTCCTCCTCTCGCCGCCCGCCCCGCTGCCCTCGCGTGTCGGGCCCGCACCTGCCCCGGCCCCGCACCTGCGCCGGCCCCGCCCCTGCCCCGGCCCCGCACCTGCGCCGGCCCCGCACCTGCCCCGGCCCCGCACCTGCCCCGGCCCCGCACCTGCGCCGGCCCCGCCCCTGCGCCGGCCCCGCCCCTGCCCCGGCCCCGCCGCTGCACCGGCCCCGCACCTGCCCCGGCCCCGCACCTGCCCCGGCCCCGCCCCTGCCCCGGCCCCGCCCCTGCCCCGGCCCCGCACCTGCGCCGCTGGCCCAGCCTCCGCAGCCAGCCGAGGTCTAACCTCGGGTCTTGGAGAGTCTTGGGGTGCGGCGCCCACAGGACTCGCACTTCCCTCTTCCTAGTCCTGCTTGGTTCTCATCGCGTGATTTGGACGCATTGCTACGAAAGTACCCTCTTCCCGTTCGGAGGTACCACTCAGGCCCAGACTCCCCTGTAACAGCCGAGACCCACGCGGACAGTGACTTGGCCGCAAGGATGCTTCCCGCGGAGGAGAGCCGGCGGAGCGCGGGCACGGGCTGTGCAGCCACCGCGCGGTGTTCGGCTTCTCCGTTGCGCCATTCGTGCTGCAGTGCCATCCTCGAGGGGGCAAGACGGCTGCCGACCCCGGCCACTGCGTCTCTGCCAGGCAGGAGGAAGAAGGAGGGGCGGCAAACGGGCTTGACTAGCTTCCTGTCATCTCTCAGGAAGCCTTTCTGCCCTTCCCTCCCAAATCCTTCCATTTGAGGTCTCACTGACCAGACTAACGAAGGAGCCACCTTGGGTGCGAGGGAGGCTGGAGAACATGGCTTTTAGCTGAGCAGATGCTGTTCCCAGCAATACAGGCAATTCTTAACGAGGGAGAAGGCAGATGGCTATGGGATTGGCAAGTACCAGTCACAGTCATCGGGGTTATTTATTTATTATTTATTTATTTATGTTTGCCAGAAATTCCTCTGCATTTTCTCTCCCTGTCACTAAATCCTATCCATGTTTCTGTCCTGAAGAGCTTTTCCATCTCTGACGTTCCTCCAGGCTCAGCCTAGAGAGAAATCTGAGCCGCCTGAGGTAAGGGTTCCCAGGAAGCCCCATCCACATGCTTGTTGGGCTCATTAGCGTCCTGGGCTGGGCTGGTTTCCAGAGGCTCTGGCTGCTGAACTGTGAGACTCGGTCAGTGCAGAGCGTGGGGTGCATGCTCCAAATGGGGTGATTCCAGCTACATACATGACCCAGTGACCCAGGAAAATAAATTGCAGCTTTTCAAAATCAAGATGAAATAGATGGGAAAATGATTGTTTTCACACATCAAATTACTACTTTGATGAACATTGGTTTATAGATACAGAGTGCAAATTTAACAATGACCATAGAAACTACATTTTAAAACATGATTCCTAAGATTCTCAGCTTTGTAGCACTCTGAAACATGTCTTTTTTGACTTTGTTCAAAACAGTGATTGGACATACACCCGGGCTATTTTCTTCAGCACAGGTTGTGGGGTGCATCACTGGGTGACTACTGTTTGAGGGGGCTTCATCCTAGGTCTCAAAGGTGTCAGCATTCCCCGTGATTGCAAACCTCTGCCACTGTTTGGAGTAAAATTATTAGTTTTCAGAGAGTCACCGGCGGGGTTGACTATCTGAGTTCAGGTTTGACTCTTCTCTTAAAAATTAATACAAATTAAATACAGAATAATGTGCCGTCATGACACAGTAGAAAGAACGCAGGTTTTGTCATTGCATGGATGTGGGTTCAAATCCTGGCCTCACCCCTTCCTAGCTTCATTACATTAGATGATTTGCTTGACTTCTTCATGCTGGGTCTCTTCCCTGAGCAGTTTGGGTAACTGAGGCAGAGGTGGGTGACCAGGAGAGAAAGGGGCCGGAGGTGGTCTGCGAGTGGAGTTGGGTCCACAGGTATGTCTTGTTGAAGAAGTAGTTGGTGAGATTTTTGCTTTCATTGCACATCCTTAAGAAGTAGAACCTGGGATGCTGTTTTGTAACAGAGTGTCTTGGAGATCTGGAGCAATGTGGAGAGTACTTTTCAGAGTCAGTGTGGAATTTACCATCTCCTCACAATCGTCGACCTACCAGTTACCAGGGCATAGACAATTTTTACATCAAGCCAGTTAGATGGCATGCATGTGTGTACACATGGCATTAAGTTTGATTATTTTTGACAAATAGCTTATTTGCTTTATTACTCATTTCCCATAGTGACTAATGCAGACTGCAGGGACGTCTGCAAAGCCCAAGACTCCCCCACCCCCTCCTCTTCTTACCTTTGCTCATTATTCTTATGTTCCTGGTGCATTAGGGGCACAATCAACTAAATGAAACAGGTGCATTTCTAGAATTAACCCCAGAGGCTCACGGCCACCACTGAAGTAGAAGACGGGAAACGTGGGCATGGGCACGAGCATGCTGAGGAGAGGAGGAAGGGTCAAGGCCCAGGAGAGCCCCTCTCGGACTGTGAACCGCACTGAGTCGTGCTTCAGTTACTCTGGGTTTCGAGATTGCCTCTTTTTAGAATGTTGACAAAGAAAATAAATGCCATACTTACGTAAGAGGAACAAACGCATGCACTTAAAACAAACTAGAGGTAGAGACATGTTTCATATGAAAGACGAGGCACGTGGCACGTGGTTTAGCCTCTGATGCTTCTGAACCCAAGAAAACCAGATTTGATAAAAGCGCATAAACCTAAGGCAGAAAACATCAGAGGTGACAACAGATAAGAGAGTGTTACAAGTTTCAGTTTGTGGGGACAGTGGTATCTGAGGAGGTTTAGAGACAAGTGACCACAGACTGGGAAGAGAAGAAGCAGTCAGGGCACCAGGGTCTCGGAGGGCTCAGCAATCAAGGCACTGAGTACCTGTGAAGTGGGGAGGACAGACTTGCTGAGTGCTCGTGTCATTGGCAGATGATCGTCAGAGCCCCGAAGGGCCCCAACCCCACGGGGCCAGGGTGGAAACGACCTTCTGCCCTCCGCACAGGAGCCCAAGGCCACTCTCTGGGGAAGCTAAACAGCTTCTGGGCTTAGAGCCCCCAGGACACACAAGGGCAGGGATGCCATGGAGGAAACAAGGACCTCTCCTCATTTCCTCCCAAGGATGCTTGTTGTCAGGCTTTTAACATCTGAGCAGGAAGTTCGAGGATCACTCTTCAAACAAGGAAAAACCTTGAGACATTTGGTATAGTTTACCTAATGATCTGGCTCCTTGTCACTCTCCATTTTACACCATCATTTCACAAGCTACACATATAGTTTTCAAGCAGCTTTATTTCTAAATAACAGCAGTTTCCCAAAGGAAATGGGACACCCAAAAGATAAAGATGAAATGAAAGATTGAAAAAAATACACACAGAGAAAGAAAGATAATAAACGTGGAGAAGACAGAGCCGTGAAAGGCAAAAGGAAAGCTATGCTCACCAGACGCAGGGCGCTCGATCTCTGGCTGCTGGTGGCTCTGACCCCTGCTTGTCTTTGAGGCTTGCACGACAACTCCTTGCTTGCTTTTGTTGGAAATACTGTCTGCAGATCTCGGTGTTGCTGTCGGGTCAGCTGTCTGTTCTTATGTTGGATTTGGAGAGACTCAAAGACTCTGCCAATGTTGCTGGCATTTTTCCAGAACCCTCAGGTCAGAAGAAACTTCAAAACAAACAAAATAAAACTTAATTATTATCCTCAGAGAGATAAGAGAATTCATTGTATTCAAAAGGGAGTTACTCAGAGAAGACCTCTGAAACTTGAAACAAAGAAGATAGCAGAAATAAGTAATATAGAAGCATTGCAGTGAAAATTGAAGAAAATTTCCAGAAAGTAGAGAAAAGAACAGGGACTTAGAAAATTAGTAAAAACAAGCATGATGTTGAGATTCTTGCATTGACTAAATGTTTGTGTACCTTCAAAATTCACATTGGAATCCTGATGCCAGCGCGTTGGTGCTTGGAGGTGCAGCCTTTGGGCCGCCGTGGCGTGGTGGTCCTCGTGGTGCAAAGGTGTCTGGACAATAGGGTGGATGCGAGCACTCCCTCTGGCTCTCTGTCGCACGAAGACACAGAGAAAAGACATCTGTCTGCAAACCAGACAGCGCACGGGACCTGCCAGCACCCCGGGCTCAGACTTGGAGCCTCTGGAACTGTAAGAGGTGGATTTCAGAAGCTGCAACATTCGACTAATAGAAGTTCAAAAATAGCAAACAGAAATTATGCATGAAAGGACTGATATAAGACAAACTGAAGGACAGGAATTTCCAGTGAGCATCCCCTGGGTTTTCAGGTAAAGAATGGAATGGAACGAATCACCACACCAGGACTCATAACAATACTGCAAGAAGCATTAAAATATCTTACTTAAAAATATCAAGATAAATATTACAAGAAAGAGCTAAAATGTTGAAAGTGGTTACTTCTGAAAAGTGGTTCACTAGGACAGGCAGCCATGGTTCAGAGAGTGCTGTTTTTCTGTAGGGGCCCTACATTTGACTTTTTCTGTAGGCCATGCTTATATATTAACATAAAAATAAACAGACATTACATTATTAAAAATGTATTTGAGATTTTCCCCAAACAAAGCACACTTGTGTGCTGACATAGTTGTTTTTAGTGCTTTCTGCACGCACACTTGTGCTTACCCTGTCAATGTTGGAGTCAGTGGTTGATAAAGATGAGTCAGGACTGTTCTGTTATCTACAAGTGCAAAGAGCTAACCACAGACAGAGGCAGCCAGGTGTGCCAGATGTCACCCCAACCCTGCAGGGAACTGTCTGGTAGATTCAACATGTTCTGGGTACTTTCTGCTGTCACCCTTGGGGTTTCTGTCTTCGTATAGACCATGACCAGGTGCTGGGGTATAACCGTAGGCTAAGGCTCCTGACGCAGACCCTGGGCAGGAAGTGCGTGGTAGTGCACACCATGGGTCCCCATTTCGTTGTCAAGCAGAGACTGCCCTGCTAAGAATCAGTCTGGATTTCAAACCGTTATTTCATGCATTGAGCCTTCATCTCTGCTTTTGATTGAAGCAGCTTGGTTGGAAGATACAGTCTTTAGAAACTGGTGGATTGTATCATCATGCCACCAAATCGTCCACCCCCCTCTGTGCCTTCCCTGTGGGAAGTTGCATTTCCTGTTCTGTGGGTGTCAGACTTGGCTTGTACCAATTCTGAGCAGAATCGTCAAGGGTCAGCTCGTGGTCTACCACCTTCCCTGTTCTCATCCCACCAACGTGGCGACACCCCATGTGCGTCGGAGCAAAGACAGCATGGGGCAGAGCTTCAGCCGGCCCATGACAGGCAAGGGGCACCAAGTAGAAACGCCGCTTTGTCGCTGATGCTGTTGTGACAAACTAATAGAACGAAGCCGGCTGATGCCGCCTCAGAGGAGTGCCACCACGCCTGAGTCCCCAGCAAATCAAAGTAATGCACACTTAGGATGTTGGCCTTCATTAAAGAAATGAGGAAGCCACTGATGGAGGATAACACATTCATGTTTATGTTTGAAAAATCATTCTGGCTGAAGCATGGAGATAGGGTTGGGATAGAGGACGAAATGGATGTGGGGATCTCTTTTTGGAGGCTACTGAGGAAATACAGGCTTGAGATGATGGTGGCATGGAGGTGCAGGAGTAGAAAAGGGAATGATGTCAGAGATATTTAGGTAGAAAACCGGTTGGTTGTTGATGGGATTAAGGCAGAGGGAGGTGGTGCCCTTCTGGAGAGCGGGGAGTCCCTCACAGTAGGGAAATCTGTAGAAAGGGAAGTTGGGGATCACTGAGAAAAGGTAAAGGTCACGAGCCCTAGCGTAAATAGTCCGAGTGAAGGTGGACTTGAGACATCCAAGCTGGTGTTTTGGGAGTCTTGGCTCTACCTCCTTTGAAAAATCCCTGTGCAAGACAGGAAATGCTGTCTGCAAAGTTACTCAATGTTTTCTGACATTCTGGGGAAGTCTGTGCTCAGGTAAGTATCCTAGGAACACTTACTTAGTGTTTTTTTATTCCTATATTGAATAACAGCAACGAGTTAGTCTACTATTTTTTTTAAGCTAGACAATAAGTATGTGGCTCAACTGATGTTCATATTTGCGTTTCTGACAAACAAGTGACAAATAGTCCCCCTTTTTTACAACTACGTAGCAGACCAGGAATTTAAATAACTGCCCCAAATTATAAATGAACTTTATGGCAGTATTACGATTGACATTTCAGCCGTCCACGCTGCGCAAAGCTATTGGATGGCGGTGCCCCCCTGCTTCAGGTTGCAGCACATCCAGCTTGGCGGAGGGTGGGCGCAGCGCGGATGTTCTGTGAGGGAACCTCCTCACCTGTGCCCAGAGCGGCCGCAGTTAGACCTAGTAACGAAGCATAGGTAATGATCCAGATACAGACCAGTCCAAATTATTAAACAAGTTCTTGCTTCGGCACATACTGACTAAAATTGGAACTATATAGAGAAGATTAGCATGGCCCCTGAGCAAGGATGACACGCAAAATTATTAAACAAAACAAGATACGTCATTTAGAACTTCTGGCCTGTCACTTTTCCATAATCTCTGGAATGGTGACAGGAGGTGGATGTGAGGTTGGAAATCCCCTGTTGGCTGGAAGACATGCCTTAGGGCCTCAACAAGCAAAAAGCAGGACAGAGACAAATCACCTTCAAGGAATGTAAAGAAATATGTGAATTGAAAACGTTTAGCCCATGAAAACTAATGAGGTGAAGCCCTGATCCCATCATAACCTGGTTGAGTCCATGTCTAATATCACTTACGCGGTGTACAAGCAACCTCCTGTCCGTCCACACACACCCTCCAACTGACCTTAACTTCCGCTGTCCTTTAAGTACTTGGACCTTCTCGATTACCCTTTCTCTGGCTGTCCACCCCCTCTCCAGCTTTGGGGATGTTGTCCTCAAACTGGCTGACCTGAAAGCAGCCTCTCCCTTCCTCTGGGAAATGCCCTCCTTTAAATGCCCGACCCTGTCTTGCATACTGTTCTGAACCACATGCCTGAGCAGCCCAGGATTCGAGTCCCTTGGAATATCCCTTTCTCTCAAGTGTCGCTGCAGACAAATCACTCCTGGAAATTACTGCTTCCTGTAGCAGAGCTGCCTTTTGAGAAGGAGAGTTTCTCCTCAGGGATATGGGTTCTGGTGGAGCTGCACGCTCCAATTATAAGCTTCGGAGCAAAGAGAACAGAAATGTTTTTCTTCTAAAATGCTGCTGTTCTTGCCTTAGGTGGTCAACAATGCCCAGCCTCAGCTGGTTCCCTGCAGTGCTGGCTCCCTCCATGCACTCCTCACGCGCGGGCATCCCAAGGCAGCTTACAAGAGCAGTCACTCCGGAAGACAAAGAGTTGCTGCAGAAAGATGGAAGTCACCATGTTTATGCTGGACTCCTGATATAAGCCAATTCCGAGATCTTTGAGGATAATAGCCTACCAGACATTTATGCTCCCTGAGCATTAATTAATGGTTTTTTTGCACAGATATCTATTCTGCTCAATATGCTTA